>NW_022900926.1:12111405-12141566 GCF_012274545.1 Fukomys damarensis | reverse complement strand
TTGAATATATATAATATATAAATATATATATATTTATATTATATATTCACACATTGGTTTAAGTGTGAATGTATATTTTCTGCACCTAGCAGTGAAATGCTATAATAGCTAATGGTGACATAAACTCTATTCATTTTAAAAATAAAACAATTACTGGGAATTTCCAATCTGTTAAATTGGGAAATAGATGAAAAGCTGAAATTGATGAACTTTAACCCTAACCCCTAACCCATATATATATATTTTTTAAATTTTTTATCAGCATAAGTCTGCAATACCTCATAGTTACATTTACTTTGTGGGAGAGCAGATGGCCGGAGCATCTTTTGATCACTCTCCGCCCTCACTCCCCTCCTTCCTCAACCTTGACCCTAGTCCTCTGCCCCATTTAGAAAATGTTAAATACCAAGCATTCTAGACCTTGGAAGACAACTGAAACATTTATGAGTTTTCTTGTGTGTATTTTGTACTGTCATATTAAACAAATCGTTTTTTTGTTTGTTTGTTTGTTTGTTTTTGAGACAAGGTCTCACTATGTAGTTCAGGCTGGCCTTGCACTGACTACATAACCCAAACTGGCCTCAAACTCATGGAGATCCTCCAGCCTCAGCCTCCCGAGTGCTGGGATTATAGGTGACTGCCACCACACCTGGCTAAAGTTAAACCTTCAAGAACTCATTTGAGGTCTGTGGGTGTAGCTCAGTGGTTCCGCCACCTTTCTTGAAAGCACAAGGACCAGAGTTCAATCCCCATACCAAAAAAACAAAAAACAAACAAAAAAAAAAGAATGTATTTGATATTTAGTTGTTTAGTCCACAAATAATAATTTAAATATAAATTATACCCAAATAAACTGAAATTATAAAGTTAGAATTCTTTACCTTGAAAACTGTGGTACATTGGCACAATATTAGAAGTAAGCAACGCTTCAGAATATACTTGACTTGAATCTTTACTTAGTTCTATAAAGAAAAACACAGAACAATTTTTCATTCTTCACTGATAACACTCAGAATTAGTTTCTTGTGGTGTAAGGTGGGGAGACTTAAACAAAATTAGCTGAGTATTTTCTTGCACCAGTAAAACCCTCTCAGGTACTGAAAGAAGGACAAATGTAATGCATTTGCTGGAGGCGCTTAAATTGTTTTAATTTTTCCTTTTTCAAAACAATGTATCGGGGGCTGGGGATTTAGCTCAGCGGTTCGGTGGCCTGCCTTGCAAGTGCAAGGACCCGAGTTCGATCCCCAGTACCACAAAAAAACAAACAATGTATCAAAGAGATGGAAACCGCAGTAAGAACATCCTCAAGGGAAACGCATTCAAGCTTTACCTCACTTGCCTAATTTCGGCTGAGGAGCACGAAGCCCTCGGAACAGAGCTGTCTGCCAGGGGCCTGGGACTTGGGCCTGTTCCTTGACGCAGCGGCCCACTCTGGCCTCGGACGCACCTCGGGCACCTTTGCCCCTTATAAGGCAACTCCAAAGTGTCTTCCCATGGCCCCGAACGACGGCCTGGGAACCCAGAGCTCCTGGGGCAGAGGGCTGTGCCCTGGGGTCCCTGCCTGGAGCCACACGCAGGCCAAGAGGCTCCAGCTCCTCCTAAACCTGAGAAAAATCAGTTTCTTTTCAGCTGACAGAGTTCTGCCTCCTTCCTAAGAACCTTGATGCCTCCTCTCACTGCGTTTTACCCAATTGTTTCTTCTTTTTCCCCGTTGATTTATTTACTTAGGTATTATGTGCAGAACCCAGGGGTCACACACGCTAAGCCCTACAGGGCAGATTTGAAAACAGGAAGGAAATGCAGCGTGGAACAGGACAGAGAACAGTAGGATTGGGAGGAGGCAGGGGAGGAAGAGGCTTACGCGGTGGGGCGAGGAATCCATAACTCAGTTTGGCGTTGTTTTTATAAAAGGAACATTTATGGACAGGACTGAGAGGGATCCGAAGGTCCTGGAACACACAGTTGGAGGAGTCCCCCGGAGAAAAGCCGTCCTGAGGAGGGGAGGAAAGGGAGCAGCGGTGTTAGGCACAGGGAGAAGGGAGTCACTTTGTAAACGGGTGACGGGGACTCATGCTGTCTGCGCACCTTCTTAACCTTTTTCCTAGTTTCCCACTGGTCTGTTCATCTTTTTTCTAACTAAAAGTCAAAGATTCTTTACAATGTCTACGATACAAACTCCTTGCCATATATGCATGAACACCTTCCAATACTGTGCAAATGCTGTTTATGTTTTCAGCTATAGTTTTAAGCATTTTTACACAGTAAAATGCTGATTTTTAGGGATTTGAGTCTACCTTTCACACACCACTACACTGCCAAAAGCTGCTGGTGAATTCATGCAGCATTTATTTTTAACCAGTTATTTGAGACAGGGTCTCACTGTGTAGTTGAGACTGACCTGGAACTTACTATGTAGCCCAGGCTGGTCTCAAACTCACAGCGATCCTCCTGCCTCAGCCTCCCGAGTGCTGGGATTACAGGCATGTGCCACCATGCCCAGTTATAACTATGTCAGAAAACTGAAAACTCAGACTGAATCAATCACCACCATAATTAAGGTATCAAACAACGGTAAATAAAAGGGATGCCTACAAAATATGGTGAATGTTTGTAAATGGGGAGGGGAAGAGGGGGTAAAGGGAGGGCAGGGACAAGGGGAAAATGAGAACCAAGACCTGTCATGCAAAGGTACAAGATCCCAATGATGAATGTAACTGTACTGTAGACCTAAAATGTACCAGTAAACTCAATGAGGAAAAAATTAATTAATTAATTTTTTAAAAATACGGTGAATGCTACATATCAGGAAGTAATGTGAAAAAGAGTGTTCACAGGTAGTCTTAAATTTTTTTGAATTAGGCTCAAAAAAACTACATGAGTCTGTGAATGTGTGCATATTTTTAACACAGAAATTGCATGTGTACACACAGAGCCTCGCTTTTCACTTACCAACCTCAGTGTTACCAGTCATCGTACTGATCTGAGTCAGGCACCACCTCAGGGAAGCTCTCTCAAAGCCCCTTCAGTGTGTCCTATAGCTCAAGCGTTTCCGAAAAATCTGAAAACTGACACCAGGTAAGATGCCTTGCATAAAATTATAAAGTGCAGGATCCAGGGGTGTAGCTCAGCGGTGCTGCGCCTGCCTGGCAAGCACAAGGTCCTGAGTTCGATCCCCAGTACAGGAAAAAAAAATTATGAAGCTTCTTAAAATATTAAAGCGAGGACCAAAAAGGCACACATTTCTCACCTCTGAGAAGTCTTCCCTGTGGCATCTCAGAGTCACAGCTAGCCAGGGGCTACACCCACACCCAGGACCTAACTTTCTGCCTCCTGTCCAGAATCCCGCCGCTCTGGGGACTGATTCTGAGGCCACTGTAACAGGGACAGATCTGCTGTCAAGGCCCCGCTAATGGTAACCCAAGACCCACGCACAGCCAGAGAAGCAACAAACACTTGCGTTTCTGTCCACGGTGTAGGACGTCCAGAGGGGCATGAGGATGTCGCGGCTGTAGGCGCTCACGAACTGGTGGTGATACAGCAGACACACACTGCTCTTCTCCTGAACAACACGGGGCCTCCCGTAGGGTAAAGCACCTCGGTCCATGTTCTTCTCTTGGGCCACAAAGGGGAAAGGAGGCCACCATTAAAATGTAGTTCGTGCGTATCATGTAAGAACAGATGGTAATCTACTCATCTCACCCTTTCCTCTACTTGATCGTGTTGAAAACTCATTTTTAGGTTAAATAAATACCAATAATAACTCATCAAAAGAGGTGCTGGGCTTGGTGGTGCATGACTGCGATCCACGCACTCAGGAGGCTGAGGCAGGAGGACCACTATGAGCCACCTATCAAGAATAACCCTGTCTCAACAAAACAAAAAAAAAGAGTAGGGCCATAAGCAGCAAAACCAGTGTGATTCATGGCAACTTATGCTTAGTTAGATACTGAAGGATAGATGTGCTATCAAGGTTTACAAGGGGAAACTACATGGAACTGCTAGAAATTCCAACTAATTAGGACTTACTTACACTGATGATGCTTTAACGTTTTATTAATTACTCTTGCTTTAGGACATGTGCACAAAGGATTTGTGGAAACTTGGAAAGCAAAAGACTCAGAACTGAAACTGTGAGACTAGACTGAAAGAAACAATACAAATATTTACTGCCTTTTTCCAAATATCAAATGCTTTGTAGAGTTCTTTCACACCATCTGTTTCTTTCATCTCCCTGCAAATTAAGGTTACGCATCTATTTCACCTAGAAAACAGAGGCTCACAGGGGAAAAAATACTTCTTGCAGGAACAGCTAGTTCCTAAGCTTGTATCAAGTTCAGATCTACCCCATTTCTACACTCTGCCACATTGGAGATTAAAAAAAAAAATCTCTCCCATCCCGACATTTAGAGTAGGGATTTTTACACAGACGGGCTCATGTCAGGATTCAAGCAGACTTGACTGCTATCTTCCAGCAAGAGAACAATGGTGAAGTAATTTACGGATCAGAGACTGTATCAAAGTGACTCTGATCATCCCAGCCAAGACTGAAGAACTTCACCACTCACCTATATGTTCTTAATTTTCATTCAAAAGTTAAAAAGAAATAGCTCCCAGGTTAGTAAATCGATTTATAACTTCTTTTAATTAATTAACAGACTGGTGAGATAAATACCAAACTGGTGTTTTGTCTGTATGTTTTGGATTTTTGAGACAGGGTCTCACTATGTGTAGTTCAGGCTGGCCTTGATCTTGCAGTGAACCTCCTGCTTCAGCCTCCCTAAGGCTGGGAGTAGAGGTGTGCACCAAAACGACTGGCCTGAACCAGTATGTGAAGTGAAAATTTAGGGCTCCATGATAAACACATAAAAATTTTCAAAATTTCAAAACACTTCCATAATGTTCCCCAAGATGGCTAAGATTTCAGTAAATGTGTCACACACGGTTTCTGCTACAAAATGGCCCTCCTTGCCTATGACTAACAATTTAGTCTGTCAGGCAGAGCAATAGCTGTTTTACCCTGCGGACCTCTGTGATTGCTTTTAGTTCGCTGGTTGCCCCTAAATAAGGGCCCAAATCAATTCTCTGTGGATGGGGCCAGGGATTTAGCTCAGTGGTTCCGGGGCCTGCTTCTCAAGTGCAAGGACCTGAGTTCGATCCCTGGTACCAAAGAAAAAAAAAACAGTTCTTCCACCTTCTAGCTGGGAGTCACGTGCGTTACCTTCCGTCCTGGTCAGATTAAACTGCGTCTGAAAATCCTCAATAGGCGAAATCTAAAAACAAGTTTATAAAACTAGGTTAGCGGTGGGAGGCGCAGTGAAATTCTGAAACACACCACTCCCTCATTCGCCGGGCTCAATCAACCCAACACAGAACAGAGGTAAGATTCACAAGAGCCTTGTGTAAGTAAACAGTTGGCTTCTCTGCTGAGGAGGAGGAGAGGAATGGCAACTGTAATAAGACAGGGCTGTCCACATGGGCATAACGCAAGCAACTGAAGACCACGAACACGAATCCTCCTTTATACTTTCTGTGCCTACTCTGGCTATCTCTCTACGAGCCCATTATCCGGAAGATAATGGGAAGGCTGAAATAAACTCCTCGCATCGTGGCCTTTGTGGCTGACATCACCTGGGTTCATCGGGTCACATATTTTAATCTTCTTGTGCCAGCTGTTAAGATACTTACCGGGCACTAATTATGAAGACGGCCACTTACAACTCCTGTGGGCACGGGACTAGAGAGAGCTGCGTCACACACCCATTTTATACAAAAACGCTATTTTCCCCTAAATCCACAGTGGGTTGGGCTCTTGCAGCGGGGAATCACTGCAATGAGCCTACGCAACTAATTACAGCCCCAGAAGACACAAACAGCAGCAGATGCACAAGCTCAGGGAGGAAAACAAAGTGGCCCCCACAGAAGAAGCAGCCGTGTGTCGGCCTCCTGCTCGCAGGCGTCCACCTGGGCCAAGCATCTCACAGCACTCGCTCTGCAGAGGAAGCTCACCGAGGGGTCGCAGGAACAGCCGAGGTTGTCTCTGGGCGTCGCCGTGATGGGACATTTCAGCGGGGAGTATGCTTCTTTGGGGTGCTTCGGGGTGTAGACAGGATGCCTTAGGAGATGGTTAAGACTTCCGTGGGTTCCGTTATTAGGAGCAGGGGTCAAGTTCAGTAAATCTGCATAATTCCAAGATGGGAAAGAGCTACTTAGAAGTTTCAAAACCAAGTACATAGACTCATAATACAATTTGTATGGCTTTAAAAACATATATTTATGTTTTGCCCTTTTAACTAAAACTGTAAAACTTTCTTGGCTTTTACACTATGAATATGCTATTCTGGTAAGAAATACTGAATATGTATGCTCTACTTCTCTATTAAAAAATTCTAAATTTAAAATAAGAATAATATTAGCAAAGAATAACTATATATCAGCCATGGATTTCAGTATTTTAGGATATGTTAGTTCATTTAAAGTTACTGGCTCCCATTAAAAGAATTATACTCAAGACATATTTAGTAGTTTTGCAAATGCCCAGTATTAGCAGAAAAAGGAAGTAATATTTAAAATCCAATGCCCCACTGTAACAGCACTAGTTCAGAAGATACAGACCAAATAAAAAACAGATCTGATGATTCTACAGCCTTGACACTGACATCCATTCAACTGTTGCTGCTACAGGAAGTGCCGTCATTTTGTCCACCTGTCACTTCCTCCAAACTCTATTCTCTGGCTTCTGTCACTACCCTGACCCGAGAATCATTTAATCTAACCCCAGGATCCAGCACTGTGCAGATGCCCCACTGAGCGCTGGACTCTACCAGTGTGTAGCCTAGATGAAAAGCCAGACGAATAATAAGAAGCAGCATTTTGCACACTTTCTCTTTCAGTTGTGTCCGGGTCAGAAGAGGAAAGTGAAAATGTTAGGGTCTGTCTTAGTCTTACTCCAACCCTGCTCTGCAAAAGGAGGAAAGACAGGTCCTGCTCATACTCACCACACATCAAGTTATAGACTTCAATGTTTTCGAAGGTGTCAACCTCAACACCATGCTTGAATCCGGGTCCGTAGCCGATAAAGAGAGCCTGGGTTGGCCAGAAAAGTACTTTTTCAGTGTGGGTCAGTTACGTGTAGAGTTGGTGCAAAACTTTGTATCACATGCATTGTAGGAAACACCATGCTTTAGTGGACCTTGTGGGAATTTGTCTTAACCTCCATCACATGTACAATCTGAAGACACCCAGAACAATTCTTAGTTTTACTACACTTCTTAACTTGAGGATCAGGAGAGAGTGGATGGTGAACTCTTCTCTCATCTATGAGACAGTATACAGAATCAGCCTCACCCTTCCCACCTCACACAGTGCTGCAGGGAACAATTTAACCATTTTTTAAAAATGTTTTAAGTGCCGGGCAAGCCATGTGTGTGATCCCACCATTCTGGGAGGCTGATGCAGGAAGACTCCTAGTTTAAGTCCAGGCTGGACAATATAGTAAAATAGTGACCAAAAAAAAAAAAAAAAAACCCATAAAACAAAGGCTGGGGGGCCCGGGATTTAGCTCAATGGCTACACCACCTGCCTCTTAAGCACAAGGTCCCAAGTTCGATCCACAGTATCAAAAAACAACAACAAAAAGGCTGGGGATACAGTTAAATGCCAAAGTCCTGGGTTCAATCCCCGGTACTGAAAAAATAAATAAAATAAAATGTAAGATATTATCACTTTTCAGAACACAAGTATGATACCTTTTCATCAAATAAATCACAGGCTTTCTTTTGTAGCGGGGGAGTCCACTTAAGAGCACACAAAAAATTATTAGAAATTTAGTAAAACGGTATGTTATCTCACAGATCCATGAAACATGAATGTAAAATATTAGCAAAATCCTTTGCTGTCCAAAGAAAAGCAGCTATCTAAAAATATGTTGAAGAAAAATAATCGTAACCTGTGTTTTTAAGTCTCCCACTTTGTATATTAGCTTTTCTTCAGGTTTAATTTTATTCTTTTAAGAATAAACAGTTTACTTACTTGCATATTTGAAAATACATTGTCAGAGCCATGAAATCCACTTCCGCAATATTTTCTTTCCGTGGGATTCCTATTTTGATATGTATGAATTAATAATGTGGTCTATTCTTATAACAAAACCTATAATTACATTTTCATTCATTAAAAAACAAGAAATTATTTTGGTTTTCCTTTTACCCCTTATTTTGCTCTTTATTATAACATTATTTATACAAATGCTTACATGAACAGAGAGAGGGCATTTAGAGACATAGGGAAAATTTAGTAGCTACCCGAATTACTTAATCCTCTCCCAGGTAAGTCCTTTAAAACACAGGCAGCCCACATACCATCTGAGCAAAACTACTTCCTGAGACATAATTCTCATCTCAACACAATGCGAATATTATGTTACAAACTGGAGGAAAGAGTTTCAAAGTAGATCCTCTGAGATTAAGTACTCATATATGTATATCAAGGAAGGATTTTGTTAAGCCAACATAAAGTAATTAAAACAACTTGGCCTTGAAATACCTTGTTTTTCCTCTTAGGGGAGTGGTTTTGTTTTGTTTTGTTGAGACACGGTATCACTATGTAGTACAGGTTGGCCTCAAACTCATAGTGATCCTCCTGCCTCAGCCTCTCCGGTGCCGGGATGACAGGTATGCACCACCAGGCTCAGCTTCTGGTTTTTTCTTTAAGCAACATTGCTTAAAGTTGATTTGTCCATGAAGGAAAAGAGGTAGCCAGCCCTTGGCATCCAGATGAAGCGCTTTTGAATCCTGACTGTGGCTATGATATTAACTAGCTGTGACTTTACACAAATTTAATTATCTTCTCTCAATGTCTCATGCAGGTCATTCATAAACACTCAACGATACAGGGGGAAAAATGTCTGGCACATGATACTTAGATAGTCACTAAGTACTAATTCTCCTGCAAAAGTACAAATTATTCCTGCATTCAGGAGGCTGAGGCAGGAGGATTGCCGGGAATTCAAGGCCAGCCTGGACTACAGAGTGAGACTGACTCCAAAACAAAAAAGAAAAGTTAATAGGCCAAGGTTGAGAAATCCCGGAGTGAGGGAGGAGATTCCCATCTGTGGGGTTTTCATATAGTGACACTGTTAGAAAAGGCCCACTGGTTGCCAAATTATGGATAACCCACGCTATGTCTCCCCGGGAGACGGTCAGAACTTACAGCGCAAGTTGCCACTGTGGGTCCAGGTAGAAGGTCAGGGGCTCGATCCTGTCATTTTTGGCAAAGTGAAAACGCTTGGGTAAGAAATGTTTCAGGTAAGGTTTGAAGTGCTGCTTGGGTTCACGGCACTGAAATTGCAAAAGGTCAAAACAAAACACAAGCATGTTATTATTTTCATATTGGCTAAACTGTAAACATCTCATGAAATCCCTCTTAACTCCATATAAGTTTTTTCTCACAAACATTTTATCAGCCTGCCCAATCAGTCACAGATAGAAAAATAATAGTTCTTGCTCTCTGGGAGGCTGAGGCAGGAGGATCACAAGTACAAGCCCAACCTGAGCAATTTAGACACTATCTCAGCAAATAAAATAAGGCAAGATAAAATAAAATAAAGGGCTGGGCATGTAGCTCCATGCAAAAGTCCTAGGTTTAATCCCCAGTACTGAAAAAAATAAAAACAATTCTTGCTAGTTGTATAATCCACAAGGTGAATAGTCCCGGCTAGTTGAAATATGCATTGGATATCATAAATGTCCCAGGACTCTTAGACTGTGTCACTTGATTATACTAGACCACACTGAAGTTATGACTGATAATCTTATTTTCCTGCTTTTCTTCTCTTTTCCTTTCTCCTTCCTTTCTTTTTTCTTTTTTTGGTAACGGAGATCTAACTCATGACCTTACACTTGTGAGGCAGGTGCGGCACCACTGAGCTAAATCCCTGGCCCCTTCCTGCTTTCTTTGCAGTACTAGGGACTGAACCTGGGGCATTCACACTGAGCTATATTTCCGACCCTTTCTACAATGTTTTACTTCAAGACAGTGTCACACTAAATCACTGTTTTGCCTGGTCTGGGCTTGTACTTCTGATCCTCTTGCCTCAGCCTCCCAGAGGGCGGGATTACAGGCAGGCACCACCACACCTCACTTGGAAGAAAATATATCAAAAAGCTAATGCATCTACAGCAGAAGAGCTGTACAATTTTCTTTTTGTTTTCTCAATTATTTCTGGTACTGTCACATACATTTTACAGCACTAGTAAGTAAATTCTGAAAACATTCAAACATAGATTATAGGATCATATCACCAAAGATCTTTAAGAGCTAAACGTACTGGCCCATCCATATACTTGAAAATTCTAATCCTACTAAGACATCAAACCCCTTCTCTAAATACATATAACACAAAAGTAACAATAACCAGACAATGGGAAATAAAGATACTCACAGAGAGATTTCTGGCAACACCTTCATAATTAACTAAAGGGGGATAGAGGTTAAGAATTAATAGCTGATGATATGCTACAATTAAAAATAAAAATACCACAAAAATGTAGAATGTCCAACTCTAATCTTGTATTTACCGAAGCCGATTGCAAACTCATTTAAAGCACTGCATAGTGGCTGTTGAAGGAATAAGACAGACCCTTCAGTACCGCCCAGTGATGTGCAGACAGTACAGTGTGCTGTCATTACCTGAAAGCAGGTGACAGCGCCTGTCCACCCACCCTCTGCTCATCCCTCCATCTGCCGACTCACCGCAGGCCCATCCAATCATCCGTGTACCAGTCTATCCACCCACCCAAACACCTGCCCACCTGGCCACACATCTGCCCAATTTATGTTTACACTAGACCTGGTACAATGTCACGTGTTGGATACACATGCAGCCAGTACCTGGGAAAGCTCCATACTTAACAGCGGCTGTCTCCAAACAAGGGACTCACGTTGTAAAGTAAGGGGACTTCAGGTGGGACATTTTTTTTTTCTATATTTCAATGTGCAGTGATAACTCCAGAATTTCAAAAGAAGCAGGATACAGGGAAACACAGAAGGTAAAGTAGATTGGTTTAAAACTGAATTTGCTCTCTGCTCAGCGAACTCCCACAGGGTGCCACACTGGTAGCAACTGCAGAGCTTTCTAAACTTTCTTTAGCTCTGCCTTCTGAGAAAATCGTGCAGATAAAAGAGTATGGATTATATGCACGTTTCATGTATGTGTGTGTGTGTATATATATATATATATATACTGATCTGTAGCTTCTGTTTGAATTTGGGAAATGTAGGGGCAAAAGCAAGGTAAGTGTGTGGCTAAAGTCATTCACAACAAATTCAAACACCTCTGGCACGAGCAATGCCCGTGTGGTTTTCTAACAGGTCTTAAAATCATCATCCTCGGGGACTGGGTCCGTGAGTATCACAAGATGCTCAAGATCCTGACATTAAATGGCACAGGGTTTGGCAATCACCTGCACACAACCCCCCGCATGTTCAGATTACCTGTAATGCCTAACACAATGCAAATACTATATGAAGAGTTGTTACAGTGACTTAGAGAGTGAAGACAAAAATGCGCATATGCTTAACACACAGATACTACTTTTTCCAAATATTTCCATAAATATTTCCAATCTGCGGTTGGCTGAATTCACAGATATGGAACCATTACATATGGAAGGCTGACTGTACTACATTTCTAAATTTTTAAAAATGCTAATTAAAACTTGTCATTCTTCAGGTGGAACTTGTACTTTGGGCTAGTATATTACACAGCTATTTTCCTGCAATGAAGTCTTTTTAAAATTAATATTCAACAGTATGTACTGAAACCTATTTCATTCCAAACTCAAACCTAGCCCAATTTTTTTCAAAACTAATAGTGTCAAGGTCTGAGAATGTAGCAGTGGCTACTGTCTGGCAAGCACAAGGTCCTGAGCTCTATCTTTGGTACTGAAAAAAAAAATAGTGTCAAAATGATTTTTGAAAATTTACCTAAATATCAGACAGTTTTCACAGATGCTAATCAAAAATAAGACAGCAAGGGGCCGCGGATTTAGCTCAGTGGTTCGGTGGCCTGCCTTGCAAGCGCAAGGACCCGAGTTCAATCCTCAGTACCAAAAAAAAAAAAAAAAAAAAAAAAAAAAAAAAATTGACAGCAAAGTTGGAAAAAGTTACAAAGTGGGCTTGATGTGCAAAAGAAGAAAAATCTTTCACTTTTTTCCTGCAATTTGTGTCGAGAGAGAAGGTGAAATTTCTTCTCCTTTCCTCTCTCAAAGATACACTCTTGTCACTTCTTGAAATGGCGTAGAGTCATTTCTGAGGGCAGACACAGTTTATTGACTTCGTCACCTCTGCCAGGATTCCTCCTCACGACAGATTACTCCAGCATCACATGAATTACAGTCACGCCATGAACTGTCTAAACTTGAACAGAGTTTAATTCTTCCCTTAAACTTTTTCGACTACAGCCTCGACCCTACTACAAGTAAAACACACAGTGCAACAGCAAATTGTATTCAGAGTATCAAATAATGTGCCCGGCCCATGGACGAACACCAGAAAGCTGAGTGGTTACATTTGTGGCTTCACATTTAGTCCCATAAAATTCATTTAAGTACAAAAGATCTTCACTAGAGGTTATGAAACATCAACTCCTATAGTTTCTAATGATTTGGAGAAATACATTCTTTTTTTTTTCTTTTGGCTTTTTGAGACAAGGCCTCACTATGTAGTTGAGATTGATCTGGAACTCACTATGTAGCCCAGGCTGGTCTTGAACTCACAGTGGTCCTCCTGCCTCAGCCTCCCGAGTGCTGGGATTACAGGCATGTGCCACCACGCCCAGCCATGAAATACATTCTTAATACAATGCTGTGTGAAGTCATGGCAGACATACTTACAAGAATAGTATTCATTGAGGTCATCGGAGGGTCTCAATCGAGCAGCTGGCCCATAGACGACTTTAATATTTTTAACATCCCCCAAGTATTTATTCAGGTACACATACTTTTTACAACTGCCTTGTTCCATGCCTAGGAGAAAGAAATTCCAAAGCACATTGTAACTTTTATAAAGAATTTAACATGGAAAGCAGAATTTCCTTCCCTTTGAGAATGTGGTTAATTACGTATACACATTCAGCATATGGGTGGAATACATTCGCTGTTGTCAGATGTTCCTTAGCGGGACTCCTGATAGGTGAGATACGGAATTTCAGTTATGCTGCCATTTCCCTGTTTTCAAAATGCCTTCCCAAGGCTACTGTGTTCTCTCTGCCTGGTGGCCAACTCTTATGCCAGAGGCTGCACTTCTTTTCTTACTTTTCCTTGGCCCAAGCTCACTCGGCAGAGCCTGTTTCTTTTCCCCACCTTTAGTAAAACTTTGCTACCGTTAAAAAAAAAAATCCTTTTCCTTCACCTCAAACCAGTGTAATATTTCTTCTCATTTACCTATTATAACATCATTCCAACAATAAGGAAGAATGTCTTCTCTCAGATCTGGACAGCTGTTCACCAAAAAGCACCTCCTATTTTAACTGGAAATGTAGGTGTCAGATTCATTGCCAGACTGGCATTTCTTTCACTTACACCACTTTAGGACTGCTCCAAAAAAACCAGGTTTCTGCAATTTTTTGTTTGTTTTTTGTTCTGTGAGACAGGGTCTCACTACATAGTAGAGGCTGATCTGGAGCTCACTATGTAGCCCAGGCTGGTCTCAAACTCACAGCGATCCGCCTGCCTCAACCTTCCTAGTACTGGGATTACAGGCGTGAGCTACCACACCCAGCGCTGCAACTATTTTTGAAGCAAGCAACAAAACACAAGTGGAGAAAATAAATAAACAGCCTACTTTCAACTTTCTATTATGCACACCACTTCAGTCCCACATAAACTCGTACCCGTGTGTTATGCAAACTTAACTGCATTATGCAACACTGCATTATGCAAAATTAAAATACTGCCAAAATTAATTTACATAGCCGCTAAAGTTATGAGAATTATGATAAATAAAATTGAAAAGGTGCATAATCATGTGTTCTGATTAAACCTACAACTGTAGAGTCACCAAACTTCAACACTGGAAAACCATTCTTTGAACTATTCAAATCCTGGTGTCGGATTTTCCCAAATCAGAAGACAGCCAGCTGCTTTGTGCAGGTTTCCGTGAACTCTGGGTCCCATGTGAGTTTTGTATTTAGGGTCATTTCTTCCTAAAGACTTTCCATGAGGAACAACGCCGCTTCACATGCGTGACCTACGCCTTCAGAGGAAGTCCTGAGACAAAAATCTGCCAAGAAAACTTCGGCCACAGTTACTCAGAGGAGTAAATGATGGAAATGAGAGCTACCGTGATCTGAAATCAGGACGAGGTTCAGGCATTTATCCAGCTTGAGCTCCCGGAGGCCTTCCATGAGCAGGCCGACCATGCCGTCCACCCTCTGCAGGGCCTTGATGACCTGAGGACGGGAAGCAGCCTCGGGTGAGCAGGCTATTTCTCCAGGAAGCTATCTCTATGTTAGGAATACATGAAGAAATGCTCAACATCACTGGCCGTTAGAGAAGTGCAAACTCCAACAACACCGAGATCCCATCTTACCCCAGGAAGAATGGCCGCCACCAAGAAATAAAATAATAACAAGTGCTGGAGAGGATGCAGGGAGGGGGGGGCCCCTCTGCACTGCTGCTGGGAATGCACACCAGTACAACCACTGGGGAAATCATTTTGGAGAGTCCTCAAAGAACTAAAACAAGAACTCCTATTCCAGCCAGCTATTACCCTTCTAGGTATCTTCCCAGAAGCATTTAAGCCGCTGTATTACAGCGACACATGCATGTCCATGTTTACAGCAGCACGATTCACAACAGCCAGATCTGTCCACCCACAGAAGACTAGATAAAGAAAATGTGGTGTTCACCCTCAACGGAGCACTACTCTGCCATAAAGAAGGGGAAGCTGCGTCACTTGGAGGAAAACGGACGCACCTTGAGAACGTAATGCTCAGTAAAATCAGACACTCAAGCTTAAATATCCCATATCTTCTCTTATATGAGAAGCCCAAAGTATAAATGAAGAGCAAAATAAAAAGACAGATAATAGGAAGTAGGGAGATGGATCTTTCTCAGTGGGAAGGACCAAGAGACAGAGCAAGGACAGAGGGGAGTGGCGTAAGGCATGTTATGTGCGTGCACCAACTCTGCACAAGGAATGTGAACATTATATACTGCAAACAGGGGCTCGTAAAAATAAAACGTGGAAAATAAGTCAGTGGACACAACTATTATCATAAACTAGTTCACATTAGACCAAGACCCACCGGGATCAAAGACATGAAAAGCAGTAAATAAATCTAATCACAACAATGGAGGGGCCCACATTCTGCATTTGCTTAACTGTAAATTTGGGGAATGATATTAGCTGGTCTGATTAGCTTTCCCCACTTGAGATTCAAGAGATTAGGTCTAGCACTTAAGCTAGACCTAATTAACGCCAGAATAATTCTAGCTCAAATCTGTAGTGTATGGCTAGAAACCAATGTATTCTGAATTGCTACTTTATGTTTTACAATCTCTTCTTGAATTTTTCCAATCATTTAAATCATCCCTGTGTAAATATGACGTTTCCTGAGTTTTAAAACTGCTACCATTCCTCTGCAGAAGGGGTGTATCTCAGTGGTAGAGCACCTCCTTGTACGCTTCTCATGTACAAGGCCCAGGCTGGATCCTCAGCACCACCAGAAAACTACTCATGAAATACTTCTTATAAATTCTATGCTCTTAACTTTTAAACTTACAACTCTTTGGGGAAAAAAAAAAAACTTATTTCCTTACAAACTATCTGCTTTGCCTATGAGTAGCTCAAGGACACAGAACAGCAGATGAGTTTAGCAAACTGTCATCCAACGTTTTCCTTTTCCTCTCTCCTGGATAAGCCACCCGAGGAAAGTTCTTGTGCGGTTTCGCATGTTTTCTGTAATAAATCTAATCCGTTTCATCTTCACTCATGGTCAGTATATGTCACTTTAATATGAGACAGATTCTTTTGCTACGGTCTTTTATTCATTCCAAGATATCAAATTACAATTCCCACGTAAAGTAGGTTCTGAGGTGCCAGTAATACTAGCGTTCAACAGAGTTCATGTGGCCTGCTCCATCACAAGATGATCCTTGCACCTCCAGCAGCTGAGGTGACCCAGTAGGGGTCTTAGTGCCAGTGATCATCGCGTGCAAGAATGAAAATCATACTAGTTGCCAAGTCAATTGTTCAAATCAGGATAGTGGTTACATGTAGGGAAAACTGAGACATCCTGACATAAGTGAAATAAATGCCCGTGATGTGAAATAAATCAGACACACGAGCTTAGCTGTCACATGACTTCTCTTCTCTGAGAGAGGCAAAGAACAAGGGGCTAAAGGGCAAAGTGAAAGACACAGAGAGATAGATCTTCTGTAAAGGAAGGGGACCAAGAGCTGGAGGGTGGCGCCGGGGGAGAAAGGTAGAGGAGGAAACAAGAACTGAGATGTGTTATGTCCACGCCCTACGTCCCCACAACGTGTGTAATCGTTATGTGCTGCAGAGATGTACAAATAAAATTTAAAATTTTTTTTAAAAACATAGCTAGACAAAAAACAAAAAACAACAACAAAAAAAAACACTTCCCAGGACAAACTGAGACGTAAGCAAGTAGCTGGGCATGCGTCTTCTTCACCCCACCTCCAGGAAGCAGCATTTCTGCTCAGACGGAGGGGACAGAGTCAGAGCAGGGCCCCGCAGGGCTGTGAGTCTTCTGGGGCTTCTGGACTTGGCTTCCGGCAGCAAAAACTCAAAGCACAGAACCTGGCCTGGGTGAGGTCAACTTCCTTGGCTCTTCTGTCTCTTTGAACGAGGTAAAAACAGCCCAAGCAGTTCCAGCCCCCAAGGGGGGTGTGTCCAGGGCAGACCCAGGGTCTGGATCCTCGGGAAGACGATTTAGGCGACTGTTTTACATTCAGTATTGCTGAGAATTAGGGTGCTTTTTCCCCTCTTCCTTCATCTAGCTGCTGAAGGAAGCATCTATTTAGACCAGCAGCTTCCTCAGAAATGGGGTTCACAATGGACACGTCAGGCCAGGCCTCCTTCTGAGCCTGTGACGGAAGAGGCGTGGAGGCTCCAAACCACCCAGGCTGAGCCGCCTGGGCAGCGGATGTGAACTTGGGTAGGAAGACTGTTCGTCTGCAGCCTCTCAGCCCTGGCCCGTGGGAGGCAGAAGGTAATGAGACCAAGGCTGCGACAGGAGGGGCTGGGTGATGCCTCCTCACCCTTTAGTCCAACCAACAATACTCACAGACCCTTTCTTTTTATTGCTTTTCATATCTTAGGTCACGGGTAAAATAATGTAAAGTCAACTTAGACGTACTAGGAAAGAGGCTCAAATCATTTTCATTAACATTTCCTGTGCCCCAAAATATTAAAGTGCTTCAGCCACATGAACACTGAAAGGAGCAAGTGTTGTCTAAAAGATAAGACAAGTGACAGACACAGGCAGGAGCTAATGGTGTTAGGCCAAACCAGATGTTCTGCTATGGGCATTCATCCCTGAGCTGGTTCCTGTAGTTCCCTAACAATCATTCAATAAAGAAGGATATCTTTTTTTTTTTTTTTGAGACAGGGTCTCACTAACTCACTAAGTGGCCTAAACTGAGCTCAAAGTTGCAATCCTCCTGCCTCAGCCTCCACAGTGCTGAGATTGTAGGTGTGCACCACCATACTCAGCTGCATCTACGTTTGAGAAAACCCCCCACCTTTCAACATCCCAGCTGTGCCCTAAGCATGGTCTCATGAATCTTGAGACCTATTTCCTAAGGAGAGTTCAGACAAGGGTTCTGCTACTTGATGCATTAGCCACGATCTCCTTAGAAATCTGGAGCCTTTGTTCTCTTTAGTAACAATTCTCACTGCACAATGATTAGATTCACCAGAGGGAGTTGGTAGAGGTACATAACATGCCTCAATTCTTTTCTTAATCTCTTACGAAACTCTCAGGAAGCATTTGGTTTGTGTGTTTGTTTGTTTGTTTTTTGTTTTTAGGCCAAAGAAAGAGAATACAGAGGGGGAAAGGATTTGGAATTGAAAATGCAGAATTTAATTCACCAGTTCACTTGTGGGCACTGTAGAAAATGTACGCAGAAGTCATTCTCCCCACTCTTACGTTGATTAAAATGCACTCTTTGGCTTAGTAAAATTGTGCACAATGATCCCCTCTGCCCAGAAATCACGGCATCTTACTGAATGGCCCAGAAACCTCCTTTGAAGTACAGACAGGCTAGAAGTCTCTAGGCATAAAGAAATCATCGTAGACAAACGTGTTCTTACCTCACTGCTGACTGGTCCATAGGAATGACCTGAAGAATCTGGTTCTTCTAAATACAGAGTGTAAAAGTGTGGTCTAAATCAAACAGTATCAAAATGTAATATTTTACGAACACATTGAAAAACAGAGTGGAAAGAATAATTCAACAATCGATATTGCTTAAAAATTCGACAACACGGGGGGGGGACATTTTCAAACTTGCTGGGAAATAATTTATAGGTCTGGGTTTCTTCAAAAATCTGGCTTCGGTAGCTCAGTAAAGAGTTCATTCGGATATAACAGGACGAAGTTTTATTGTAGTCTGTTTTTAAGACGTGCATCAGTTCTACAAAACCAAGAAAAATTTACAACAGAAATCAATCATCGACATACCTTTCCCCTTGTGGAAGCTGCAGCCAGTCAAGAATAGCTAAGATCCTTTTCTCAAATGGTACGGAACTAAAATGGAGGGTGAACAAAATGAAACACATCTGCGATCACTGTTTGGATTTCAAATATAAATATTTTTCTCATTGAAAATAGCATGGAGGGGAGGGAAGGAGGGGGTGAAGGGAGGGCAGGGACAAGGGGAAAAAATGAGAACCAAGACTTGTCGTGTAAAGGTACAAGATCCCAATGATGAATGTAATTGTACTGCATACCTAAAATGTACCAATAAACTCAATGAGGAAAAAAAAAAAGAAGAAAAAGAAAATAGCACGGAGTAATACTGAGGCAACCCAGGCATCCATTGTGTTTGAAGTCACATAAGAGTTTTATTTGAAAACTAAATTTGTTTTTCCAATAAAAGAGCAAAATTCAACTTTTTCTACAAATAAACGTTGTGGTTGGGCTTAGAAATTGGCTTCCTGCCTTTGACCAGAGGACAGTCTCCACGGCCCAGAGAGCAGAAGGACTCACTCTCTCACCGCCGAGGACGAGCGGGAAACTGGCACCGGGTGACAACCGAACACCGTTTCTCCAGGCAACGGTTTTTTGGCAAAATTAATTATGCCTTCCTCTGGGAGTGGGGTTGTTTACACAGCTCAGCTCAGCCACGATCCCCCAGGACAGTCAGCTGCGCTCTGCTGGGCCGCACACAGCCCGGCCCCGCGTGTCACCAATCTTCTAACCCTCCAAGTAGTTCGGCGCCTGGCAGGTCCAGGCTCCCTGACCATCTCCGCTCCCTCTGATAAAGTATGGGACAGGCGTCCCACTGGGCTCACGGGAACCACAAAGGGTGCACAACAACCTGAGGTTACCCACGAAACTGCTATGCATTTCTTGGCTGGGATGCACGATGTGTCTTTGTTTGCGCAACTCCTCATCCCAAATATACCGCATTGATCTCGCAACAGAAATTTTAAAAATATAAAACAGAATCAGCTTGGCAGTCTTGCCATCAAATGAGCCAATGGAAGTCTTCTCTTTTAAAAAAATTCCTTTTGTCTTTTCTCATAAGCCATAATTTTTAAAATCACAAGGAGATCCTCACCATCAGTTCCTTCTTTTTTTTTTTTTTGTACCGGGGATTGAACTCGGGTCCTTGCGCTTGCAAGGCAGGCCACCGAACCGCTGAGCTAAATCCCCGGTCCCTACACCATCAGTTTCTTATACTGAAAGCATAGTTACATGAAAAGGAAATTCAGAAGACCCATTAGTATCTTCTTTAAATGACGTCTTAGATGCCAGGGAGCTGTTCCCACCATGTGCTCCGTAACTCTTCACCTTTCCCTTCTAGCTCCTTTCTTCCTGAGTTAAAATGTGCAGGGCTCCCACCCCCAGAAATCCTCCTTCACCACACTCCATTTGTTAGTGACCCTCAGAGACTTGAATACAAAATATCATCGGTGCTTCTAGAACCTAGCTTTACGGTGTCCTCTCTAGCTGCAATCTTTGCCATGCTTATCCCGTGAGTCTTCGCTTCTCAGCTAACGTTTCACTCAGTGCTAGAGCTTAGGACCCAGAAAAAAGGAGACGACGACAGAGAAATAAGCTGATCCACACCCAGGTCCTAGACAGCATGTGTCTGCGCCTACCTGTTATACACTCGGTAGATGTCTGGAAAATTTCCATTAATTTCCACATCTGATCCTGGCCAAAAGAAGGTGCCAGTCCTCAGGCCTTGGTACTTGGCTGTGAGCCAGATCTGGGGAAGGTGAGGAAGGAAAATGAGGACACCGGCACTCAGGAAGCACACGCTCAGGCGACACCAACTCAGTCCACCAAGGCTGAGTAGCAAGCACTAGCCATCAGGCCTCGGTAACCAGGCGATGCGACTCAAGGAGACAATAATACGGGGTCAAATTAAACTTAAAAAGATGGACATAAGTCGGTGGTCAATTTTGTCACTTTTAGAGCGAGATCTCTAGACAATAGATTTCTTGAATAAAGAATGACTTAGGAACACACACGCCTTTGATTTACTGACATGCCTGCTTATGCAGCGTACTTATCATTTACTAAGCACGTCCTATTGCCAGCCACAGTGTGAACAGTTTTCCAGTAAGTGTCCCACACTGCCAACTCACAAAATTCTCACAGTCACCCTCCGAGGCAGGTAACAGAATCATCTGCAGTGCACGGTGAGAAATCAGAGTTTCAGAAAGCATGAACTGCTCGGTCACATGCTTTAAAGGTCAGAGTTGAAATCTGAGGGGATTTTGTTTGTTTTTTGGTACCCGAGATCAAACTCGGGTCCTTGCACTTGCGAGGCAGGCAGCGGAACCACTGAGCTAAATCCCCCGCCCTAGAGCTGAAATCTGAACTCATAGCCAAGTGTAGTGGGGCACGCCTGGAATCCCAGGACTTGGGAGACTGAGGTAGGAGGGTTGCTGTGAGTTTGTGGCCAGCCTGGACTACATAGTAAGGCCCTGCCCCCCGCCAAAAAAAACCAAAATAACCTAAATTCATAGCCTAGAAATTAAACAAAATTGTCTTTTTCCTCCTAAGAGAGACACCAAGATTGTGCAATCAGGCCCTATGCAATTATTGTAGAAATTTAAAAATAAGTTAAAAAGGAGAACACATCCAAATTCCAACCAGACCTTCTAAGCAAACGCACGCACAGGAAGTTGAGGGTTACTGCGCTGCAAAACCAAGTAGTTTTGTGTGGGAAAAACTACTCCCTTGTGTACATATGTACAGTATGAAACACAGCATTAATATATATATGTATGTACGTATGTATGTATATGTATATATATAGTAATGACCAAATCAGAATAATTATCGTTTCCATCTCCTTAGAATTGTTTTGTTAATAGAAAAAAATTTAATATTTAAGGAGATAAGAATGTTAACTACTTTGATTTATATATATATATATCAAATTATCATACTGTACCCTATAGATATCTACAATTAAAATAATAGTTAATTTTTAATATAAAATTAAAACAATAGTTAATTTCTTAAAACTCTTACTCCAGACTGCTGCTACACACTACTGCAAGAAAGACGAATTGGCTTCTCTCTTGTAGTCGTATTTCAGTGGCATAGTGCCTGGCTCACATGCACAAGGCCCTAGGTTCAATCCCCAGCACACCACACCCCAAAAAAAGAGGGACAGAGAGAATGAAGCTGAGAAGAAAATGGTTCAGCACAACAACTCTGAAATGAACTACTTTCCACGTACGCAGTCGGACAAGTTGCATTTGGGAGTATCGGCATTCACACCTCCTCTTGGAAAGGTCACAGACACAGTATGCGAAATAACATAAAAAACTTCAGGAAACCGCTTTATTTCACATGATGAAAACAACAAAACAAAATACTTTAGAACTAAGACCAAAAACTCACTGGCTCTCCTTTGTACCACTGGGGGTTGAATTTCTCTTTAGTTTTAAACGAAAAAGAAACATTCATTTGAGGATCAAACATCTTATTGTCGATTATGCCATGAGACTCTGGATAAAGGCCCTAAAACATAAAATACGGATGTCGTCACATATTGTAAAATGAAGCATTTTTCCCGATCTGAAATTGAATTATTTCCTCAAAAAATATTTCAACTGCCTCTCACTTCCCTAAGTATATGAAAGTTGAAATGCAAGACTTACTGTGACGATAGTGTAGTGATTGGGAAAGGTTTTTGTTGGGTACACGGGTCTCATGTTTTTAGTGTATGTCCCACAGTTCTCTAAAGGGGAAAGAAAAAACAGAATTACTAAACATCATTGGCAAACTGCTGACCTCAGTTAGCCTGCTACTGCCACAGTCTAAATCATATAAAATAACTGTCCCAGGAGGAGGTGGAACCCACAAGATGAACTATAAAGCAATTCTAAGGACACAAAGTCAATCACCCAGATAAGAGTTTTTTCTCTTAGTCAGAAAAACAGTAAACAGCATAAGTAAGCCCATTAACTACTTAATCCATACTCACCAGTAACATTAAGTTCAAGAGGGACATGTAATACAATGGACCCTCGAGTTACGACCAGCCCGACATATGAACAACTTGGGTTAAGACCAGAATTTTAGTTTTAAAGTATGAGCAAAGTCTTGAGTTAGATCCAAATGCCAGTCTCAGATACAGATTTTTCCCTTAAAGAGTTCTGGAAGGAACATGACAGCATCCTTTCCTGTGTGGGGCTAACTGAGAAATCCTGGGCCAGGCTCTCTCTGAGGACACTGAGATCGGTCTGTGTACAGGAGAGAGACTCTGAAGGCTGTGTAGAGGAGCCTGAGCCTTCAACTGACCAACTTGAGTTCCAACCAGCCCTCGAGAATGAACTTCATTCGTAAGTCAAGAATCCACTGTAACTCAATGCTTGCAAGACCTTGGATATTAATTAGTGGCCAAATACCTAAACAAAGTCATAGACAGAGCACCTGCGCAGGCAGCTAAGTCTACAGATTAAACAAGGAGGAATCAACTAACAGTGCTACAGTTTAAATAATTGTTTTCTTCTTTCCATGATGCTACAACTGACAACAATATTGTTGGCTATTAACGTGATTTAAAACTTTGGCATCGAGATTAAGAAAAGGTGATCGTGCCACTTTATCAATAACTTGAAGAATAATCATTCTCAATGAAGGCTCTGCAGAAATTGAAAAGATTCGACTGAAACCAAAGTATAACACAGCATAACCAACAACCTTTCCAAACTGTCCTTGTAGTACCATTTCAGCTTTCATTTTGAAATTCTATTTTTAAAAGGAATATTCATATGATAAATAAGGAATTTTTCCACAAAAAGAACGCAAAACTCCAAGAAAGAATAAATATGTGTAAAAATAATTGAGGGTTAAAATCCTAAAATGGCTGTATTATCTTAGAAGTTTGTCAAGGGCAACTTCAGGAAAATTACACTATTAAAGGCCAGCACCTTATCATTAAGTACAACCAACGTGTAATGGCGAAGTTTGGTAGAATATTGAGGCTCTGCCAGTACTTTTCCAAAACACGCTGGTTCCTTCGTCTATCTTACCACAATCATGACACTCCGGGAGCCAGCGCTCAAGTTACTCACTCAGTTTGCTAATAACAGGAAGAAGTCCACCCCAGGTGTGTAAATATTCTGCCCTGAATCCATCCAAAGAAAATAAGAGCGTAGGAGGTCTGTCAAACCTTTCAGAGAGAAAGAGAAACGTGTTCAAAGAAGCAAACAGAAGACGCACATAATGAAGATGTGTCCAGGGTAGATGTTTCATGGAATGTAATCTTAAATAAACTAACAAGTTAGCAAGGACACCCATAAAGGATTTTACACACATTTATACTCACAGTTACATTATCGGGCATAATACACATGCAACTATCGCCAAACGATATTTGTTAAAAATTCATACCACTTGAAAAACTAAAAGTCTAAATAAGGATTGAAATGTATAACTGATAATGTGAAAAAGGAAGAAAAGGTCTAAAGCAGTAAGGGAAGTGGGAGGGGCAGGGGAAAGGAAAGAAGGGAAAAGAAAATAATATAAGAAAAGGAAAAATGGAAATAAAATCATTGTAAATAAAGAGTGGAGGGGGTGAAGGGAGGGCAGGCGTATGGGGAAAAAATGAGAACCAAGACCTGTCATGTAAAGGTACAGGATCCCAATGATGAATGTAACTGTATCGTATACCTAAAAAGTTCCAATAAATTTAATGGGAAACATTCATACTATTTTCAGGCACTACACAGAGTACATCATTCATGATTCCTGTCATTCCAAAAGCTACCCCGAATGCTACTGAATTACAGTAGGACTTCTATAATTTTCAGCAATAAGCAACACTGCCTAAATTATGTTTTTGTTTCTATTCATTTGGTTTTCCTAAGCAACCACTTTCTGATAGATACTGTCTTTATTTGAATCTAATACACAGTACTTCACACAGCATAAATTATATGCTGTATGTGGTTTCTGTGTTTAATATGCTGAAAAGATATAAATATCTATTTATTGAATTCATATATTTAAACAAAAAGTGATTCAAAGGTAGGAATGATCAAAGATGAAGGTGATGTGCAAACACTCACAAACCCCAACAGTTAGAGGGAGGCAGAAAGCACCTCTGATTATGTGCTCAGCAGAAGAGAGCAGGGATGAGTAACTGTATCATGAGAGCCCCCAAAGAGCCACGGTTCAGAGTTGGGGCTGCTCCCAGGGACACGGGAGAGGCAAGGGAATTACAGCCAGATAACTCTGAAGACTTCCACAGAAAGTTTTCTCAGTAATTGAAAAGTTGAGAGCAAGCACTTGACCGTCTTTTTCAACCCTACTTCCTCTTCCTGCCCCACCCTCAGACTAAACACTGTCCCCAGAAAGAGAGAATGCTCACATACAAGGTCCCCTGTCTGTCACACGTGCCCTTGGGACACTGCAGAATCAGCTGCCTGTCTTCCCATGGGTCCACAAGTGTGCAAAACCAGATCTATGCACTCAGCAGAAAACAACACAGTGGGACCAGGTGTGGCAGCACACACCTCTAATTCCAGCACTTGGGAGGCTGAGGCAGGAGGATCGCTGGGAATTTAAGGCCAGCCTGGGCTACACAGTGAGTTCAAGGCCAGATCCTGAACTATACAGCAAGACTATGTCTACAAAAAAAAAAAAAAAAAAAAAAAAAAAAAAAGCCAATCATCAAAACAAAAAGAACTCCAAATGAAAGTAAAGATCTCCCCTTCCTAAAGATAGCCTCCTTGAGAAATGATGTTGAGAAACTAAGGCAGAAGATTGAATTTAGACCCATGTCTCTCATATCATGTACTCAACTAAAAGCAAAATGGATCTAGCCAGGGATTTAGCTCAGTGGCACCGTGCCTGCCTTGCAACTGCAAGGTACTGAGTTCGATCCCCTATACCAAAAAACAATCCAACCAACCAAACAAACAAAAAAATGGATCAAAGACCTAAATATTAAAACAGAAAGACTTAATCTGCTAGAGGATAAAATAGGTAAAATCTTGAAGACATTGGCATAAGCAAGGACTTCCTGAACCGAACCCCAGTTGTATAAGAAATAACATTAAGAAACAATAGAAAGCTGGGCATGGTGGTGCACGCCTGTAATCCCAGCATTCAGGAGGCTGAGGCAGGAGAGGATCGCTGTGAGTTTGAGACCAGCCTGGGCTACATAGTGAGTTCCAGGTCAGTCTCAATTACATAGTGAGACCCTGTCTCAAAAAACCAAAAAAAAAAAAAAAAGAATCAACAGAAAGATGGTATCAACTTAAAAAGCTTCTGCACAGTGAAGGAAAGAACAGAATAACAGAATAGGAGAAAAAAATTTCCAGCTACTTTTCTTTTCTTTTTTTTTTGGCACTGGGGATTGAACTCGGGTCCTTGCACTTGCAAGGCAGGCCCCTGAACCGCTGAGCTAAATCCCCGGCCCTCCAGCAACTTTTCAAGCAGAAGATTAATATCTAGAATACATAAAGAACTAAAAAAAAAGCCTGAATCAAAAAATGGATAAAAGAAATGCAGACACTTTTCAGAAGAGGAAGTATAAATGACCAATAAATACATGAAAAAAGGTTCAGTATCCCTAGCTATTAGACAAATGCAAATTAAAACAACGCTGAGGTTCCATCTTACACTAGAAAGAATGGTCATCACCAAGAAAAAAATAATAATAAATGCTGTGAAGTGACAAGGACAAAGGAACTCTTCTTCTACATTGTTAGCGAGAATGTAAACTAGTACAATCACTATGGAGATAAATATGGAAATTCCTCAAAAAACTAACGCCACAAATTCCATTTGACCCAGCTATTCCTCTTCTAAGCATTGTGCCCAAAGGGTTAGAAATCACCTTAGAGCGATAATGCACACCCAGCTCTCTAGCAGCACAATTCGTAACAGCTATATCTTGGAAGTGACCTATATGCCCATCAACAGATGAGTGGATAAAGACAACGTGGTATTTCTACATGGTGGAGCACTACTCCGCCACAAAGAAGGACAAACTTAAGCCATTTGTAGGAAAATAGATGCTCCTCGAAACCATACTGTACGTGAAGTAAATCAGACGCACAAGCTTAAATGCCACATGACTTCTCTAATAAGAGACTGAAAATATAAAGAAAGAGCAAAATGACAGACAGATAAGAATAAAAAAGGAGATACGTCTTTTGCAAAAGGGCAGGATGAGCACAAGGGATGAAAAGAAAAGGGAACGATAAAGAATTGAGACGCATCACACGTACCCACTCCTCACAACGAATGTACTCATTATGTACTAATAATTTTTTTAAAGCACCATGCTGTTATGAAAAAAGATCTGTTCTTCCCAAAGATGGAAGACACACGATTCCACCCAGCAATCATGAACAGTAAAACTAAACATTCGTGTTGCTTCTTTTTCCTCTATCAAGAAATCACACCCCGATCAACTCTGTACCACCAACACCAAACACAAGACCTGCCTAAAAATCAGGTCTAATGAGCCAGTGGTGGGTTATCATTTATCTACCTACTATACTTTGAAAAGAGAAAAGAGAAAGGTCCTAGAAGAGAAAAACAATACATCTCAAGAATACAATCTTACCCTTCTGGACACTGGGGTGTGTTAATGCTCTCACACGTTTCTTCTAACCAGCTTTGCTCATCTAAAATATTTTCAAGAAATAAAACAAGGTGAACACACAACTAATAACTGTGATACGTGTAAGACACAGTAAGAGAGATTCCAAAAGCACAGTATGTTAAGAGACACATGGGCCACCTGGGGCACAGCACTAGAGAAATGCAGTGCCTAAAATGAGTTACTTGTATCTCTGCAAAATCATGATATCAGGAAGAAAAACAATGAATGTATATGTGCGAGACTAAAACAGTACAGTCAGCTCTCCATATCAGTGTATTCTGTGAATTCAAACAGCAGCAGGTCAAACTCTTTTTTAAAGCATCTGTACAGAATACATGCATTGTTTTCTTCATTTCCTAAACAAAACACTGTAACAACTATTTGCACGGTATTTTACTGCATGGGTATTATAAGCAATCAGGGATCATTTGACGTATACAGGAGGGGTGGGTGCAGGTTATATTAAAAATTGCAATTTGTTGTTGTTCCAGACAGTATCTCACTATGTAGCCCAGGCTGGCCTTGAACTCAGGGTAATCCTCCTGCCTCAGCCTCCCGAGTGGGAGGATTACAAGTGCGCACTACCAGGCATGGCCCTACAAAGATTTATATATGAGACTTGTGTATCCTTGGACTTTGGTGTCAGATACAGAGTGCTAACAGTATTGTGTGTGATGATTTGAATATCTTTCTCATTTTCAAAAATCTGAATATTTTCAACCAGAATTTTTAACTGTCCTTCTACCCCTCCTACATAATCTTTGGTGTTGAGAAGTCTCAGTTCTCTCGCACACATTCTGGTTCTGTCAAACTGTTTGGAGGCGCCCTGCACTCCTGATGGTGACCTTGAAATAATACCAGCTTATAAAATCGTCCTTCAAAGTCACTTCATGTGGACACTGTCAAGCACGGCCAACGCCACCCTCACTTACCAGAAGTTAAATCTGGAACATAAACGTCAGCCAGGACTGGAAAAGTGGTCTTCTCACAAAATGGCTGGGATTGCCAGGCGCAGGAGCATCTGGCTACAGGTAAACAAGCTCGGCCGGGTGTGAACAGGTAATAATACTTATTACTAGGCTTGGCGATGGACACCGGTTCACTGGCCACTCTCTCTACTCAAGCACACGCTTGCATTTTGTTTGTTTGTTTGCTTTTAGATCTTTGGAGACAGTGTCTCACTATGTAGTTCCAGCTGGCCTTGCACTCACCATGCAGCCCAGGCTGGCCTCAAACTCACAGTGATTCTCCTGCTTCAGCCTCCCAAGTACTGGGATTATAGGCGTGCGCCGCCGGCCTGGCTCTGAAATAGTCTTTAATAGTATTTAGGTAACATAGGCGGCCAGGAGCCATCACTGCCGGGCAGAGCCCGGGGCCCCTGGGTTCCGGCACGGGGCAGGGAGGAAGCCCACCTTGGCACACAGAGCTGTAGTTGACGCAGCAGTCCTCGTGGTCCTTGCAGTCGTCTGAGCAGGAGCAGAGGCTTCCGGACACCCTCTTCTCCCCACACCGGAATTTGTTGCAAGTCCAGATGTGCGCTGGAAGCAAACCCAACAAAACACACCCTGGGGCTCCGGCTCTGGGCCTCGGAAGTGAACGCGGACGCTGCTGGCCGAGGAGCAGGGGAGCGGTGAGCTGGCCCCGGAGTCTCGGTCACTCAGCTGTCGGCCAGCACCAGGCTCGCCCGGGCCCACGTGGGAACCACACAGGAGCCGGCGACTATCGGGAGAGCCGGAAAGGCCGTTTCACTCTCCGACACGGGCGCCTCGGGTCTGAGGGCCGCCGGCGGCACTCCTTTCAGCGATCCCAGGATCAAAATCTGATCGCAGGGTCCTTCTCCGTCCTGTTTAAATCCACCTCTGCAAATTTTAGCTGTCCGCTGGTTTCACTTTAAAATGCACGTGAACGTCTAAAACCCTGTTGCCTCAGTAAGCCCATCATGAAAATATTTCCAGCAGCCTTTAGGACTTAGTTTAAATGTAAATGAGACTGCAACAACTTTCAGCATGCATTAAAAATAGGCACGGTTTTACCACCATGAGATGTAAAATGTTTTTGTCTATGGAACTACTGAAGTATAAAAGAGAATGTCAAAATACATGCACATCCTACAGATGTGGTTTTTATATATAATGGAGGACTACTCTGCCATAAAGAAGGGTAAATGGAGGCACTCTGAGGTTCTACTTTAAAGTGAAATGAATCAGATATGTGTGTAAATATCCCACTGTTTCTCTTGTGGGAGAAACCGAATGAGTAAATAAGGAACAAAATGGATATTGGGAAATAGGAAGAAAATATTTAAATGGGAAGGAAAACAAGGGAAGGGGGGAAGAGCAAGGGAAGGAAGAGAGAAGGAAAAAGAGAGGAGAAGAAAAAAGTGCAAACACAGCTTCTGTAAATACGGAGGGGGGATGGGAAAACGAATCAAGATCTGCTACGCGGAGGTACGGATTCCCTGTGATGGATGGGATCACTGTGTGCATCTAAAAATGTACCCAAAAGGGCTGGGACGTAGCTCGGCCGCACAGCGTGTGCCTGACAAGCAGGAGGCCCTGAGTTCAATTCCTGGTACAAAAAAAGAAAAGAAAGGAGGAGGGAGGAGGGGGAAGGGGTGGGAAAACGAATCAAGATCTGCTACGCGGAGGTACGGATTCCCTGTGATGGATGGGATCACTGTGTGCATCTAAAAATGTACCCAAAAGGGCTGGGACGTAGCTCGGCCGCACAGCGTGTGCCTGACAAGCAGGAGGCCCTGAGTTCAATTCCTGGTACAAAAAAAGAAAAGAAAGGAGGAGGGAGGAGGGGGAAGGGGGGGAG
>NW_022900926.1:12084061-12111310 GCF_012274545.1 Fukomys damarensis | reverse complement strand
GGAGGGGGAGGAGGAAGAGAAGAAGAAGATAAATGTACCAATGAATTTACTGTTCAAAATATATGCACATCCTACATTTTAAAGAAAGCAAACTCAAGTGCGTTGCATAAATCACGCAGAGGAGGACGCGGAGCCCTTGATCTCCGCCTGCGCTGGAGCCGGCTGGCCCTGCTCCGCCTACCTGGGTCTAGACACGTCTCCTGGTAGTCCAGACAGCAGTTCCCGAAGTCCACACAGGCGGCGTCGCAGCGACAGTTCCCAAATGTTCTCTCAAAACAGCGGCCTTTGCAGCTTTTTACTGGAAATAGGAACGGGGCGCGCGTTTCCAACTGTTACACAATTACCAGGTACAGCGCAGGGTAACGGTCTCTTGGGAAATGGCCGGGGAACAGCGACCCCCGGCTTCTTTCACAAACGTGCATGAAAAGGGACACACACAGAGAAACGCAGTTTCGTCTCTTGCTATAGACAAAAGAAAACATCTTTCAAAAACTTCATTACAGAGCCTACTGGGTCTGATCAAACTTCATAACTGTGTATAATAGAGAAAGGAATAAGGATGGATTCTAAATTTTTTTATGCTACGATAAGTTGGTTAAAGAGCTATGATGTCCCCTAAAATTTCTTTCTTTTTTTTGGTACTGGGGATCAAACTCGGGTCCCTGAGCTTGCAAGGCAGGTGGTGCAACCACTGAGCTAACTCCCCAGCCCGATCCCCTAAAATTTCAAAGCGTGAGGATAGTTTCTTTAAACAGGGTCTCGCTAATGTAGTCCAGGCTGACCTTGAACTCACTGGCCTCCAACTTATGATGATCCTCCTGCCTCAGCCTCCCCAGTGCTGCTGGGATCAAAGGCATAAACCACCATGCCGAGCGAGAATGAAATTTAAAGAGCAATTATCTAGGAATATTTCAGATAGGAAAAGGATCCCTCCCTCCCTTACTCCCTCATTCTTGGCGTAAAGGAGCAGTGTGTGCAGAGAACACGGGGCCCCGCCGTCCCTTCCACCAAGACCTACAGGCCCTTTCATCTTCACGCCAACCCTCACCCTTCGTCAAGCTTTCCCAAGATCCTGGCCTAGGCCTGATCGCTTTTTTAAGGTTCTTATAATCTGGGTCCTTCTCCTCAGTCACATCATTCCACTGGGAACAAGTTTATCCGGTTACTGCCCCAGACTAATACTAGACTACGAGCTTCCTAAGCCCAAAGACCATCTGGACTCCAACCCCAGTACCCAGCAAGTGCTTGCTGTAGAGTTAGTACTAAGTCTTTGCTAAATAAATGAATGGCATATATGGGAGGAAAACACTTTTCATTAAAAATAACAATTTTAGAGCCAGATGTAATGAAGGTTGCCTGTAATTCCAGCACTCCGGAAGCTGAGGCAGGAGGATCGCCCTAGGTTCAAGGCCAGCCTGGGCTACATAGTGAGACTCTGTCTCAAAAAATAATAATAATAATAAATTGAAAATAAAAATATCAACTTTATAATTTTACTGTTCTATAAATTTATAATTCTACTCTTGTAACTATTAGATCCCCTAAATAAAGTAGATTTTTATTGGGTCATTAGAAAATTAAGAAAAGAAAAAAGAGAAAAGAAACTACATCTAAAATAATGGTCAGATAACCAAAAAGAAAAAGGGTAGGAGTGAGCTTAATTCTTGACTCTAATGGTCTATTGACTCCACAAAATAACTCCCATGGAATTTAAATCTCATGGGACACTGCTAAATCAGGCAAATTTAAGGGGAAAAAGTAACAGCAGTAATTTCTAGGGTCAGATCTACTAACTCTACTGTCTTAAGAGAAAGGAAAAACTGTTACAATGATAACTACTACACTTTGAGCTTGTTACCATGCACCTAGAAGATTTCAGAAATACGATTCATAATACATTGGGCTTGGATAAAATTGCAATCCTTTATTTTGATGTCAAATTACATTCAAAGCAAATTATTTCATATGATGAAAGACTACTTTTGCTAAAATAAATATATTTGTCCTGAAGAGTCTGGTAACCGAATAAAAATGACTACACTGCACTCATTTTGACAATGTGGCAGACTAACAATCACTAAAACTTTTAAGTGATGGTCACAATTACAGAATAATTAAGCAGGGAGGACAAAAACTTGCTCAATTTTTAAAGGGAATTCCCAAGGAAAACCAGGCAGGATTTTACAGGGGGAAAGATATCCTGAGCCAAAAAACTGAACACTGCAAAGTGCTGTGATTCAATTAGATTGCTTAATCTTGTCAAACATGGGTAGATTTCTGCCCTTGATTTAAAGAAAAACAACCAAAACCTCAACAATTTCACAATTACTCTGAAACCACCCATGTCTATTATTTTAAAAACCCCAAGAGTTGGTACTGCTCAGTGTCTGGTTGACTAATGGAGCTAACTTGTTACCTAGAAACCTCCAGGGCCACTTTCGCAACTTTACTCCAGGGGAAAGGAGCCCCTACTTCCCGGAGAGAGGGTTCGTGGCACAAGGGCCAAATGGCCATGTCTGCCTGTGTTTTTGTTCTTATGTGACTTTTTACTACTTCGGACTCTTGAGTTGTTTTACGGTCACAGCCCTTTTCCTTGTTTTGGGTTAAAATTTTGCAAGTAAATAAAATTTTGTATGGCTAAAATAATACAAGAGCTTCAAGAAGGGTCAAGCCAGCCTTCTCAAGTTTTCAGTATCTGCTAGACATGGTGGTGAACACCTGTAATCCCAGTACTAGAGAGGCTGAAGCAGGAGGATCACCATGAGTTCGAGGCCAGCCTGGGCTACACGGTGAAAGCTGGTTCCCTCCCCCAAATTATGGCATTTGTGGAAGATGCATAGGATCAAGATATAATATTTATCTCAATGATGCTGAGAATTAAGACTGGAGAGACAGAGAGAGGCAGAGAGAATGAATGAGAACTACGTACCTTCTTTGGCACAGCTTGGTTTCAACCCAAATATACAACCGAGGATTGTCGTTAACACACATACTGACAAAACCTGTACCAGAGGAAAAAAGAAAATAAGACAGCGTCAATATCCCTTCTATTTCTCAAAATATCGTATTTCTCTAAATGTTTCCTAACCTACTGGTGCTGCTCTGTTTCCTGGTCTTGCTGCAGTCACGGGGACAAGCTCATTTTTTCAAAATGTCAAACAGTATACTCGGGATTTATATACTGTTCTGCACATTTTAGCTTAATAAAAAGTTTCCTAAAATATCAGCAAATAACCTAGAACAGCCCAAGTAAGTGGAATGAGAAACACCTCAGATAGTAGAAATGAACCAGCCAGAAAAATTACAGTTTCTGACTTGGTCATTCATTAAGGGCAATCTGAAAATATTACTCACCTCTTAACACTAAAGTGCACAACCCTAAGCACGCGGGCATCCACATCCTCCCTGCCCTCTGGCCGTGTCTGGGAAGAAACACTGCCGATGACCCCAAATCTTAGTGGAAACTGGTTGTATGCTTGGGGGTGAGGTCCTTCTGCCTCAGTTTCATCATCTCTAACATTAAAGGGTGGTACTACCCGAATCTCTAGAAACCATTCCAGTGCTAACGTTCTGTCATTTTCTTATTCCCAGCTCTACTGGGCTTTGAGACTTTACAGTAACGAACACATCTGTCAGCCTCTGAGAACAAAAGAACTTCTGTGGGTCAGAAGACAGTGAGCAATACCTTTCATGAAACAATCCTCATTTTTTTTTTTTTCAAGCAGGATAGCATTTCCTGGAATACTGGCTTTCAGGGAAACTCAACAAAATTCATCTAAATACTATGTTGTTCTCTGAAGAAGAGAATAAGAGATACCTCAGGGAGCCTCCAAGTGTGTGGGAAAAGGTAGAGGTAGGAGCAAAAATGACCCATCTCTGATGAGCTCCATGAACTGACTACAAACTTCTGTAATTATTTAAAGAAGGAGAAAGACTGAGGTGACTGAGGGGAGATTCCAGAAATAGCTTCACAGAGAAGCCTTTGGCACAACTCTGAGCAGAAGTGCTAGTATGCTTTTTGTTTCTTGTTTTGGCACCGGGGATTGAACTTGGGCCCTTGCACTTTCAAGTCAGGCGGCAGAATCACTGAGCCAAATCCCCAGCCCCTAAGAAGCACTAGTATGATGCAATGAGGTGGTGTGGGAGGAAGAGGAGCGGATGGAGCCAAGCACCCATGTAGGAGGGAGATCAGAGTATGGAAGGCTGCAAGGAAGACATGGGCAAAGTGGCAGGTGGACATTGAGCAGCATAGTATGGGGAACAGCCAAATACAAAGCAAAATAGATGGTGGAAGTACGGAAAGCCAATGTGTTACTTCAGGAAAGCTGAGGGAAAAAGATCACAGACAAGACAAATGGGCAAGTGAAGTGTTATGGTTTAGAGCTAAAATGTCCCTCAAAAGTTTCCAGACTTTCGAAGCCTGGTCAGAGGGGGCAGGTCACTTAGGCATAATCTGGGTATCTCTATTCACTGCCGTGCCATTTCTGACTTGGAGCCAATTGACCATGGAATGAAATGTGAGTCAAAGTAAATGTCTCCTCCATTAAATTGTGGGTGTCAGGAATGTTGTCTCAGGGATGGGAAAGTGACTAATACAGAACATTGGCACCAGGAGTGGGACCACTGCATCCAATTATGTGCTTTGGAAGCTTCTGGATCAGGACTGGAAAGCTTTGGAGATGCGGGCTACAGAAATGTTGTACACAGATCCTGACTGATGATTCTGGTTGGAGCTCAGAAGGCCAGAATGCTGACAGGAATGCAGGCAGTGAAGTCCATGTTCAGGAGGTTTTAGCTGGGAACAAGGGCTCCACTGGCAATTGGACTACAGGCCATGTGAGTTACACTAGGACAAAAAATTTGTCTACATTTTACCCTCCTGAGACTTTGCAGGTGACTGAGATGAAGGGTGATGGACTAATTGATCTGGCAAAGGAAATTTTAAAGCAGCTCAATGTGCAGGTTGTAGCATGGGCACTGATGGCTGCTTCTCACCAGTGAGAATCAGAAGCCCAAAAAGCAGAACTGAAGATTCAAAAAGTTTGCAGTTTCACACTGAAGGAAACACCTGCAAATTTGGGGCCCAGGTGACCATGGAGGCTAAAAAGATAAGCATTAAAAAAGCAGCCAAGTATTTTCCACCAAGAGAAGGGGGAAAATGGCTGGAAGGATCGCAGGAAATTGTGAGATCCGATCCATAACAGCCTCAATGGGAGTAAAAAAAGTAAACTCATTTGAAAGACTTTCCTTTGTGAAGACAGCCCAAGGGGCACCTATTCCTTCAGGGCTACCTAGACAAGTGTTTCCTTGAGTTCAGCCATCCAGACACTCAGAGGCCATTGGCGCCCATGGTCCATGGGGGAAGAGGCTACTATTGGAGCCAGCAGCAAACCCTGGATTGATCCATGCAATGCTGGTTTTTCGGGCACGCAGAATGCAAAAGTCACGGGGTCGTAAAAGCTTCTACCTAGATTTCAGGAGAAGGCCTGGGGGCCCAGGCAACAATGTATGTATGACAAGGTTACTGTGATTGCCAGGAGCCCCTCAGAATGTGATGCTTAAAACTGTGAGAGTGAAGCTAAAGGTGCAGTAGAGGGCCCAGGAAGTTGGAGATGCTCGGAATGTGGCTCATCTGCTGAGGACAGCTGTAGGTAGGAGGAGGCTGTGTGCATTACAACCGGTAACGCATCAGGGCAGAGCTGCCCAAGACCTTTGGAACTCATGTCTCACCACGGCCTGCCACAGGTGCTGGGCTTGGAGCCACAGGGCTTAGCATTTGCCCGGGTGGGTTTTGGTCCTTCTTTGCTTTGACTCCTTTCCTTCCCCTATTCTTCCCTTTCGGAATGGGAATGTTTACTCTACGCCACTGTACTTTCTTTTTCATTTTCACAGGGGCTCACAGCTGTTTGTTTCCAACCTCAGAGGAGACTGTCTGCTCGGACTTCTCAGCAACTATGCAGTTATCAAAACCTTGGCAACTCTTAGAAATGCGCCAAATGTATTTTTCGTAATGAGGTAGGCACGGGCCTTTGGGGGAGCAGGGGTGGAATTTTATGGTTTGGATTGAAGTGTCACCCAAAAGCCTTGTGCTCAGGGGTGGGGCCTGGTCACAGGGACAAGACCTGAAGGGTGCATTCTTGTTCCTGGCTCTTCTTCCTTCGCTCTCTGCTTCCTGGTGCCATTTCTGCCTTGGAGCCAAGCAGCCAGGGACCAAATGAACCTCTCCTCCTTTAAATTATGGGTGTTGAGTATTTTGTGCCAGAGATGGGAAAGTGGCAAGGTGGACGGTACATGTGTAGACAATTACAAACTCATTCTTTTAAAAAATGGGGTTCCACCTGGGCGTGGTGGAGCACACCTGTAATCCCAGCACTCGCTGTGAGTTCGAGTCCAGCCTGGGCTACATAGTGAGTTCCAGGTCAGTCTCAACAACAGAGTGAGACCCTGTCTCAAAAAACCAAAAAAAAAAAAAATGGGGTTCCATTCTGTCATATGAAATCATTCCTTGACAAAAATCCTGAGGACTGACCCTGTGCTTCTGACATAATATATGAATCATATAGTTATACATGAAATTACACATTAACATGTGTAGGTAATTTAATATCGTATATTAAATAATAATACATTATTTTAGTATAATATATAGATTCAGTCAATCACAATCTGAAAATATTAAACAGAAAAATCCAGAAATGTATCTATAAAGAATGGATAAAGCAGATATGGTATTTATACGTAATTGAGGTCCACTCTGTCGGAAAGAAAGACAAACTTGAGTCACTTGTAGCAACTTGGAAGCAACTGGTGATGAGCCCCACAGTCCTCCTGGCCAAGTCAGAAGCGTCTGGGGGCCGGTGACCCCTCTCCGTCATTGGTGCAACTGTAAATGAGGACAGCCCTGTGGAAATCAGTATGGAGGTTCCCCAAAAAACTACCACTGAAGTTCTGTTTGACCCAGCTATTCTCCTAGGTGTCTTCCCAAAAGAATTGAGGACATCCTATTACAGTGATCCACACATTCCCATGTGCAGAGCAGCACAGTTCTCAACAGCGAGATCCTGGAAGCTGTCTACACTCCGTCCACAGATGAATGGATGAAGAATACGTAGTACTGACACACAGAGGAGTACTACTCTGCCCTAAAGAAGGGTAAACATGAGCACCTGTGGGAAAACAGATGCACCTTGAGATGATAGTGTTAAGTGAAATAAATCAGACACACAAGCTTAAATATCACATGGCTTCTTACACGAGAAACTCAAAATACAAATAAACTAAAGAGGAATATAAAAGACATGACAGGAAACAATGAGCTAGCTTTTCTTGTTTTTTGTTTTGTTTTGTTTTGTTTTTTGTACCAGGGATAGGACTCGGAACCTTGTGCTTGTGAGGCAGGCAGTGGAGCCCCTGAGCCAAAATGTCCCGCCCTGAGCTAGATTTTTTGCAAATGGGAAGGGGACCAAGAGGTGGGAGGAGTGGGTCGAAGGGGAGGGAAAGAGGCTAAAAATAAGTAAGTTGTTTGAGAGACAGGAAGAGGGAGGAGGTGAGCACCGCAGTAGCAGCCGTCGCTGATACACAATGCCCAGTGTGCCAGGCAGTTTCTAGAGTTTGATATGAAACTGCTTAATCCTCACAGTAACATTATGAGATAGACTAGGAGATGACCTGAAGGAAACTGAGTCACAGAGAGGTGAATAACCGTGGAGTTGAAACGTGGACTCCGCAGGCTGCAGACGGGGCAGTGAAGGCACTGGGGGGAGGCTGAGGATATGGAGGTTTTAGCTGCAGACGGGTTCCAAGAGAATCCTCTGCAACTCCGCCCAAAGCCGTGTGGGCCACACGGTCAGCAGCGCTGGACCCACCCACCCGCTCCTCCCGGCTGCTGGCACAAGAACAGACCAGAGGACTGAAGGAACAAAGCACAGAGAAGACACAGGCACAGCATCTGGCACCTCAGCCATCTGACTTTTGAAAGGGGCTAAAAACAAAGGCCAAAGAAAAGCCAGCCTCTTCGCAAATGGTGCTCAGAACACCGGTTACCCACGTGCAGAAAGGATCTAGATCCCTGTCTCTCACCCCGTGTTAAAATCAAAGAAGAATGGCGCGAGGCCTAGGTATAAAAGCAGAAACTGAGTTTTCTGAAAGGTAAAAGAAGAAAAATACTTGAAGACACAGTCACAGGTGAGGACTTCCTAAACAGAACTCCGAGTACACAAGACATAATACCAGGAACAGGCAGGCATGGTGGTGCAGGCCTATAATCCCAGCACTCAGGAGGCTGAGGCAGGAAGAGCACCTCAAATTGGAGACCAGCTGGGGTACACAGTGAGTTCAAGGCCAGCCTGGACTACACAGATTCTGTCTCAAAAGGGAAGGAAGGGAGCGAGGGAAACAAAGCAAAGAAAGAAAGAGAAAGGAAAGAAGGGAGAGAGAGAAGGAAAGAATGAGGGAGAGAGAGAAAGGAAGAACGGAAGGAAGGGAGGAGAGGGTGGGGAGAGAGGGTGTGGAAGTTGTGGTCTTCCAAATCGCTATTACTTCTTCTTTTGTTGGTACCAGGGATCGAACTCAGGACCTCGCACTCTCCAGGCAGCCACTGTGCCACTGAGCTAAGTCCCTGGTCCGCTTCTTTCACATTTGCTTCAAAACTAGTCAAGATTTTACAGTATGTGTAATAACGCCACCACCTGAAGCTGCTGCTCATCCCTGCTGCGTGACGTTTCTGCTTTTCGGTCACCGGGCCGTTGTGTGTGTGTGTGTGTGTGTGTGTGTGTGTGTGTGTGTGTAGCTATAAGCTATTGCTAAAAGTTTTCAGGATTCTTTGAATCCTGAGATGAAGACTTTTCTCACAGAAGCATTTACATTTGAATCGGTGAGGAACCCTGGGGGAATTCAAGATTCAGACCACTTGGAAAGAGCTTGAGAGAGGCAAGGGGTCAGCGCACGGCAGTCCACACTGCGGGGGAAACACCGGCAGCGCCGCTGACAGCCCTTGGCCGCTCCTCACCCCACACAGCACAGCCCACTCACGGTCGGTGTGCTTGCAACGAAATACCTGCCGTGCAAAACAGAACAACCTGCAGCAATGCCCTAGGGTTCTGGGATTTTTGTTTTTGTTTTTGTTCTTTAGAAAAAACTTTATCTGCAGTACTTATGATAGCTTCTGAGAATGCAGACTATGAATCTCTGTTCTACCCTGTCCTCAACAGAAGAGACACAAGGCCAGCCTGCCCTGTGCCCGGGAACAGCTAGCACTGCGCGTCCTCGGGCCCCTCTCTCCTCAACAGGCAGAGCCATACAAAGAATCACAGGGAGAGTCACTGGTCTACACCCGGTGTCAACTGCAACTCAGGATCATCTAGGAAACACGCTTGTCGGTGGTGACAGGGCCACTGATTACCAAAGCACGGCCCGGAACAGGAAGGAGACCACAGCTACCCAGGAAGGGGTGGCTGATGACCTGTGGTCGGCACAGACCGGTGTCCCCACAGAGCCCGGCGCTCAGCCCTCCCAGCGTCCCCCAGCCACGGTCACAGACCCAGAACACCCTGCTCTGGGGGCCACACGGCGCTCTCCACAGACCCGAGAGGGAAGCGTCAGCTTTACCCCAGAGCAGAGCTGCAGGGACAGGAGTCCACACAGCCCAAGGGGTACGGCGGAGACCCTGACTGCCGCCAGATTTTCCCAAGTGGGTAACAGCTGTGAACAAAGAGAGCTGCACGCACATTAAGAAGCCACACACTCCTCTTTGGGAACTACGTTCTTCTTTTTTGCAAAGTTTTCTTTTAAAAAGGCAGAAGAGATGGGGAAGTCAGGACTCCCTGAACAAGGAAGGGAAGCGCAGGCACGCTTAGAAGCCCCTCCTGTGTCACAGACCTCCGGGCTTTTAACCTTTCCTAAGTGGGAAAGAAAGGTCACAGCAGGTTTGTCCTGTTAAGGATTCCAGGAGAGCAGTGGTTGGGCTGGGAAAGATGGAGAACACGAGCCCTCAGGGTAACAAATCTGCAGGGAGCTGCTGCTAAGAGAAAGCCGGTTCTCAATAATTATTGCATAACACGGGACAGACCTGGTTGAACTAGTTTCTTAGACAGAGAATACCACCAGATTCTTCTCTATACCAAAATCAATAACCCAGGGCAGGGGATTTAGCTCAGTGGTGCCGCTGCCTGCCTCACAAGCGCAAGGTCCCACGTTCGATTTCCGGTACAAAAACAAATTAAATTAAAAACCCCAAACTGGGCATAGTGGCACATGGCTATAATCCCAGCACTTGGGAGGCTGAGGAAGGAGGATCTCTGCAAGTTTGAAGCCATTCTGGGCTACAGTAGGGAGTTCAAGGCCAGCCTGAACTACACAGCAGGACCCTGATCTCAAAGACAGAATAAAACTGAACAAAACACACCAAAAGAAGACTTTGGGCCCCTTTCATATGCAAGCCAGGAGTTACTCCAACATTTCTCTTCTTTCAATGAGTTATGCTACTAAATAAGAAAGATTCAAGAAGACTCCTATCGGTAAACTATGGCGTTGTCAATAACTGAGAAATAATGTTTTCAAAGGAAAGAAGGGAAAAGGAATTAAAAAGAGAGTGAATGGAAAGAAAAATGGAAACAGCCTTTTCTAAGTAAGGAGGGAAAGGAGGGTGCAGGCTGAAGGGAAGGGAAGGATTAAGATACATCAGGTACAAGCACAAAGTCCATGTGGTGAATGTGTTCAGTGAACAGTAAATACTGCACGTACTAATGAAAGAAAGAAAAACAATTTTTCAGGAGGACATGTTAAAATAAAATAAAAAGAAAGAAAGAAAGAAAGAGAAAAAGATGGCGAAGCTCTGCCTGATCACAGGGAAGCGATGGCTTCCGTGCCTTTCTACTGCCAGCCCTGAGCTCTGGGCTCCGTCTGTGGCACCGCACTGGGCTTTTTCTACAGCTCCTGAGAGACCCAAGTTGCCTGGGGCTCTACTTCCCCACGGGGTCGGCCTTACCCTCCACCCCTGAAGGCAGGAGAGGCGGGAATGACAGGACTCAGGTCGCACCCAGGCCCTGGGGACCCAAGGCCTGGCGAGAGCAGTGCCTGTGACCGGCGCAGCAGAGGGGACTCACCGGCGTCATCCTCTGTGCTCTGGGGTCTTTCCGGGCCCAGGCGGACCTGGCTGGAGCGGAGCCTCCCACTCTGGTCAGCGGAGAGACCCAGCGCCGAGGCACGGGTCACAGGAAGAAGCCCTAGGAGCACAGGTGCGGTTCGCCCCTTTGATCTGGGGGGGGGGGCTCTGAAGCAGTCAGACCACTCCGAGACACAGCCCAGAGGAGGCTTCCCTGACCACAGTTAGCCAACAGCCAGGCCCCTCTTCGCTCCTGCTGTTCGTCCCCAACAGAACCGGTAGTGCAGCAAAATGATTTCTGCAGCCTTTCATTATATATTTCCTCTAACCTCAGCTTCTCAAAAGCAATCTACCACCGGGCTTGGTGGTGCACAACTGTAATCCCAACACTTGGGAGGCTGAGGCAGGAGGGTCACTGTGAATCCGAGTCCAGCCTGGGCTACACAGTGAGTTCAAGGCCAGCCTGGACTACATGGAAAGTCCACCTCAAAGAAAACTAAAGAAGATGAAGATGGGATTTCTGCCTCTTGTTTTCTTTCAAATAACAGGAGTAAATATTTAAGGGCATAAAACTAGCTCTCTAGAAGAAAAGATGAGCAAGTATTTTTATACCTTTAGATGAAGACACATTTACAAACATGACAACAAAAATCCAGAAATTATAATGGAAAAGTCTATATATTTGAACCCATAAAAATCAGGAATTTCTATAAGGCAAAAAAAAAAAAAACCTCCAGAAGCAAAACTCAGGGAAAAGGAGGATGAAACACTTCCAGCCTACAGCACAAAGGGGACCTTCCTTGATAGAAAGAGGGGACAAAAATCAGGTAGAAATAGACAACCCAAAGTTTTAAAATAGCAAGCATAGTAAATCATCTACTTACAGAAACAAAAATGCAAAGACGCCTTTCTCCAAGGGAATCCACCTAAGTTCCGAGCCTGGTCTCCTATGCCCGGGATTCCAGCTCTGTTCGTTTATCTGATGCAAACACTCACGTAAATACAAAGAGGCGCACCGCACGACATTTATTCCAGCAGCAAGCCCTGCAAATGACATCAAATTCTACCGTGGAGGACGGAGAAACACAATAGGAGGCATTGCATGCATTTTCTCCGTTTGGCTTTCATCCATGGTCCCTGACTCACAACTCCCTCCCCTGGCAGAAGAAAACAACATTCTTCTCCCCTGAAGCAGACACAGAAACTCTAGTGTACCGGTCTTTCATCTCCGACCTACTCCAGGGATCAGGTCAGATCCTATTCGTTCCAAAGAGACTCTGCCCCAGGCCTGAAGGAAGGAACAGCACACAGAGCCACTGGGCTGTGGGTGTCCGCTGTTCCCCGGCTGCTGGCTCTGTCAGTCACGGCTGTCTGAGATGCTTGAGTCTCCAGGAACCCAACGTGCAGGGCTCGGAGCTTCCAAATAGCTTAGCCATCAAGGTCCCAGAGCGGGGAGAACCCAGAGGGCTTGGGAGCTCCTGTCTGTCTCCGTACCTCACCCTCCGGAGCCCTTTGGTACGGGAACTGTACTCGGGACCTTGCACTTACAAGGCACCACTGGCTGCCCGTCTCATGTTCTCTGTCTCTAAAATACTACAAATGTTGTAGTTCCTTAAATTGTGCAGCCACTCAAGCAGATTAAACCCAAGTCAGAAATACAGAAATACACCTGCAAGCCAGGTGCGGTGACACAGGTTTGTAATCCCAGCACTCAGGAGGCTGAAGCAGGAGGAACCCTGTTAGTTTAAGGCCAGCCTGAGCTACAGAGCAAGACCTTGTCTCAAACGACAAAAACAAACTGACAACAAAAGAAAAGCCTGGACCAGTCCTGGGTCTGACTGGGGGATCTGATGCAACATCAGGTAGATGGTGTCAGGAGTGAGCTGAATCAGGACATTGCTGTACCAGAATCTCCCAGGGCGGGTGGGGAGAAGCCCGCACGGCTGCAGTCACAGAAGTGATCTGTGTGCCGATTACAGTGTGAGAACACAGGGAAACAGGCGCTGTTATGACCAGCCCACGCCGTGAGAACACCAAGCAGTCATTCTGAAAGTGCACAGATCCAGCACGAACACTTGCCTTCAGGGCCCTCACCCCGCACCAACCCTGACGCTTAAGGCCTGAATGTGCCATCGGCTGTACCGCATGGGGAGGGCCCAGGCCTGGGGAAAGAGAACAGGATGGACTGACGGGCTGTCCCCTGCTATCACAACAGGGCTGCAGCCATCCGTCTTGCTCAGCCTTCCCACATCACCACCCACCCACAGCCAGCACAAACCGAGTCTGTGGAGCTGGTGACCGAGCGGGGTCAAACCAAGGGAAGCCCAGTGATGCTGACCATTCCCCCCCCCGTCCCCACCCAGGTCCGAGGCTTCAGTCCCCAGCCAGGGAAATGCCTAGGAAGGACCCCAGGTGTGGGCTCGGCAGAAAGTGCCCAAGAGCCAGGGTCACTCAAAGATGATAACCACTGTGTCTCACACGGAAGGGAGACCCCGAAAAGCGCCCTCCTCACACACACAGGGATGAGCCCTGTGCTTCCTGTGCCAAAGGCGGCGCTCGGGGCTGCTGAGCCTCTCCTGGCCCGCAGGTGGGGAATGGGTTCGGATTTAGGTCTCTCCCTACAGTGGCAAGTCCACCTGCAGGGACAGACAGCAACAGACAGGAGGAGCACGGGGCATCCGAGCACCTTGTCCTGAACACAGAGGGTCAGGGACCGGGCTCCAATGGCCTGGGGCCACCTGAGGGAGGAGCAAGGCACAGGATACTGGGTCATCACCCAGAGCATAAACAAACAGTAAGCAGTCCATGAAGAGCTTTAAAAGGGGAAGGAACGAATAAGCAATGGGGAAAGCAGGCAAACCAGACAATTCCTGTAGACATTCCCTGGAGCTCTCTGCCCAGAGGGGGAGCAGGGTAGCGACTTCCTCCCAAAAGCTCAGGGTGGAAAAGTGCGGGGCAGTCCTCTCTCTCCCTCTCCCTCTCTCTCCCTCTTTACTGCGTACCCTGCCTCCACCCTGCCTCCTCAAGAGCTCACAGAGAAAGCACCACACACAAACTATCTGTGGCACCAAAAACAAGGAAAGTCTGAGAAGTGCAGCTAACATGAGCAAGGAGACTTGACAGCTACGCGTAATGTGCTATTCTTGGATGGGAAACTAGAAAGACAAACAGAAAATTGGGCATTAAGGAGAGACCAAGGAAATCCAAATAGTGTGGACTTTTTAAAAAATAAGAATACATTATGTACTATACTCATGTAGGGTGTTAGCAAAAAAGACAACAATGGGTATGGACACTCTGTAATACCTTATGGACTTTCTGTAAATCTAAAACTATTCTAAAACAGAATGCTTCAACTGTGTGTGGTGGTGCACAGCTAACACTGTAGCACTCAGGAGGCTGAGGCAGGAGGAGAGTTCAGGCCAACACACACACACACAACTAAAAATTCCCAGTACCACAAAAAAAAGTTTTAAAAACTTAAATGATCAGATGTTGACTATGTTTTCCAATTAGACTGAGGAGCACAGTAAACATAAAGGAACACAGGCCAAGAACAACAGCTGCACTTCGAGCTAGCAGCCAACTCTGCACTCTGCGTGTGCCTTCCCTCTGGTCGTCATATCTCCTAGTTGTAAGGAATATTGCGATTACCTCTGGCTTCGTCTGATTTCAAACAGTAAAAAAAGCCCCCAAAATCTTAAAAATCACTTGCCTCTTTCCAGGCTGCTGTCAACAAAGACATGACTCGTTACTGAAAAGTGGCAAGAAGTGATTTTGTTTTACATTGTTTTAAGTCCCCAAGATGAGAACCTGGCGGTACAGGACGGCTTTCCCCGCTGGAGCAGGGGTCGGGCCAGCCGGATGAGTTGGAGCTACACGGCCCCCAACGACTAGGTGGGGCAGAGAGCTCTGGCCCCCAACGACTACGTGGGCCAGAGACCAAGAGCTCCACACCTATCAGCTGTGCGTTTCCTCTGAACTAACTTTTGGAACTGGAGGTCCTTGTGCTTGTCCTGTTAAACAACCAGGCTCAGTGGAAACAAACAGAAAAACAAGAATTCACAGGGATTTGAGTAATTCTTCCCCAGGGCAGGAAACAGCTTAACAGGTAGACGCCAACACCGATTTCCTTCCCGTTAAAGGACAAGGTCACTCAATCACCGTAAGGAGGCAGGCAGCAGATAATCCTGGAACATCATTTCCGAAAGTCACACCTTTCAGTCTGTATGCTCATACTTATTTAGTGACACAACCTTCTGCGTAAGGAATCTGAAGATTATATCTAGAAGAACATGCACAGCCTTTATTTTCTTCTTTTACTGTTTCATGAACAAATGGTATGTACTTTTTCATTATTAGGAGCTTAAGAACTATAAAAGTTTAAAGATACAATACCGGCTAGGTGCTACATCTGTAATCCCAGCACTGGGGAGGCTGAGGCAGGAGGATCACAAGTCCATGGCCAGCGGGCTGCACTGATGACCCGAGTGTCACGGGGACACGAGAAGCCCCTTGCACTTGCGTGTGCAGAGCCTGCGCACGTGGCTCCCCCCTTGCGGTCTCTGGGCCCCTCCTGTCGCTGTCCTCCTAACGACTGCCTTTTCCCCACCTCCAGGGCTCATTCCAACTGCGGCGGCCCCACTCGGGTCTTTGACGTCATTTGGGAACAGATGTTTTTCCGATCGGTGCCGGCCTCCCAGAGAACATCTGCGTGCATCTCGCTGCCAGCACAAGTCTTGGGCTCAGAGTTTCCACGGCAGCTCTCCCAGCCATCCACAGCGCCCGGGAACAGAGAGGAACAAAGGGACCTTTCTACGCCTTTCAGGTGACGCTGAGTCAGGCCCTGCGTCCTTGGCACCGAGTTTACCCACAGCATTTCATCATCACCGAGACTGCGGGCTCCCCGTGCCACCCGCAGGAGACCCGGTTCTCTGCAGCCCGGGAGGCCGCAGGATGGGCATCCGGCGTCGGAGCACCGCCCCGGGGACAGCCTGCAGCCCTCTTCCCGCGAAGAATCCCAGCACACTCAGGTCTTTGCACCTTCTCCAGCTCTTGTGAAGGATGAAGGAAAAAGCAAATGCTGCTTCTTCCGGGCCGATTGCGGCAAAGGTCTTGAGAAACAGGGATGGGGGAGAGTGAAAACCTGGTCAGAAGACGTATTTGCTACAAGTTCTGGGCGCAGTTGCTCTGTTGAGCTGATCTCGGTTTGTTTCCTCACAGCACGAAGGATCTGGATGAGGTGGGCTTCTTCTGGGTTTCAAATCTTCCTAGGCAGTATGTTCTGCCTTTGTTACAAGAACGCAGTGGATCGTTCACTTAGGAACTCAATTCATTCACGAGGGCTGCTTGTAACTCGAGTTGGTCAATTGCCTTCCAATCCTCCCTCCTGTACACAGGCAGCTCTCAGGGTCCTCAGAGAGACCCCGGACCGGGATTTCTCAATGAGGATCTCTCAATCCCCAAGGGAGAGGATGCTGTCGTGTTCCTTCCAGAGCTCTCTAAGGGTTAATGCTGTATCTGAGACCATCTGGAAGCTCAAGCGGCTGCATTTTGGTCGTAACTCTAGACTCTGGTCATGAGTTAAGACTAAAATCCTGACTGTAACCCAAACTGCTCCTATGTCACAACTCGAGGGTCTACGGTGCTACACATTGCAGAAAATACAAAAAGGTACAAAGGAGATAAGGAACGCTGTTCCCATCTTGTCTTTGTCGGCTGTAGAAGCTGTTTCTTCCCCTAGGGATCTACTCGTAGTTACAGATGCAGCACATGCGTCCACCTGTTTAAAGCAGGCTTTCTTGTGAGGAACAGGAAAGTGCATTCCAGAGACCAAGAACCAACATCAGGGAGATCCTAGCAGCCGGCTGGGAAAAGCCCAGCTCATGGCATCCCTGAGTGGATGGGCTGACACTGGGAGAGAGACCAGCAGGTAGCTGGGAGAGACGACCTCGGGGAGAGGACGGGCTGACCTGCAAACTGGGAAAGGAATTGCGCTCATTCGGTACCGAAGGGGCTAAGGAATCTGGGTGAAATCCTCACGATTGCCTCAAAGACGGCACAGGTGTGGAGACCTCTCGGCATTGTACCCTTCACTTTGAGTCCATTTGCCCTGTTTACTGAGAAGCTGCTGTTGTTTGCTAAAGCAACCTGTTTGCTTTATCCTGTCTGTGAAGGACTCGCTTACGTCAGGCCTGATACTCTTCTAAGTCCGTGAAAACATACTATTGTTTCCCTTTTTTTTCAACCTTTTAAAAGATTAGTATCACTGTTGCTCCTAAAAGACTACAAACTCACTTAAAAATTTCGGACATCAAAAGCACTCGCATGGAGCCAGGCACACTGGCGCACGCCTGTAATTCCAGCCCTGGGCTATGTATGCAGTGAGTTCAAGACCAGCCTGAATCATACAGCGAGATTCTCTCACACCCATTCACCCCACCAAAAGGAAAAATGCATACCTGCAGCTTTTGTCAAGTTTTGTGCTGTTAATTTTATCAGCCTGTGTTTCGGTCCATCAGCGCGGCGCCGCCCTGTAGTAACACGGCTTCGTTCCGGGCTGTCGCCCCTCCCACGTCGTGGTCCCTTCTCCTTTGAGAAAGATGGCTCCGTTCTGCTTTCTGTCTCTTCCACGCGCTGAGGCTGAAACCCAGGGCCTCACGCACGCGAGGGAGGCACCTTCTCGCTGTCAGAACCCACAGCTTCCCTGGACCCTGGTGTGGGATCTGCAGTAACCTTAGACCCTCAGGCAACCTCTGGCATTACCTCCACTTCCGCTTTGCCCAAAATCAGCGCCCGATAACTGCTCGTTATTTTTAATACGTTTTCTCCTTTATTCATTCCACGATCCTTCCTCGGCTCCCTACAATAACGTCGGCCCTGGGGCGCTCTGCGCGAGCTTCCTTCAGCGTCATTTCTCACCCCAGTGGTGCAGACCTTGCTGCTCACCGGCTGGTCAGAGCCGCTGGACCCCAGAGGCGCTGGGGACGTGCAGGAGCTCGCGTGTGCCTGCCACTCAGAGCAGGGCTTGGACGCCGGGCGTGTGGCGTCTTGCACACTCGGCTCTCCGCAGCTGTAGGGCAGGCCCCACGCTGGGCTGGCACAGCTCTGCCAGGCGGATGATGCGACCCCGCTGCCGGTGAGTGTGGTCCGGGAGTTCAGCTCGGGCGGACCCTGTCCCTCGCACTGCACGTGACATGCGTGTGTCACGCGCCTGGCTGGATTTAGCCACTGTGTGCAGGACTCGGGTGTTTGCGCCGGCCTCTGCTCTCAGGTCTCCTTGTTGGTCCGAAGGCAGCTCCAGGCGCCTGGTTTTTCAAACGCCAGCGCCACTTGCCGGTGAGTGTGGTCCGGGAGTTCAGCTCGGGCGGACCCTGTCCCTCGCACTGCACGTGACATGCGTGTGTCACGCGCCTGGCTGGATTTAGCCACTGTGTGCAGGACTCGGGTGTTTGCGCCGGCCTCTGCTCTCAGGTCTCCTTGTTGGTCCGAAGGCAGCTCCAGGCGCCTGGTTTTTCAAACGCCAGCGCCACTCCAGCCGCCGGCGCCCAGCGCACTTGGCCGGATGGTCTCTTCTCCCGCAGTCCCATGAGGGTTTATGATGCACTCAATCGCTCAGTGCACCTGTCGCTGTCCAAGCCACCCTGCGCCGGGTCTGCCGACTTCTCTGCTCTCCTGCCCAGGGTGGCCACAGGGTCTCCGGCAGCCCAGTCCAGAGCCACCCAGGAGGCCATCCTGGCGCCGCTCCGAGGGCACAGCGGCCGAGGGAGGTGGGACCCGCTCGCTCGGAGGGGCTTTGATTTAAGAGCGATTGGCAATCACCGGGCGCTTCTGTTTGCTCGCTTGGTTTTGTTTTCACCTGAAGATCATGTTAGCCTGAGTCGGGGAGCGAATCACAGTTCTGCCTTCACATGGCCATTTCGTAACTATATCCCCTAGGCGCGTGGCTGTTTACAGTAGGCTTACATTAATTAATACTAAAATTTAAGTCACTTCGTCAACATGTGAGACACAATTCAAGTGCTCAGCAGTGACACAGAGCCGTCATCACCTTATCAGACAGCACAGCCGCTTAAGCATCTTCAAAACTGCTACTGGCAGCAGGTAAAGACTGTGTTGTAGGTTTTAGTTTTGTTTTGTTTTGTTGTTTTATGATTTGTTTGGTTTGGTTTGAGACAGAGTCTTGCTATGTAGCTCATGCTGGCCTCGAATTCACTACGTTACCCTGGCTGGCCTCAAATTCATGGTGATCCTCCTGCCTCAGCCTCCTGAGTGCTGGGATTAGAGGTTTGCACCACCATGCCCAGTTTTTGGTTTATATGTTTAATCACAGCATAGTGTATGAGGCCACTGGCACAGAAACACTGCTCAGAGTTCCCCACTACAGAAACTCAGGGAGTTGCCAGGGCTTCACTTTTGGTTTATATGTTTAATCACAGCATAGTCACTGGCACAGAAACACTGCTCAGAGTTCCCCACTACAGAAACTCAGGGAGTTGCCAGGGCTTCTGTGCCACCTGAGCCCACAGGTGCTGCGACACCCAGCTCCGCACAGCCGAACAAATCCCAGCGTGTGGGAAGTGTGGAGTCTGCTCCGGAGGTCTCAGGCAAGGCCCACCTGTCCTGCAGGATGAAGCTGATGTGGGAGTCGTAGGCACACTGAGGTCAAGGATGTCAAGGGCCTTCTGGGTCACACTGAAGCTTATCAAGAGCAGCAAGGAAAACCGGGAATCCCCACACTCAGGAGGCTGAGGCAGGAGGATCACCACAAGTCTGAAGCCAGCTTGGGCTACACGGACCCCTTGTCACAACAAAACAAACCACAGCAACAAGGAAAGTGGCCACTTCTTCACAGTGTGCCATTTGTATATTAACTTAATTCTCCTAATGATACTCTGATGGGGGCTTTATCTCTATTTTTCAGCTGTGGAAACCGATATTCAGGAAGTGTATTTGTCTACAAGCAGCTATGCAATAACAGGAGCCAGATGCAAACCAATTCTGCCTGACTCCAAAGCTCTTCTCCAATAAGCCACAGAGACAGGATTCTCGGGATTATTAATGTTAAGAACTTGGACAGTCCCTAAAATTTCTCAGCCATCATTTTCATCCCTCACAAGGTCATAGTGGCAGAGTTGTGGCTTGGACCCCTTGAGGTTTCAGATGTGAAAAGGTAGAAATCTATAAAGGGACCTATGTGAAGGAACAAACACGGCAACTGGCCAACTCCTCTCCTGGGTCTTGGTCCCCTCCCTCCCTCTTCCTGCTCTGGAACGGTACTGAACGGACCCGTTTTGGTAAAGCACATGTATGAGCCAATCCTTTGGCTTTCTGGGTTGCATTTAAAAACTGCTGTTGACCTTAAACCTTTTCAGAAGACTGTGGACATCCTTCCTTAAAACTATACCCAAATCCAACAAGTGGTGACTTCTCAAAAGTCCACTGCAACGTGAAACTTGAGACAGGATGAGTGCTTTTCCTATGGTTACCTGAACCACCATTAGCCTAGCTTGCCTTTGACGACAACTTACCTAAGTACCTGGCTCTAATACCAGCCCCCAAAGGCTCTGTGGAAAGTACTGGCTCGCTGAGTTATGCCTCTCTTTCAGATGTTGGTACACGTCATGGAACAACATAAAAAAATCACATTCCTTACCATCTTGGTCAATTTCATCAGATGAGTCTTCAGAGCTTGAGAAATAAGTTCTCAGTGGCATATACAAGGTCTTCACATTTCTAATTTTTCCTTGAAAGATCAGATTTTATCACAAGCAACAAATATTCACATTTATTTTCCTTTAATTGACAAAATATCATTCATTCTTGAGAAATACCTAATTCAGCTAGGTGGGATAGCACACACTTACAATCCCAATACTTGAGAGGCTGAGGCAGAAGGATCACAATGAGTTCGAGACCAGCCTGGGCTTCACAGTGAGTTCTGCATTAGCCTGAACTACACAGTGAGACCCTGTCTCAAAAAGAAAGAAAGAAAAAAAGAAATCCAGGCAGTTCAGCTTGCAGCTCACCTGCTCAACTGCCCCTCCCTGGAAAACAATACCATGTCAGTCAGGATGCAGCAGGTGAGCTATGTGTGGACTTCCAAGTTTGTCACACAGAAAGTTTGAAAAAAACAAAACAAAACAGAAAAATCTGCTTCACAAGGGGCATTTTTAATGCTGCATTTCAGGCTTTTTCAAAAATGAAACTGGCTTCATTTTTTTACGGCAACTCTTTGTAAAACTGGTTCCTCTGCCTCGATTGTTGCTCAAGCACCAGTTTTGCCAACTGCTGCTTAAGCACCATCAGCGCAAGCATCAGCACGGGGAAGGGGCAAATGCCATCTTGTTCTGGCTGGCACCATAAGTTTGAGTTCGATGTCAAAGGCTCTTAGGGAACCCTGGGATCTGCCTTAGGACACAAGCTCTTTTCCAGAGTACCGACCTGAAAGCCGGGATAGAGTTATCTTGAAGGCCCCAGATACATCTGGATAGGTTTGCCCGCTACACGTGTACAAAGTCCCAAGCCACTATGGGAAAACAACAAAACAGGACACCCTTGGGAAAATTCACTCTCAAAAATAACTATCAGGAGTCTGCATTTTCCTATTCTAGTAAGTGTAGAAATGCATCAAGAAGGAACCTGAAATTAAAAAGAAAGCCATTTCCCAAAGGTTTGCATAAGATGCTCAGAAAAAAAAACCTACATTATTATTGATTTAATGCTAATTTTAAAAGTGCACTACTTTTGGTATCCACCCAGAGAAACTGAGTCACCACAAAAACACGTTACATCCTACTATGGATGCTCTCTTGCCATCTCCACAGCAGAAATCCCTTAGTTATATTTGTCTGTACTGGAGTGAGCAAAAGAGAGAATCCTATTGGCAGGCCAGTGATGTGCCCAGATGTGGCCTCCGGTTGCCTTGGAGAAATAACTAGGTGAGGCCAGCTGCTGTCCACAGGAAACAGTATAAGCACAAGTCCTGTGGGGCCTCTTGCCTATTAATAATGGGTGCTTTTGCCTAGAAATGTAACATTGTTTCAAGGCATGAAGTAAAAGAATCATCAATGTCTGAATACCTTGGGGCACTTGTTGGGGGCTGACTTCTGGATCCATTCCCAATCCTCCCAGTCCCTGATCTCTGGATCAGAGCACAGGACGCTGACTTTAGTCCTGCTAGGAGGTTTTCATGCACACGCGTGCTGGCAGACCTCTGAGCCCCTTTCCAGGCTTGTAGAGTAGAAGCGAAAATCACAATATTGTCCTATGTCAGAGTTATTGACATTGCCAGGATCAGTTAAAAAACAGGGAATGGAGAGAAAAGGAGCGAAGGAAGAAGAGGAAGATGAAAAACATTAAGACGCGTTATGTGCATGGACCAACTCCCCAGAATGCCTGGCATCACTGCCTTTTACAAACAGGTATGCACCAACAAAAATTGGAAAAAACACATGGGAAAATGTTCTTTAAAACTGTCATGGTGGTGCACACCTGTAATCCCAGCACTTAGGGGGCTGAGGCAGGAGGATCGCCATGAGTTCAAGGCCAGACTGAGCTGCATAGTGAGTTCAGAACCAGCCTACACATTAAGCTTTTTCTCTGGTGTGAAAAACTGTAATAGTACACAGGATCCTAATGAGATAATCAATAATGTGAAATAGGAAGGGAAGGGCTAAAGGTGTAAGGAGAGTGGGAAGGGTGGGGGAAAGATAATAAGGGAGAGGGAAAAAATATGAGAAATTGAAAAAATGGAAATAAAGTGCAAATGGGGAGGGGAGATGGGGGTGAAGGGAGGGCAGGGACAAGGGGAAAAAATGAGAATCAAGGCCTATTATGTAAAGGTACAGAATCCCAATGATGAATGTAACTGTATTGTATACCTAGATTGTACCAATAAACTCAATAAAAAGAAAAAAAATTATTTAAAAAAAACCCATTAGGCTTTTTGAGAGAGGGTCTTACAATGTAGTCCAGGCTGGCTTTGAACTCATGGTGATCCTCCTGCCTCAGCCTCCTGGGTGACGGGATGCCAGGCATACACCACCACGCCCAGCTATAAGCAAGTGATGGAGGAACTGGAAGTGGGACCCTGCAGTCTGATGCAGCTGCTGATACCCTGCAGCTGGACAGGCACTTCTTACAGTGTGCCCTGGCTTACTGTGCTACTGTAGGCGTGAATCATCTTTCTTACATAAGTGATTTTAATTGTATTGTTGTGTTTCTTAAATTTATGCACGGCAGTATTCCCTACACTTATTAAAATAAAACCCTGATACATGTAACTTCAAAGAAAATAAAAAAACAGACTGAACTACACAGTGAGACCCTGCCTCAACAAAACAAAACCTGCAAAGTATACTGGGCGTGGTGGCTCACACCCGTAATTCCAGCACTCAGGAGGCTGAGGCAGGAGGGTTACCATGATTTCGAGGCCAATCTGGACTACATGGCAAGACCCTGTCTCAAAAACCAGCAAAAAGAAGGAAGGGAAGGGGAGGGTAGCGGAGGAAAGACTAAAAAGTGCAATAGGAATGGGTTGAATCACTGAAACTTCTGCCACCTAGATTGCCACCACCTTTTCTTCTCAATACTAAATGAAGAGAAAATGATTATACACGTCATAGCTGCTCTAAAATTCTTACTCTGAAGACTCAGATCCCTACAATGCTGGGGAAGAGAGAGTTCTGGCGACCGCTTAGTTGAACATTTTGAAGACCCTGAAATACACTGCTCCACTTTCCTGCCAGACACCCAGGGCTTCGGTGCTGCTCAAGGACGATCACATCGGGCAGCATCCCGAGTACCTGCTCCTGCCGCACAAGCTTTACGCTCAAACAGGCATCTCTGTTCCACTTCGACTTCCTCTGCTGGAAGGTTTCCCGTCTATTTTCTGTTGCACGGAGATTTCATGTTTAATGAAGGCAAGTTTATTTCAACCAAAAGCAGATGTCTAATTATAAGTTATATGTCAGAGCTTATTTGATTCTAAGTCGTCTGTGACTTGAAATACCTTTCTCTCTAGCCAAAAGAAAGAAATGTTTCTAAACATAATGAGGCTCTCGCTGGTTGATCCAAAACGTCTGTTAACACACATGAAATACATTTGCTAATGATAAAAATTGCACGAAGACCTTACCATGATATTCATAAAGCTTAAAAGCAAAAATGACTATCAAAGTATTTTCATTACCTTAAACATTGATACCTGAGAAGGAGTCAGGTGGAGAAATATGAGAGACTGACAGCTTTGTAAGCCAGTGTGGTGGCACACACCTGTAACCCCAGCACTCAGGAGGCTGAAGCAGGAGAATCAGGGAGAGTTCCAGGCCCACATAGGCTACACAGTGAGTTCAAGCCCAGCCTGGACTACTTAGGGAAGCCCTGCCTCAAAAAAGAAAACAACTCCAAATCTAATTAAGGGCAGAGAGTTACCTGAATATTTGTGCTGTATTCTAGTAATAAGGGGTTGTTAAGAAAAGGGAAAGGAAACGAAGTGATTTGACCTTCATACCCAAATCTCATAAACAAGGCCAACTTGTGCCTCATGAAAAGAGCTGTCTCGTGGCAGGGTGAAGGCAGTCTTCAAGGACCAAGTACCACCAGCCACACGCAAAGCCCTCGGCATAGACACACATAGGGCTTCCTAAGCACCTGTACAGCAGACGGTCATGAACACTGAAAAGTCATGCTTTAGAAGAACTAACCGGAAAGTCCGTTGCTTTATAGGCAACAGTTACCAGTCCCTCTAAAACTATGCCAAGGAAGCTGGGCATGGTGCCACACCCCTGCAATCCCAGCACTTGCACTCGGGAGGCTGAGGCAGGAGGATCACTGTGAGTTCCAGGCCAGCCCAGAGTACAGAGCAAGACCCAGTCTCAAAAAAACAAAAAGTAAAAAATAGAGTCAGATCAGGAAAGAAGAATAAGAGGCTTCTTTCAGTCCAGACCTTAAGTAAGTTTCAACCATTAAGAGGCGAGCGTGGTGATTACTTATATTATAATGACTCTCAATATTTCCTCAAAGATCTGAACTAAGAATTCTTTCCAGTCCACTGTGTTACAGAGAAAGACCCTTGGCGAATCTTCATGGTGCTTGAGGATCTAAGTCCCAGGCCCTTCCGCAGCAACCTAACAGAAGCCGGACTGGCACACTGGGAGCAAAGACCACAAAGCTTCTTCCAAAGGTGGACCTCGGCTATTGTGGGTCTCTAAGTACATGAGTAGGAAAGAGTCAAAAATCCACTTCAACTGGAAAATCTTTCAAGACTCACTGGAACTTCAGAGGATTGGATGTACAGTTCCTGAATACCACACAGGACACAGGCCTCTCCATGAGCAGGTAGTACAGCTAAACGTTTTCATTAACTTAAACAATATGGGCTGGGTGTGGTGGTGCACACCCCTAATTGCAGCACTTCAGGAAGCTGAGGCAGGAGGATCTCAACTTCAAACCCAGCCTGGGCAACTGAGTAATTTAGTAAGACTGTCTCAAAATAAAAAATAAAAAGATAGGGGTGTGGCTCAATGGGAAGGTTCTGGGTTCAGTCCCCAGCCTCACAAGCAGAAAAAGAAGGAAGGAAGGGGGGGAGGGAGAGAGAGAGAGAGAGAGGAAAAGGAAAGAGAAAAGAAAAACTTGCTAAACTCCAGCTAAGTTATCCTCTGGAACAATTACATACGATACAAAAATATATCCTGAGATGCAACACCTTGTGGCTTGGGACATTTCAGCTTTAAATCGTTGGCTTATTTTTAAGCACTAAGGATATGACACCATCCCTCAAGTCTAGGAATTTTGGGTTGTCAAAGCAGTGCTGGTCTCCACCAAACCTGAAACGCAGTGCAAAAGGAAACGATCCCAACAGAGACTGCAAAAGTCAGAAGAAACTTTTCACCCAGCATCATTCAGTCTTACTGTACGTAACAAGTCAGTTTCGGGACACTCCCCAGAGAACGAAGGCGGTGGAAGCAATCACAGCTTCTTCTGCTCCGAATCTCCTTCCCACACCCCAGTTCATCTTCCATCTGGCCCTCACAACCAGCCTGTGCAGTGCCCGGAAGAGGGAAGAGACGGGGGTTAAGGAATTCTGCGAGGTCCCGCGAACTCATGAAGGCGGTGAGACCCAGGCCTTCTGGCCCTCCTCCAGCCCTGCCCACTGAGGATTTGCAGTGAAAAACAAGCCCATGTTCCTGAGCGTCCTAAGGAGACCGCAGAGGAGTAGCACGCGGTGAGCTTGGCAACGCACACCGGGCTCGACGGGTCCTGAGTGGGCGAGGAATCAGACGCCCGGCGCAGCCACGAAGGAGCCCATGGAATTTCTGTGCAGCTGTGAGGAAATACCAAACCAGGGCCAACGGAGAGTGTTTTCTAACGGTCCTGAAGGAGCTGAAAGACCCTGAGCAAGCGTTTCCACTGCAATAAGCTCATTCGGGTCATGGACACCGCGCCGCGCCCCGACCACGGCCACCGAGGGTCCCGCGTCACCGCGCCTTTCGGAGTCTGACCCCCAGTTTTTATTGTTATTACCTCGTGTTTGCGGTTACTGATCATATTCCTCCCGGAGAGGTGGTGATGCACATACCACACCTTCATTCTGTTTTCATCCCCTTGCCTCCTCCGCCCCTCCCTCCCTCCAACTCTTGGTCCCCTTTCCTTTCTGCAAAAGAGCTATCTCCCTGTTTCCTACAGCCTCCCTTCTCCTTTGCTCTTTAAATTATTAATACTTTGGGTTTCTCACATAAAAGAAACCGTATGAAAGGTAAGCTTGTGTGTCTGATTTCTCAACCTTCTGGCCTCGAGGTGCACCTTTCCCCACAAATGTCTCACGTGTACCTTGCGCTCCCGCAGAGCAGCGCTCCGCTGTGTGTAAACAGCTCATCTTCTGCATGCATTCATTTGTTGGTGGACACACGGGCGACTTTGCAGAATTAGCTACTGTTATGAATCCACTTTCACGTGGTCATTTTTACCCCTGTGCTTCCCAGAGATGGGCTGGGGCGGGGGGGTACAGACGATTTTTTTGTTTGTTCGCTTGCTTGCTGTTTCAGCGCGGGCTGGCCTTGAACTCACTCTGCAGCCCAGCCTGGCCTAGAGCGGCAGCGGCCCCTCTGCCTCGGCCTCCCGGGCGCCCCACAGACCCCTCCGCGCGA
>NW_022900926.1:12046607-12083581 GCF_012274545.1 Fukomys damarensis | reverse complement strand
CCGTCGGGGACCGGGAATCGCAGCCCGGGGTCCAACACGGGCCGCGCTGTCCCCGGAGCCACCCGGGCGCCCTTCCACCCCGCCTGGCTACTTGGCCTTACGTTTATTCAGTGACAGATGCTTTGACCCTCGGGCCTGCGACCGTGCCTTCCACTTGAGAAACAGGAAAATGTCCCCGCTGGTCAGCGCGGCCTGCGGACGAGTGCAAAGGCTGACACCCCAGGGAAGCCCCCTACAAACCTCCCCAAAAAACGGGTTTGCTCTACTTTCCAGTCCCACAAACCGGGCTCCACGTTTTCCCTTGATTGTACTCAGAGTCAGATTGGAGGACAAAGATTTCCTGTGCTGAAATTGGTCAAGTGAATGTCAGAACCCCCAGAACAACTCCAGTTCAATCTGACAAGTCTGGTAGGGTGTGTATCGCCTGCAACCCAAGACTACAGACTTAAAGACTTTGCCCGCATGGGATTTTATCTTTGTTTAGTTTTTGTTGTTTTGTTGTTGTTTTCTTTGAGACAGGGTCCTACTATGTATCCCAGGCTGGCCTCAGATTCGCAGTGATCCTCCTGCCTCAGCTTCCTGAGTACCAGGGTTACAGGCCTGCGCTACCACGCCCAACAAAACTTTAAGTCAGTACAGCCTGTGGGATCACAAATCAAACATCTAGGGCCCAGCAAGGCCTCGCATAAATCAGTGAGGCAGCTTTGGGCGGACTCGGCCGAAGGAGAACTAGTTACATTTACCTAAAGGTAGACAGACTGCAAAGGGAACAGAAAATAAATAATAGATGTTTTTGTAGATTGCAAAAGGTTGTCTACTAAATTCAGAAAAGCAATTCCTTCAAACACTTGAAAGGCCAAGCAAAATGGAACCATCTGCAGGGCGGACCCACCGACCTGCCCCAGTGTGCGGCTTCCGTCTCGGTCCACGCTGCACCAGCTGCCTTTGAGCTTTAGGGGTGGTCACTAAAAGCCAATTAAATTTCTAACTTAATTGGGCCTGGTCACACTGTTCAGCTGCAGCTCCTGTGAGGAAGCCGTATGCAGAGGGCTGCAGGGACGGTTTCTGAGCCCTCTAAGGTCACAGGACGCGAGAGGACCCCGTGGCCAGGCCCCAAGGGGAGGCTGAAGGTTTCTTCCCGCTCTCCGCGCCCCAGGCGGGGCACCCTAACCCAGCGCAGAGGCAAAGATGGCACTTAAGGGTCTCTACGACTCCCCACGTGTGACTCTCACACGCCCTGTCAACATTTCTCCCCAGGTCCCTGAAAAGCTCACCCTCCTCGGAGAGGACAAAATACCAAACAAAAGCCATCTGTGGATGTTTGGGGTCTGCCAGCTGTCAGCTAAGAAACAACTCCTAGCTCTGCAAAAATGAAATTAGCTGTAATGACTTTAGCAGCTGCTCCGGGCTTCTCCTGCATTCTCCACCCTGACGGCCAAGTCTAAAAAGAAAACCACAGAGCTCTTCAAGCTTTAGAGCCCCCCGCCACACACACTGAAAAAAAAAAAGAGAGACAAAAGGCTTTTACATAGTTTTAGTTCATTTTTGCTTCTTTTTTTTTTTTTTTTGTACCGGAGATCGAATTTCGGACCTTGCGCTTGCGGCAGAACCACTGAGCTAAATTCCCAGCCGGGCATTAGTTCATTTTTAATATTTGGTGAACATTCTGATTCTCTCTTCTCTATAAGCACAGCATGTCCTTTACAGCAAGAAAACCGGGTAACTCTGTGACAGGAGCACATCACAAGGGGCCTCTGAGCTCCACTTTCCTCATTTACAAAATGATTTTACAAACAGCCTGGTGCTGCATCCCTGCAACCCCAGCTCTTTGGAGGCTGAGGCAAGAGGATTACAGTAAATTTGAGGCCAGCCTGGGCTACCCAGTGAGTTCAAAGCTAGCCTGAACTACACAGCAAGACATTATCTCAATTTTTTTTTTTAAAAATGAAAGTATAAGATACGGTGGGTGATAGGAACTGGAGAAAAAAATGGGAAATGCCTCTATAGCTCGATCTTACTTATTTTTGTGAAGGTTTTTTGTTTGTTTCTGTTTGTTTGAGACAGGGTCTTGTCATCTACTCCAGGCTGGCCTCAAACTCACTTGTAGCCCAGACTTACAGTGATCTTCCTGCCTCAGCTTCCCAAAGTGCTGGCATATTAAGGTATGCACCACCACGCCTAACTTGGAATTAATTTTTAAATTTTGTATTCAATTTGTTCGTTGCTAGTGTACATGATAGAGTTATATTTTGTATTTTTAGTTTATATCTTGTAACCTTGTCAAGGTTGTTTAATAGTTCTAATAGCCTTACTTGGTTTAAAAGTTCAATAATCCTTAGAATGTCCTAGATAAAATCATTTAAAGCTATGGATTTCCTCTCATATGTAAGATACACATTCCATATAATAGGGAAAGAAATTGATATTGAAATGTGTCCATTTCTATATGTAGATCTTGTAAAGAGTTTGCTGATCTCTTCACATTTCTGTGGCTGGAAATCCATCACAGATTTTTATATAAATGCCAGAAATTTAAATATTTATTTTAATTTTTATATATTTGCAACGGAGTCAATATTTTTTAAACACATCATGGAAATCAACAAAGTGTACCTGTGGAACCAAAGGATCCTTATCCTTAGTTTCCCAGTTTGCAAACTCTATTCCCTGTGTCACTCTCTTCCTTTCCAGGACAGAGAGCTGACATCACAACACAAAGGAGGGTCTTGGCCTAGGTACTCACATTGCTTTATTAATTTCTCTTTCAGTTAACTCGCTATTGGCATACAGCAATGTAGTGGTTCTTGAATGTTGGTTTTTGCCTACTGCAACTCTGCTGAATGCATGTATCTTGTCCTCAGTTTGGGGTGCAGCCTTTGAGGTTTCCTACACAGAAGGTCATGGCACCTGCAAGCAGTGACAGTTTGATGACCTCTTCCCACTGTACATGTACTCTGTCTCTTCCTCTTGTCCAAGTCCTCTGACTAGGGCTTCCAACACTATGTAAAATAAAAGTGGTAAAAGTCTGCAGTCTTGTCTCGTTCCATATCTTAGAGAGAAACTTTCAAATTTTCCCCATTCGGTATAATTTTAGCCGTTGGCTTATTATAATAGTTTGTATCTCGATGTCCCCTCACAGCCTCATGAGCTCAGAGGTGGGAGTTTGGGGAGGTGGCTATATCATGGGTGTGTGATACCAGATTTGTCCATTGCTTGGTTTAACATAGTTCTGGGTATGGATGATGGGAAGCCCCACCCTGGGTGTGGGTGGCACCAACCAATAGGTGTAGAGTCTGAATGGAATAAAAGGAAAAGGATGCTCACTGTGCTGTGGCTGGTGCCTCCTGCCTGCCCTGCCATGGACTGTTTCTTCTCCTCAATGCCCCTCTGCCGTGCTGTCCTGCCTTGGGCACAGCCAACTATGGACTGAAATCTCTACAAACTATGAACCAAAATAAACCTTTCCTCCTTTAACTTGCAGGTATCAGGTATTGTGACTTGGCAAAGAGAGAAAAGTAATTAAGACACTTATTATAAATGGCCTTTATAAAACTGAAATATGTTCTTTTCATACCTAATTTGCTCATCTTTTTTATTTGTTTTTTGGGGACAAAACTATGTGGTTCAGGAAGGCTATGAGCTCACTGTGTAGCAAAGACTGACAGTGAACTTGCAGTGATCCTCCTGCTTTAGCCACCTGAATCTTGGGGTTATGGACATTTGCTACCATGAGTGGCACTATCCACCCTTTTTATCGTGAAAAGATGTAGAATTGTATCAAATGTCTTTTATGGATACATTAAGCTGGTCATATGGTTTTTGCCCTTTTCTTCTGTTTATGTGATACATTACATTTACTGATTTACGTGTAATTGAATCATTCTCATGCTGAGATGCATTCTACTTAATTAGGGTGAATAACATTTTAAATATGCTTTTGGAGCGTGGTATGGCGGTACATGCCTGTAATCCCAGCATTCAGAGCTGAGGCAGGAAGGTCATTTCAAGTTCAAGGCCAGCCTGGTGTTCATAGTAAGTTCAAAGCCATCATGAACTACATAATGAGACCTTGTCTCAAAAAATAATAAATAAAATATGCTATTGGATTTGGTTTGCTACTATTTGGTTGAGGATATCTGCACCTTTGTTCATTAGGAATATTGACCTATTTTCTCTTTTTCTTGTTTTGTCTCACCTGATTTTAATATCCTAGTAATGCGAGCCTTTTAAAATGTGTTTGGAAGAACTGAAATTAGTTTTTCTTCAAATAGTTGGTGAAATTCAGCAACAAAGCCATCTGACTGTCATCTCATTATCATCTTTCACATTATGTTCAGTACTTTATGGTCATTTAATGACCACCACAGCTGGCTAAAATTTAAACTCTTAAAAAATGACAACTCAGTTTAATAAGAAGGCCTATGGCCAAATATATACATCAATACCCTCACTAGTGCCGGGCATAGTGGTGCACACCTGTAATTCCAGCATTCGGGAGGCTGAGGCAGGAGGATTGCTGTGAGTTCAAGACCAGCCTGAGCTATATATTGTGAGTTCCAGGTCAGTCTCAACTACATAGTGAGACCCTGTCTCAAAAAAACAAAAAAGAACAAAACAAAACAAACAAACAGAAAAACCCTCACTAGTAATAAGAGAATTGACAGCAAAAGAAAAGACCCTGAAATTATAAGGAAGGCAGACTGCACATAAGTGTTTAAACAGCTATTGTAAGAAGTCTCCAAATATTTTAAAAGTTATAAAATGTCAACATAACGCAGAGAGAAATGTTTAAAAATACCAAATCTAATTTCCAGAGATGCAAAATACTATCTGAAAAGAAAGACACACTGGATCAGTTAAGAATATGTTAGACATGGAGCCAAGGATGTAGCTCAGTGGTGTAGCTGCCTGCCTCGCAAGTGCAAGGTCCAGAGTTAGATCCCTGGCACAAAAAAAAGAAAAGAAAATATCCAAAATAAGCACGTAAAAGAAGAAAAAAACTGCTAAAGAGAAGTTAAGAGTGTATCAGGAATCAGGGTCATGTAACAAGCACATGTGTATTAGAATTCCAGAAAACATGAAGAGTAGAACAAATTGAAGAGATAAGATAGCAGAACAAAATTTTCCAATAAACCCCAATTCCAGAATTTTAACAAATGAAGACCAAGGCACATTATAATCAAATTGCTAAAAACTAGTTATGAAGAAAACTCTGAAAAGCAGCCAAAGGAAAGCCAGGTGTGGTGACCCATGCCTGGAATCCCAGCACTCAGGAGGCTGAGGCAGGAGGATCACACACACACACACACACACACACACACACATATACACACACATACCACTTACTAAAGTTAAGGGTCATACGAGGGAAGCACCCAGACCTAGAGGATGACAGGACTACCCCTGACTCTGAGCTCACCCTGTCCTGGCACAGGGTGGAGCAGAGAGGGGCACAAAGTCTGGTCCATCCCTGACTCAGCTGTGACAGGTTTCTCCGGCTTGAGCTGGGAGGTGTTCTGTCCCCTGAGGACTCCGCGGAGAAGTGAGAAAGGCCACCTCGGAAGAGGGCAGAGGAGACCCTGCGGGGCAGGCTCCAAAGGGCTTCAGTGGGAACCGGAGTCCAGGCTGGGAGGAGAGAGGGAGAGAGGTGCGGCCGACTCGACTGTCCCGTGTCACTCAGCTACACCCTGCTCCCTGCCTGTGGGTCCTGCTTCACCAAGAGGATGAGGATCTGTCCCTAGTCACCGGAGGACTAAGGTGGAGTCATCCCTGTGGGAAAACCTCCCCAAGGCTGAGGGATTTGAACAAACTTTGTAGGACCAGTAGGACCCAGGCCAAGGCCAGGGAAGAAGCTCATGTTCCAGGACCCAGGAGCCTGTGTGACACAGCTGCAGGGCATGCAGGGGGGCCAGACGCAGCCCTTTACAGAACGGGTATGGGACTGAATGGGTAACAGTTCTCTGTACAAGTCAAGAAAAAATAGCCGGGCATAGTGGAATATGCCTCTAATCCCAGGATTTGGGAGGCTGAGGCAGGAGGATCATCCTGAGTTCAAGGCCAGCCTGAACTGCACAGTGAGATCCTATCTCCAAAAAAAGGAAAAAGGAATAAAAGAATTGCAATCAGCAATACGGTGAAAAAGTCCAAGGGGCTGGGACAATGTATTGCTGGAGTATCTGAATCAGCCTGTTGGGTAGGGGGCTAAGAATGTGGTCACAGGGGAGAAGTGGGAGCCAGGGTTTGAGTAATAGGTAGGGTGTGGCTGCAGGAAGAGGAAATGAGACCACAGACTCAATGGTCTTGAAATATGGCTTGCGTAGGTTAGAAAAACCACGTGTAAGTAAAAGGAGACATGTAACCTCGAGTCATACGCTGAAGACGCCTGCCTCAATTCCGAAGCCATCGGGGCTACAGGGTCCTTTTTACAGGGGACAAGGATCCCAGACCCTGTGCAGGGTGAGATGGTACACCCCTGTGATCCCAGCACTGGCGAGGCTGAAACAGGAGGATTGCCATGAGTTCAAGGCCAGCCAGGGCTCCATAGTGAATTCAAGGTCAGCCTGAGCCACAAACCAGACCCTGTCTCAGAAAAAGCAAAACAAAAGGCCCCCTAACAATACACCACAGTCTTGGAAATCGGTAGGGGCCAGGCATCCAAACTCATCAGTAAATAAACTTAAAGGTCAGACAGGGATAATATACCTTTGAACAGTATTTCGGGTATGCAGATTTTGAAAATAAGGACAGAAGCAGTGAATTTGGTAAAATTCGCTGCTCTGCCGGAATCTGAATCTCTTGTCCAGTGCAGATGCTCCTTGGCTTACAGCGGGAGATATCCTAATAAAACCACTGACCCTGAAAATACTATAAGTAAACAATGCATTTTGGAAGCTGTGAGTGGTGGCTCTTGCCTAAAATATATATTTAATTCTATTTAAAAAGCAAGTGAATGTGGTATATGAATCTATTTGCAAAAATATAATTTGAAATTAAGTTTAAAGAGTTATACATTTGAAAGGATATTAGTTAGAAAAGAAAACAAGTCGTAGAAAGATATTGAGGAAAGAAATCAGTAAAGTTTTGTTGTTCTAATTTTTTGTTTGTTTGTTTTTGTTTACTTATTTATATATTGGTACTGGGATCAAACTCAAGTCTTTTGTGCTTGTGAGGCAGGCAGTGGAACCACTGAGCTAAATCCCCGGCAGTTTTTATTTCTGAGACAGGATGGGGCTATGTAATTCAGGCTGGTCTTGAACTCATGGAGTCTTGGCTGGCCTAGAACTCATGGCAATCCTCCTGCTTCAGCCTCCCAAGTGCTGGGATTATGGGCATGCACCTGGCTTGATTTGCTTTTGAGTCAGTCTCACTAAAGTAGTTCAAGCTGGCCTCTTCGCAGCTTGGAGCCAGGTTGCCCAGGAGATGAACACAGCAGCCCCCTGGCAGCTGCCGTCTGCAGACAGAGGGATGGAGCCAGGTCAGAGCCCAGAGGGCTGTCTGGGAAGAGCCACGCGCAGCGGTGGGGGTGCAGGGCTGAGGAACAGCTGCTGGGGACATTGGCGGAGAGCAGCTGGGAAGGCGGAGTTGGTTATTTATAACAGGGGCCTACAGCAACCGTGATTCCGCCGCAGACTACTCGGGGCCTCAAGAGCCCTGCAGGATGTGACTGTGTCTCAAGGAGAACCGAAGTGACCAGAAGCCATAAACTGAGGTGAGCCAGTGTTTCCTGGGCGTGTGGCAGCCCTTAAGCCCTGAGCTAAGCAGTTGCAGGCTCTGTGGGGAAGGCGTGGCTCGGTCTCCATGGGCAACTGCCAGACAGCAAAGGCCAGGTTCAGGGTCTGTTTACTCCTGCAGAGGCTAAAATGTTTTCAGTTTTCCAGTAACCAGTTGCACAATAAGCCCCCTATATGAGGTCCCTTTGAGTGGAGTGGCTTTGAGGTTGTTTCGAATCCTGGGGCTGCAGCCTTACAGATACCTGTGTACTTACAGTGACTGCCTCCCAGTGCCTACTGCTCAGAACAGAGTTACAAGGAACTTCTACCAGCTACACTGTTGCTTTCTTAGACTTCCTCTGTAGCATCGAGCACACCGCTTCCCATTGTACCCCCAGCTTCTCCGCACTTCACATCTTGCTGTCTACTGTACCTTAGTGCTACCCATGGCCCAAGTCCACTAAATCACTTTATTCTCTCCAAGTCTACTGCTGCTATTTTCACCGCCATGTCATGGATGAGGAAACTAAGGCAAATTGAGATTATTTCTGCATAGTGAACTGTCTAGTGAGATGATCTCAAAAACTTTGCTCTGCGCAGCCCAGCAGAGGTGCAAAGCCTGCTTCCTAAATACACTTGCAAACTCCTCCCCTGGCAGAAGAGGCGAGGTGGCTGTGCCCCTGGTCCATGAAGGCTAAGGAAACTGTGCCGCCTGGGGACTCTGTGGCTGGGTGGAAATAAAGGGAGTTCAAACCACACCATATGGCAAGAAAAAGCTCTGGAACCACAATCCCTTGTTAAAGTCCCAGTTGCTCTACTGAAGAGGTGGATGACTCTGACCAAAATTTAACTTTCTGCTTGATCGAGCTTACACAATAAGGATAATACTACTACTTGTCCTACAATCGCAAAAGGACACATTTGAAATGTTAATTAGGGCTCTGCAGGATGTGATAATGCGCATCTGTGATAATGTGATAATACCAGCACTTGGGAGGCTGAGGCAGGAGGATTACTGCCAGGGCTACATGGTGAGATCAAAGCTAGCCTGAGCTGCATAGTGAGACCCTGCCTCAAAAAGAAAAAAAAGGAACAAATCATGCTGTGGAAAAGAAAGCAAAAGCAACCAGACTGTCTCTTGTACAACTGTGTCTCCTCCCAACACTCTGAGGAGGAGGCTGCGCCAGCACTGCAGTGAAGTGGTGTTATCACGGCAGCTGCCCGTTTCCACATAATTGGCCTGGGCTGCATGGGACACTTTTCTGCACGATGGGAAATTTTATTATCATAGTGGAAATGCTGAAAGGTTCTTTTGTTTCCAGGCACACGTACTCCTGTCAAGATCAATAAAAAGCAGGAGAAGAGAGGATTGAGGAGCATTTCCCAAATTGTTAGGTCTTTGGCTGTTTGATTTCAGGATAGTGTGTTACATAACACATTGTCATGGTGTTTCACGTGGACTATAAAACTTATTAATGTGGACAACTAAAGGCGAAGAAAATTTTTTGAGACAGGGTCTCACTACATAGCTCAGACTGAACTGGAACTCACTGTGTAGCCCAGGCTGGTCTTGAACTCACAGCGATCCTCCTGCCTCAGCCTCCCAAGTGCTGGGATTACAGGTGTGTGCCACCATGCCTGGCTAAAGGCAGAGAAATTTAAGAAATGAACAAGGAAATTTTTGACTTTAACAGCGATCCCTGCCTCAGCCTCCCAAGTGCTGGGATTACAGGTGTGTGCCACCATGCCTGGCTAAAGGCAGAGAAATTTAAGAAATGAACAAGGAAATTTTTGACTTTGCTTTTTTTTACTTTACTGTTTGATATGTATTTTAATACAATAATATGAGAGACCTGCCAACTGAAAAACCAGTAATGACGGACAGTCTCACAGATATTTTTTATTTCATGTTATGATCTCATAATTTTTTGTTGGCTCTCTGCTTCTAATCCTAGTAGTAAATTTGCACAAGTGTTTTAAAAGGTGAAGAGAAGTGAAGGGGGTAGTACCAAGGTTTGCACTCAGGACCTTGTGCTCATGAGAGCAAAGTGATTTTTTTTCCACTGTTTTTAGCTTTTTTAAATGATGTAATGGCTGACTGTATAAATTAGAATTATTTATTGTGTAAATGTTGTGTCCAAGATGACATTTTTAACTCACATATGAACAATCATTGGCAAATTGGATAATACAGAAAATATTTTTCCCACAGGATAGTTAAGTCAGTCAAGTTGCTGATGCCTGTACGTGAACTGTTCGTGTCTTACTTATAAAAAATATAATAAAAAATTATTTTAAAAGATACTAATGAAGATGCTGGCCATGAGAGCACTCTGTAAGTTTTAAGGAACCATATTGGGCTGGTGACGTTGCTGTGGCAATTACTGAGGAGTACGGGTAATTTCTGCCTGCCTGGCCTGGCTGAGGCAAACATACAACCCTCCAGAGACCCAGAAGACGCAAAGGGTGGCCACGATGCCCTCAGCTACCAGAGCAGAGGCCGTCAGGAAAACTCAGGACAGGAAGTGCAATGTCCCAGGCACAGGGGAGTCCAGTATTATCTGCACACCTGCACTGACCATCCTGGGAACTTTGACCCCAATTAGCCACCCAGGTTCCTCAGGATTATAACCCCATCCCCACCCTATAAAATCTTAGCTTCCTCTCTGGTGCACTGCTGGCATTATTCACGATCTCAGCCTGTGAGCACCCGGACAGAAAAAAAAAAATCCAACCTTTTCCTCACATGAAGCCTGTAGCCATGGTCTCTCATGAGTCTTTTGTAACAGTTCTAATTAAAGCCAAAATATGCCTAGAGGAGAAATCTGCCTCTCTAAGGGGTGATCGTTGGTTTCATCTAAAAATTCTACAATTTACTTGTTTCTTGTTTCAAGCTCAATAAATAATGGTGGATATAACATGGTATAGCACCCTGTGTTTTAAAAATACTCATTTTCAATTTCATACCATGAATACTAAAAAAATTTTTTTTGTTAACCCTCAAAGGAAGTACAGAGGTTTAAATCACAGAAAAAGCAAACTGGTTTTCCTGAACGGCCCCAAGACACCCTGAGGTGACAATTGTGTAAATTTGACACGGCTGAGAATCCAAAGAAATGTCTGAATATACAGAACTCTGGGCCGGAAAATGATCCTTCATTTCAGTGTAGTTTGAGCTTTAAAAAAGTCTGTGCACTGTCAGCACAGCCTGTGTTGAGCTAACTAGCCTGGCCCTGCCCCCTCTGCAGGCTACAGGAGCCTCCAGGGCTTTGCACCTGGCTGCGTATCGCTTCCCTCCGAGTCTCTCTTTCAGATAATAAAGCAACGCTAAGCCACCCTTTCTTAAGGCCCATTCTGGGGGCTCCTTGATGCTCTTTCTCACTCCCTGTGTCTTTCTCTCCAAAGATGAGGATGAGGATGAGGACGATGGTGTTGTCATGTGGTTAGGCATGTGTCATGGTTTATATCCAGATGTCCCCTCAAAGCCTCGTGTGCTCCTGGGCGGGGCTTTGGGAGGTGATTGGATCACGAGGGTGTGACACTCATCACTGGATTAGTCCACTAATGAGTTCATAGCTACAGGTGACATTGGGAGGTGAAGCCTGATTGGAGGAAGTGGTCGCTGGGGGCGTGGCCTGGAAGGGTCCCCGCCCTCCTCCCTTGATTTCTCTGCTTCCTACGACCCTGCCGTGGACTGTTTCTCCGCTGTGATGTCCCTCTGTCGTGCCACCTTTCTTGGAGCCAACCCACCATGGACTGAAACCTCCACAAACTATGAAGTGAAATAAGCCTCTCCTCTTTTACAGTCGTGTCAAGTATCGCGTCCCAGTGACAAAGACAGTAAGACAGCATAATAATATAAAGATTTATTATTGCTATTATGATTAAAGGCTAAAGATTTCTCTAATTGTAAACCACCCTGGCTAACAGTAGAAAGAAGAGCTGGAAAGGTAAGATTCTGTAGAGAAACAGTACTTTGAATGATTCTCCTGCATATGGAGAAGTTTGTGATGGGAAAGGATTAAACTCATAGAAAAGACTCGGCATCCAGAGCGTCAACATTTGCAGTCTCCCCACCATTATTACAATGAAACCTTGCACAAATTTTCAAATTGGGAACCATCTGTTTTGTAAGGAACAGCAGGTAAACTAGAAGGAAGGAAGAAAATACGCCGATCAAATCTGATTATTCCATTTGGTTCTGTTTAATTCAATCACTGGTTTAATTGCTAAATTCCTGTCCCAGTGGCTGCTGCACACTTCTATTGGGTCCAACGGGCAAATCTTAGCTAAGCCAGCCTGGGGGCCCTAGGGACTGGGCAGGTCAAGGGGCCAGGGCCCCAGCTGAGATCACATCTTACAGACTGGTGACTCTGGGAAGTACAGTATGTGAGACCTTCAGGAAGGTGTGTGTGCTTAGGAAAAAAAAAATCCACTATTTTGATACTATTTTATTGTTTGAAAATTAAATTAAAATGATTATATTAGTTTGTTTCATTTTGTTTTTTGAAACAGGGTCTCACTATGTAGTGTAGGCTGGTCCTGAACTCACTTTGTAGCCCAGGCTAGACTCAAACTAGCTGTGATCCTCCTGCCTCTCCTCCCTTGTGCTGGGGTTACAGGCGTGAGCCACCACACCCAGATGCAAGAAGGGTATGGATTTTGAAATGTGAGACACTGTTCACCTTCCCCCATCCTTCCAGCCCCTGGGACAACTGCCTAACCATTTGAACTGGACCCCAGGGTCTCACTGTATGGAAAGGGGGCACCAAGGAAACTTTCGGCTTCCCAGGCAGGAGTGGGACACAGGGTCTGCTGGGGTATAGGAGGTCCAGTCTGGCCAATCAGGCTCCTGAGGGAGAAGGGAAGAGAGGGGAGGGGGAGGGGCCTAGCCCGTCACTGTGGTCACTTGGTCCTTTCCACCGAGGATGAATGTCTGGGTCTCTGGCTTCCCAAAAGCATACGGCATGGTTAATTAATTGCTCTTTAGTATCCAAATTCTGGAAGGCAGACTTGCTAATAAGACTCTGTTAACAGCACTCAGAAGATCAACAGAAAAGTTAAAACCACATCCTCTGAGAATGTCAGAAGGTGGTGACCCATGTACACTGCAAAGGTGACCATTCACTACGGCAGTAGACCTAAATCATTACCAGCTTTTATTTTTCTGATTTGGGGTGCTGCCAGGGATCGAACATGGGACCTTGCACTTGCGAGGCAGGTGGCAGAACCACTGAGCTAAATCCCAGCCCTCTCCCTATTTCTTATTATCTTTATTTTGCTCTTTGTTTATACTTTGGGTTTCTCATATAAGAGAAAACATGCAATATTTAAGCTTATGTGTCTGATTTATTTTACTTAACATTATGGTCTCAAGGTGCATCCATTTTCCTATAAAATGACTCAAGTGTATCCTTCTTTATGACAGAGTAGTATTCCACCATGTATAAATACTGCATTTTGTTTATCATTCATCTGATGATGGACATATGGGCCGCTTTTAATATTTAACTATTATGAATCGTGCTGTATGTACACACATGAGTATGTGTGTGTCCAGGTAATACGTGTCTTTAACTCTTTTAGAAAGATACCTAGAAGGGGGCTAGCTGAGTCAAATGGAATTTCTATCATATTTCCCCCAAAATAATACTGGGTCTTATATTAATTTTTGCTCCAAAAGATGCAGTAAGGCTCATTTTCAGGGGAGGCTTATTTTTTTCATGTACCTGCATTCACGTACGAAAATCTACATCTATTCACATAAACACAGAAGTGTCATCTTCTTCTGGAACACTGTCGACACTCTGCAGACCCTGAATTCTGGCCTGAATTTCTTGTGACTCCGTTTCCTGTAGAACCGCGGGCTCTAATCTCTTGAGTCCAGCGAAGGGGCCCTCCTTAAAACAGCGCTTCTCATCCACATAGCCCGCTTAGAGTGCCCTGGTGACACAGCTGTCAGGGATTTTACCGCATGAATTCTTCACCCAGGTCACAGCCTCTCGCAGGCTTCATAGAGCTTCGCTTTCATCTGGCGTTAACTGACGACTTGGGAGGCGGGCGTGACAACAAAAGTGCTGACAGTCAAGAACGATGGGCCGCAAGAAAGTGATGAAAATACACAGCCACCAAAATTCAGGAGGCACTTTTTGCTTCCTATGGATGCACGCAGCACGTCTGTTACGACACATGTACTGAGTTATGAAGATTCTCATCGGACAAGACCACATCCGTTCCTCCTCAAGTGCACGCTCTGTCTGAGAGTTGACGGACTGATCATATAGCAACAAGTCTCGCATCTATCTGATTACATAGGTGTTTGCCTCTTGTCCAATGGTGCCTGTGTGGGTATTTACAGATAAGTCATTATCATTTTATTAGCCTTGAAGTATAAACGTCACAGTATCGTTCGTTAATATTTAATATAGGTTAATGTTTTATAATTCAGTGTGCCCATTGTGTGTTGTAAGACGTGCTCAGTGCATCTGGCTGGTGATCTTAACTAGCACTTCTTTGGGGGTGGGCGTTACATTATGAGCACCTTGAAAAATCATGCTGGGGCTGGTTTTCTGGTTCGGTCTTATCTTCAGGGAAGTGTGGTAAACACCAAAGCTCATCAACAGCGCGATTTCCTCTGGATTCCTCTGTGAGGAGCTCAGTCATTGCTCCTGTGTCAGCAGCTGACAGATGCAACTGATCGACACCATTTTGTCAACTTGTGAACACCTACAGCCACGGATGGGTCTCATTTGTGATCCTGCAAGTTACAAAAAGAGAGAAGAAAGTTCCGTTTCTTGGGGATAAAGAATGTAGAGAGAGAGCAAGGACAAAAATTTCTTCACCTTTGCTTTTCCATTTTTTTTCAGGAAGAATGGACTTTAGACGGAGAACAATAAAACAACCATAGCCCAGGAGGCTGAAGCAGAAGGATTGCTGTGAGTACAAGGCCAGCCTGGGCTACGTAGTGAAGCCAGCCCACACTGCCTAGCAGGACCCTGTCTCAAAAAGCCTAGCCAAAACAAGGCCAGACAAAACAAAACAAAAAAAGGTTTTCAATTCAGGGGATGTAAAGAAAATCAAGACGCACACAGGTATCAACTCCCACAATGAATGTAATCAATATGTAAGTACTGCAAACACGGAGTGATAAAAAGACAATTTTAAAAGATTTCTGAGCCATCTCCCGTTACTTTCAGGATGTGTTTGTTCGGGGACAGAACAGGACAGATGAAGCTTCTGGGCTTACAAATGCCAGAGCTGCAAGAGTCACAGCTTGGCTTCAAAGTAAGGACAGGAGTGAGGCCCGGGCCCTGTCAGGAAGCGCCTGGCCCATGGATGTGTGCAGGGGCTGGGTCACCCCGGAAAACCGTGCACATTAAACCAGTCAGAGGAGGAACGGGACTCACGGGACTCATAAAGTATAAATTCATTCATTCATTCAAAGTTGCCTACTAGCATGTGCCAAGTGCTCAATAAAGGTTTTTGGAATTAAAAAAAAATCAGTCCCCAGCCATGTGATAAACAGCACCACAGATGTTTGTTTGGTTGCTTGCTTGCTCTTCTGTTGTCTTTCAGACAGGATCTCTCTGAGCAGTTCAGGCTGGCCTTGGACTCACTGCGTCACCCAAGCCGGCCTTAAACTGTAGGATCACAGGCGTGCGCCTCCACACCCATTTGACTGCTCTGCTTTAGTTGAGTCTTCTTGTTTGTAAAAGTTTGGAGCAGCGAGCAAAAACTGTCCCTGGGTTTTAGAAGAGAGAAACAACCACGAAGATGAGCACCGTCCTTAGGGGCAGGTGTTTGACTAGGAGGTGGCGGTAGAGAATCCCCTCTGAGATCACGCTGCCCTGGTAATCTGAAGGGAGAGAGAGAAGGGTGGAGCTCAGCAGTGGAGCTTTGCCCTGGGGTCACAGGTCCTGGCCCGCTTTCACAGGAGCACTCTGACAAAATCCTGCACTCAAGGGGGAGCTGTCGGCTGATTCATGAGTGGGACCTCAGAACTTTAAAGCGCCTGATTTACTTGGAAATGCAGAAGAACTGGCACCTTGACTGCGAAGCCAGTCGATTACCCCAGTTCCATATGCATTTCTGGAGCCAGGTGGGGTGGTGCACACCTATAGTCCCAGCACTCTGGAGGCTGAGGCAAGAGGATCCCTGCAAGATCCAGGCTAACCTGAGCTACATCGTAAGACCTTGTCTAGAAGGATATGATAAAAAAAAAAAGCAACAACAACAAAATAAACATTTCTGAATCGGGCTTCTATTCCTTTAAAAACCATGTTTACCGTCAAATGAGTTTAGGCTCAGAGAGGCCCTCTTTATAGAAGTGCACATGAAGAAAAGGACCTTTCAGAACCTTCAGAAGATATGAAAAGCTTCTTTGACACCAGCGCATCTGGAAACTGACTTTTGATGGGCTGCTGCTGGCTGCCACGAGCCCTTTAAGCAGATTCAGTCACTGCCTTTATGTTTCAGATTTAATCGTTTGCTTATTCCTATTACACTCAGTAAACTAAATATTCTGAACTCTCTGCTGCTCCCTGAAACTGACAGCATAAGGAACCTCTTCTCCAGTACTTTCCCATCGATCTGCACATCTCAAGCTCTAAGCCTGGCATGGTGATATATGGACTACAATCGCAGCACTGGCTGAGGCAAGGGGACCGCCATGAGTTCGAGGCCTGCCTGCGCTACATAATGAGACCCTCTCTCCAACAATAAAGAAATAAGTAAATAAAAATGTAAAAAATAAAACAAAATGCTTCTTTCTGGGAATTTCTCCAGCAGGGCCAGCCGGTGAGTGCCTCAGCTCAATCCATGGGATTCTAAGGAAAGCAAAGTCCAGGGCAGGAAAGAAATTCGTGGGACCTAGGACTTCCGGCCGCCAGCTGCTACAGAAGGCCCCCGGGTAATAAGGAAGCGCAGTGAAAGCGTGGGGTGGCTGGACGACCGGTGCAGAGCTCACAGCTGGCTGCTGAAAGAATCCTGTTTCTTCCTGCTCTGTTTCATCTGTTTCCTCAGGTTCCAGCTTTGAAACTCTGCCAGAGGAGCCCACGGTCAGCCTCAGGAGCCAGCTGCTACAGGAGGCCCCCGGGTAATAAGGAAGCGCAGTGAAAGCGTGGGGTGGCTGGACGACAGCTGGCTGCTGAAAGAATCCTGTTTCTTCCTGCTCTGCTTCATCTGTTTCCTCAGGTTCCAGCTTTGAAACTCTGCCAGAGGAGCCCACGGTCAGCCTCAGGAAACCTTTGACTGGGCCCTGGAGTTGTCGGCCAAGAGCCCCAGACTCTTGCACTGATCCCTGGGACCTGTCCCCAGGGAACCAGAAGGGATGGGCTGTCTGCCAGGGGCCGAGCAGAAAGCAGCCCTTGTGGGCAGGGAGCCGCCTCCCACGGCTGGGCGGGGATAAGGGCTCTTCTGGTGGTTCCCTAGGGAGACTCAGGAGGCGCAACCATGCTGAGTTTGTGCCGCGCGCGCGCGTGTGTGTGTGTGTGTGTGTGTGTGTGTGTGTCTGTGTGTGTGCTTGGCCAAAAAATATCCTGTTAAAGTGGAAGAGACACACGCCTGTAATCCCGGCACTCAGACCACAGCGGCAGGCAGGTCACCCAGGAGTTCAAGACCAGCCTGAGCCACACAGCAAGACCCTGTCTCAAAGAAGAAAAAAGAAAAGGAAAAAGAGAAGGGTGGGGAGCCGGATAAGAGACAAATACTTGGAAAGGGCGAGCACTCGGTGCAAATGGGAAGGCGACCCCGAGACGGACAGGGTTAGGAAGAAGCAGAACCGAGACGTGTTGCATCCGGTACCAGTCCCCCACGGGGAGTGCGAGCATTATGTACGGCAAATGTGTACCAAAATGGACACACATTTCAATGTACAAGTCCAGCTCGAGCGACGGTGGGGCACCGAACATTCCCGCCGTCCACACCCGTGCGTGGTGAATGAACGCTCAGCCCCCGGCAGGAAGCACGATGCAAGGCGTCAACACAGGGAAAACCAGACCGTCCGCAGGGAGCCACCTACTCCCCAAAAGAAAATAATTTGAGATAATGCATTGCCTGTACCCGATTTAACCCTGGTTTCATTCCTGTTGATTAATTTTCACTATTACTTTTTCCTGGCCCGATTTAAATTTTTCTTCAATCAAACCTAACAGGGGGAAACCTCCTAGTTCCAAAACCTTTTGACATACATGACTGCGTGTAAGTCCCAGAACCACCAGTTTGGAAAACATTAAGGCTTAGAAGTTTCGATGACTTGTATGTCTTCCCTCAAGTCCACAGATGGGAGGTGAGAGGCAGGAGAGGAAAGCCAGGCAGACTGGAGGGAAGTGGATGGGACCAGCCAACTACAAAGTCTCAGGACACAGGCCTAGAACAGTTCCCAAAGCCCTGCAGTCAGAACCAATCAGAGAGTGCCACCTTGAATTGCATGGGGCTCTGGTAGGACAGCCCAGCCCCAAGGCCCGCCTCAGGAAAGATGGCCGCCATGAGGCCTGGGCTGCCGTCCACTTTTCCTGTGGCTTGAAGAGAGGATCTCTTTTCTTACCTTTGGTTGGCCCTGATGTGCTCTACAGAGCATGTTTCTGTACTCTTCTTACTTTTCGTAACTGAAGCCTCACTAACTTTTGCACTTGTCTTGTCCAGTTCCTTGTTTAGCACAGAAAGAGCCTGGAAACCACCTCTGAAAGAAGACTCCTTCCCAGTAAGGGTAAGAGGCAAACAGTTACTTGTGACATCCACGCCCTCAGTCAGCTGACAACAAGTATCAAAACCAGCAGAAATGTGAGTGTCCTGTGTTAGAAGACGCAGGTAGGACAGTGGATTAGGCAGATGATAGAGGGTGGACACTCACACACACACACACACACACACACACACACACACACACACTCACACTCACACACACAGCTGTTGATACCTGTATCTGGAATTCAGCCATCCAGTTAGCTGATGTTCCACAACTCAGGATCTCCCTATCTTTATTGTTATAATTTTTTAATCTCACCTTTAGCCAACTTTCTCTTCCATGACCCCTGTCATACATTTCACTATATCTGATGCCTGGTACAGTGGCACAGGCATGGAGGCCAGAATGGGCTACGTAATGAGTTCTTTGGACTGCATTGTGAGATCCTGTCTCAAAAATGAAAGGCAAAACAAAAACAAAAAGCGCACACCACAGTTGAATCTTTCTAACTTCTTCTCTCTGTAATTGGCAGTTAAGGTGACCTTTCATTGATTCATGAGGTCTTATTCGAAAAAATACAGTGAGCTGACACACGCCTGTAATCCCAGGACTTGGTAGGCTGAGGCAGGAGGATCACCATGAATTTGAGGCCAGCCTTGGGGCCACACAGTGAGTTCAAGTCCAGCCTTAACTACTTAGCAAGACCCTGTGTCAAAAAATTATAGTAAGAGACACGTTACCAAGAGTGTCCCTCAAAATGCTCCCTTTCTCTTTGAACACTTAAATCCTGTTGTTCTAGCCACTTTCTGAAGCAGTTCTGGAATTTGTTTGTTTTGTTTTGTTTGTTATTTGAGACAGGGTCTTACGATGTAATTCAGGCTGGTCCTGAACTCACTATGGGACCCAGACTGGCCTTGAACTTGCAGTGATCCATCCTCCTGCCTCAGCTTTCTGAGGGCTGGGATTATAGGCGTTCAGCACCACGCCGGGCTGGAAGTCCTCTTTCAGGAGTATCTTAGTTGTGCTGTCTTGCGTGCCTCATTGACTCAAAACACTTATCTTTTATGGTCATTTTGCACTGTCTGGTTGGCTTTTGGAAGGAGGGTTTCACTGTGTAGGTCAGGCTGGCATTGAACTCACTATGCAGCCCGGGCTGGCCTCAGAGTCACGGTAACCTTCCTCCCTCAGTCCATGCTGGCCAGATTTGTGAGGATCCTCCTGCCTCAGCCTCCTGAGTTCTGGATTCCTGGTGTGTGCCACAACACCCGGCTCAACCTCCCCCTATTAGGGTACCAGTCCTGTGAGGCCAAGCTGGTGGTAATCGGCTCCACAGAGGCCCTGTGTCCAGATTCAGACTCACTTTTGGGACCCTATGGATTGAGACTTAAACACAGAACCTGGGGACATAGTTTAAAGCCCACAAAGTAGTCTCTGCTATGCAAGTCAGGAAGTGACAGGCTGGTGACAGTAGGCACACAGGGGCAGACAGAAGAACCATCTAACACCGGAAACCAAGGGGCAGAACTTAGATGTAGGGCACTGGGTGGTGGCAGGAATATAAGAAAGCGTGCACAAAATACATTTAAAATCCAGCAGAATGAGACTAAACAGGAGGGCATGCACGCATGTTAATGAGCAGGGTCTTCAGCAAAATTCTCGGTTATGTCTGGAACAGCCAATTTGAAGGAGCAGGAAAGGCTGCAGTACATTTACAGAGCTGTCCTTCAATTATGGTCCTATGGTTTTAAATTCTCCTTCTGAAAGGGAAAGCCTCCAGGCATATGAATAAACTAGCTGTATAGGCCAGGTGTGGTGGCAAACGCCTGTGATCCCAGCACCCCGGAGGCCGAGGCAGGAGGGTTTCTGAGAGTCGGAGGCCAGCCTGGGCCACATCGTGAGACATTGTCTCCAAAACAAAACAATAAAATCAGCAGGAATATCCATTCGGACTAGAAACGCCCACGTGTAAAATCAGATGATCTGTGAGGTACTTTTTTCCTTGCCCTTCACTCCTCCTCTGTGCCACTGCCTGCAAAGTGCTCTGCTGGGACCTCCCAGAAGCGCGCGTCAGGGCGCAGACACCCCCGGAGGTCTCCAGGTGACTCACACTCCAGACTCGGGCCTGTAAGAGTTTGGTTTGGAAAAAAATCTCACATTTCTCACAGAAGATCTCTGTGTGTCACAGGCTCTGCTGCGAAGGTTTCAGTGAGGTGGAGGAACACGAGCACAGCGGCGGGCGACCAAGCAGCACAAGGCACGAACCGCAGGAAGGGAAGCAGCGCAGGAGGACGCTGTTTACGTACCCAGTGGCCGCGCGACGCGGCGTGCTCCGTGGGCTCCGCTTGCTTCTGTGGCCGACGGCAGCCTCTGTTTAAAGGAGATATTTAGAGCTGGGGATGCAGCTCAGTGGTGCTGCCACCTGCCTCACAAGCACAAGGTCCTGTGTTCAATCCCCAGTACAAAAAACAACAAAAAAAAGTTACTGCTTTCCATAAAGGAAGTATTTATAGCTTTGTAATAAAATTGCTGCATGTTTGTTTTTAGTTTTTCAGATGCTGTTTTAAATTTAGCACAAGTCTAATCCAATGGGGGAAGTTTCCCTGCCAACGTGATGGTACAAAGGCCCATTTGCAAGATGCCCTGTTTCCCCTTTAGGAGTTGAGAGTGTGTTTATCTGTTAACAATTCACAGATAAAGCATAAGTGAAAGAAAATACCCAGGAAAGTAGTCAGCTTTGTGATTGGTGATTGATTAATTGATTTTTTTTTTTTTTTTTTTTTGGTATTTTTGATGCAAGGTCTTGCTACACAGCCCAGACTCGCCCAAGTGCTCCTCCTGCCTCAGCCTCCAGAGTGCTGGGATTATGCCAGTGTGGCACCACACCCAACCTTGTTTATTATATTTTAAATGCAGGCAGGGTTTACAGCAGACAACCTGAGAAGCCTGCTTTTTCAAATCAGTCCCGGACCACTGTCTGCTAGTCTGTAACCCAGACTGTACCTAAGTTTCCTGCCGGTTCCTCTTACCCTGTGCTTGCTCCAAAGCCAAGTTCTTTATTCAGCCCCATCTCTCACAGCCAACACCACCCTCTGTTTGTCTGTTATTTGAGACAGTCTCACTGTGTCGTCCAGGCTGGCCTCAAGCTCCTGGTGATCCTCCTACCTCAGCCTCCTAAGCACTGCGATCCCGGGCCTGCGCCACCGCACCCAGCTCCAGGGCAACTATTTTAAAGCTTTAAAAACCTCAGCAAAGTTTTCTCTACCCTTTTCTACAACAGTCTGGCTGATCCAGGTGAGCTTTACTTAGAAACATGAAGCAATCTTTCCTGCAGTAGTCGTACGTCCTAAGAGCGCGGCACATAAAAAACTCCGCGGAACTAACTGAATGTTAAACAGATTCGCGCGGCAGGTGTCAGGCCCCGAATCTGAGCTGTTTTCGAGCTGTTCTCCCAGGGCTCCGTCACCGCTGGGCCACCGCCCGGTTTCCACCAGAGGCTGGAGCGCAGGCGGCACTGGCTCACTGGCCGCCGGCTCTGCCGTGACAGCTTCGCCGGGCTGCCTTCCCCTGGCTGCCTCGGGAAACATCTTCACTCTTCTGCCTTCATCCTCGCCTGGGGATTTTAGAACGTCCGCTTCTGTATGATCTGCGTTATTCTGTCTGAGGTGAGGGCAGTGACATTGTGGCTTTAGTGTTTCGTCGCCTCCTTAATCACTGATTCTCAAACCTTCAGCTGCCACATGTGAGCAGCCGCATCCCCCGGGGTCCTCTCTGCTGCTCCTTGCCCCGTTACCAGGATTTTCACCTCGAGCCTCACCTATACAGCTCGCAGGTGATTAGCTCCTGTCAGATCCCAGTGAAAAAATCAGAATCAAAGCAGTTAATTTCCTTGGGCTATGTGCCTAGCTAACAAATAGCCAGGCATGGGGGCACACCCCTGTCATCCCAGCACTCGGGAGGCTGAGGCAGGAGGGGCCCCACGGGTTCAAGGCCAGCCTGGGCTACATAGAAAGACTTTGACTTTTTACTTCTTTTCTAGTATCTTTTATGTCCCTCAAGGATGTTCCGGCATTTTATGTTTTTGTTTGGTTGTGCTTGGTTTGGTTCGGTTTTGGGGTTTTTTTAAAGACAAGTCTCACTTCATAGCCCAGGCTGGCCTCATACTCTTGGCCATCCGCCTGCCTCAGCCTCACAAGTGAGGGGATGACAGGCATGCGCCACCTCACCTGGCTTCAGCTGTGGCCTTTGAGGAAACCACGCAGGACCCCACTGCTAGAAAGATGAAGTCCCGCTCATCACTGCTCTCCTGACTTAGACACTCCCGCGGGAGCACAGAGTAGCTGCGTCCTTAGGAGACTTCAGAGGAGCTGTGGGCATCGTGTTAAGTAGACCAGACAGGAAGAGGTCACCGTGCTAAGCAACAGGCAAGCACTCTTAATGCCAAGACATGGGAGAAACTGTTGTAAAACCTTTGTTCAACCCTTACGGATGGAAATTACTAACACATACATGAAGATAACAACATGGTTAGTGGAGCAAGCCTGAAGAAATGGTCCGGTGTCTCCAGATTCCACCCAGACCCAGGAATCCTGAATTTTCACATTACAAAATGTAATACGGCCGGGTGTAGTCGTGCATGCCTGTGACTCCAGCACTCAGGAGGCTGAGGCAGGAGGATTGCTGATAATTTAAGGCCAGCCTGAGCTGCCTAGTGAGACCCTGTCTCAAAAAAAGAAAGACATGAGGAAAGAAAGGAACATGTTAGGATAAAGGCGCCTTCAGCCCAGGCTCAGAGGCATTCATCGCCAGCCAGTGTTGTCAGCTGCGTGTATCCGTGGGTTTGGGCACAGTCAGCGTTGCCCTGATTCTCTGACAGTGTGGGCTGAGGTTTGGTCCATCGGGAAGTCTGTCCCAGAGGGGGTCCCAGTGCAGGGACGGACTGTGGTCAGCCAGGGATGCTGAGTAAAAAGGAAGTCGTTGCTTCCAAGAGTCTTGTTTATGTTTTTGAAAAATGGTTTCAGTTTATGTCCCGTTTCCCTTCCTAAGCTCACCCTTCCCAGAGTAAACAGAGGACAAAAAGTGGTGATGTGGGATGGATGGAGGTGGAGGAAGGAAAGAGAGTTCTCCAGGGCAGGAGGGTTTGCAAAGAAACAAATACAACTTCAAAACAAATTCAAGCGCCAAAGCCACATGGCATTTACTCCAGGACCAGCCCAACTTGTAACTGTGAACGCCCCCCTCTTAGAAGCTCCATGTACTGGTTTGCAAAGTGATCAAATGTTGGACGTTTGTAGACTAATTTCGAGCTAAACCAGTGGCTGAGGAACCTTGGGCACACAAATCAATGCAGTTGAATGCGGTTGTCCCCGGACCGGCAGGGAAAGTGAGTTTCCGCTTGGCCAGGAAGTGCTTTTGTTCTGATTCTTTCAAGGGCAGATTCTGAACCATCCTAACTCCAATTATGGCACGGTTTAATGTGGCTGTCACTAGGGTCTGGGGTGCCGTGCTCTTCTCAGGGCTCCTTTCCGGGTTCTTGTGGTCCTGAGCAGATGAGAAAAGTGAAATAGGTGGCAAGGTTTTACACCTAAGGGTATTAAAGGTAGGAAAGAAGCATACTCCGCCGGAAAGCGTGGGCTAACGGTCTCCCCTTTTTGTATCCCCTCCCCCACCATTCTGACGTCAGATGTAGGCCGTCCTATCAAAAATCCGCTTGACTTCACGCCTGAAGATAGCATCCTCTGATTGGTCCGGGTTGCGGGGGTGGGGCGCATGTGTCCTGGATCGCCATGATTGACAGACCATTCCTCTTTACCCAGCTGGCCACCCCCAATCTCTTGACTCAAGGCAACTACATGAAAGGAATTAGTTTACCAAATTTTAAATAAATCTGGGTAATAAGCCAATGTGTAGAATTCCCTTTTTTCCATGTCTACTCCTAGGCCTTAGCTGATCTCCATGGGTTAGAAGTCCCCTTTTCACAGCAGAAGTTTTAATCCTTCGTTCAGGAACATTAGAACTCACAAAAATAGTTCTTTTATACATGTCTACCAAATAAATGTAATCAAATCTAGCAGTAATATATGATGCCATGTATTCCAAAGCAAGATAGCCTCTTGTATTAAATAAACCCCCAGCTACATAGAAAGCACTTGTAAGATTTGATTGTAGTCTGGGCGTGGTGGTGCACACCTGTAATCCCCACACTCAGGAGGCTGAGGCAGGAGGATCATGGTGTGTTTGAGGCCAGCCTGGACCATATGGTGGGTTCAAAAGAAAAAAAACAAAAGAGGGCCAGGGATTTAGCTCAGCGGTTCGGTGGCTTGCCTTGCAACTGCAAGGACCCGAGTTCAATCCCAGGTACCAAAAAACAAACAAACAAAAAGAAGGTATGCCAATATAATAGTTTTATTTTCAAAAATTGAAACTGCAGTGTATGTATAGCCACATCTAGGAATTTACCCAAAATACACTTCCAATATCACAAAAGTGCATATGGATAACATTATTCATTGCTGAATACTAGATGACCTACCTCTTTTGTGTAAAAAAGGAAATGTGAAAAATATATCTGCTTGTTTTCATAAGAAAAAAACAAGAATGATAAAACAAGTGACAGTCTTCTACACAGATGTGCCTTTTAATCTGAATTTTGCTTTTGGAACTGTGTTCCCATTTTATATACTCAAAAATAGTTTGACTAAGCAGGCTGGGAAGCCACTAAGGGAACAAACAGAAACATAGGCGATATTGTATTTCAAAAGGACAGTGTTAACTATAGTGAGGCCAGAAATGAATGGAACATTCACTTTGGGAACACTATTGTGGCTATAAATTCCTAGTTTGGGGATAAAAAGAGGAAGCACTTCTTGATCTCTAGTGAGTGGGTTTGTTTCTCTCCATGGCCCTGCTTAGCACTTTCTCCTCTGTGTGTTTCGTGGGGTTAAGCAAATGGATCGGTGATGTTGACAACCAAATTTCTCCTATGGGAGAAAGGAGATCAAATCACAAAATGGGAAAGGGTCAGAAAAAACCGTGCAGAACTGCATGGCAACTGAACCCAGGGGTTTTTATTCACGTAGTTAGTTGGAAACAGAGAAGGGCGGCACAGGCCGAGGTGTACCCACCCGCCTGTGTTCACCGAAAGGGTCTAAATGCCATCGCACCAGTGGACCCATTGAATTCCTCAGAGACAGCAAATTCCCACAGAGAGCGCTGAGAAAATGGAGATGAGCCCCAACTCATTTTCCAATACCAGAAAAGAAGGAAACACTAAAAGGACACACGAGCCCACTAAAGAAGCCCCTGCAGGCTGAATCTGGGATAATTTGAGTCGAAGTAAATCATGACTATAGGGTATTTCAATCTGTCAAATAGAAAAATATCCGAGTCCATGCAAATAACAACTAATTAACAAGTAAGAAGAGGAAATGTGTCTTTGCAGTTGAAAACGAATAAAGGTAAAATAACGGAGTTTTTCAAAATCACTTTTTGTAACTGCCACAGTAAAATTTGAATCCGAGGATTATTAGTGGATATTAAAGTCAATGGATAAAATCTAAAAATCAGAGTACGTACAGGGTCTGATATGTCTAATCAGACGTAACATAAACCAGGGCGAAATGGCATCTTTATAGAAGAGAAACCTGATGAACACGAACTTAACCAACTCGGCAGCAACGATAAGAGCACGAATGAATACTACGGGCTTCCAAATAGGACAGCGGACAAATACCACTACTGCATGAACTTAGTCGGGAGGAAATGGCACGCAAACCCTCGTGAAAAGACAGCCTACAAGGCCCAGGGATTTAGCTCAGTGGTGCTGTCGCCTGCCTTATAAGCATAAGGTCCTGAGTCTGATCCCTAATGAGAGAGAGAGAGAGAGACTACAAAACAAGAGACCATCAGCTACATCTTCACAGATCCCTTGAATAAAGCCTGCCTTTCCCGGAAAGGTTTTGATACTTTTCTCCATTTGCGCGAAGTACATCTGCTGGGGTAGTTTTCACAGGTGAAATTACTGCTGAAAGTTATGTACATTTTTATTTTACTAACTATTGCCTACTTGCTAAACACAGAGAGTTTTATGACAAGACTGATGCTGAACTGACTCGGTTTACGAGTGAGATCTGTTCCTCTCACTCTTCCTTTTGTGTAGATAGGTGGCGAGCAGAAAAATGCAGCCCAGGATTAGGAAAGGGGAATAAATGTAGCAAGAAAGGCACAACATGGCACAAACCTCACAAAGTAACTTTAAAATAACAGCATAGAGGGATTTAGCTCTGTGGTTGTGCTGCCTGCCATGCAAGGTCCCGAGTTGAATCCCCGGTACCAATAAACAGTTAAACAAATAAATAAACGATAGAAAAAAGTTAGGAGGAGAAGAATAATTAAATTTATGCAACATAACTTTAAGCTAAGGAAAAATACAAAACTTTATTTTCTGATTTTCCAACAGAAAACATCATGTACATCTCACCAAACTGTTTTATACATTGTTAAATAATAGTTTGAAACGTGGGTAAATATGTCTTCAGTTGTAAAATTTCAGAGACAGGCTGTGCTTTTTCCTGATAAAAGTCAAGACCGGTAAGAAGTTCTACGTCACGAACACGGGCAACGTGTGCTTTAAATCGTTCTTCAACCCAGAGGTCTTCAGTCTTATTTCCCTGAAGAGAAAAAAAAAGAAACACAAGGCATAATTTTTTCATTAACAGAAAGACTTTTTATTACTTTGGTGTCTTTTATTGCCTTAAATCTTAATTTGATACAAATTAAATTTAGTTGTTTAATAAAATAAAAAGTACAAAATATAAGAAACACAAGCCAGCCAGGCATGGTGGCGCATGCCTGTAATCCCAGCACTCAGGAGGCTGAGGCAGGAGGATCACTGTGAGTGCGAGACCAGCCTGGGCTACATAGTGAGTTCCAGGTCAGTCTCAACTACATAGTGAGACCCTGTCTCAAAAAAACAAACAAAAAACAAAACAAAACAAAAAAAACCCAAAAAAAACACAAGCCACCATAAAATTTAGCATTTTTCTTTTTAATTTTTCGTTTTGTTATTTTTTTTTTTTTCTTTTGAGACAGGGTCTCACTGTGTAGTTGAGACTGACCTGGAACTCAATATGTACTTCATGCTGGTCTCGAACTCATAGTGGTCCTCCTGCCTCAGCCTCCTAGGTGCTGGAATTACAGGTGTGCACCACCATGCCCAGCTTAATTTTTCTCTTTTTTGAGACATGGTCTCACTATGTGCTTCAAACTGGTATTGAATTCAATATGTGGCTCAGGCTGGCCTCGAACTCATGGAGATCCTCCTGCCTCAGCCTTCCCAGAGTTGGGATTACAGGCGCCACCACACCCAGTTCTGCTGTTTTTATATTTACTTCAGATATGTTTTTAAAAGAAATATGTATATTACAGATGAAGTTAAGCCCTCAAAGTTTCTTGGTTCAGAGCCAAATATTACTATGAATTGGTGTGAATCCACTACTTTTAAAACTTTTAGCACACATCAATATATAATATATAGTACTGGTTTATGAGTTTTCAACTTTATATAAACAACATTATAAGGGGTATCTTCCATTTAGTTTTCGTTGGCTTGTGTGTTTGTGATCTACCCACAGTGCTCTGTCTAGGGAGGTCTAGGGAGGTAGTTGCAAGCTCTAGTGTGAGGTGCTCCCTTGTTTTTATGTAGCAGCTGGTTGCTCCCTGAAGCCGACTGCAGGACTTTCGCTCCTGGAGGACACTGTAAGGAGTACTGTGGCACCTGCCTCCTCACGGGTGAGAGCACAAATGTCTAAGACACAAGAATGAAACAGTCACAAAGTGCATGCGATTATAACTTTACCAGAGTTGAACCTCGCTTTCTCAAAGTGCTGGTGACAGTGTCCCCTCGCACAGGCAGACGATGACCCCCAGGACCCCAGTCTCTGCCAAACTATGGCTGTTAAGTAGCATTCTATGCCTGCGTACATTTTATCACCCTGAGTATTATTACAGCTCAGTACCTTTTCAGATTATTTCTTGGGCATTTGTGACACTGTTTTCCGTTACTGTCCGGACAGCCCTATTTTCGGCCAATCGTCCCTCCAAACACCTTCTGTGGCCAAGGCAGCCATAGAGCCGGCTGATCCCTTCGAGGAGACCCGCGGGCCCCAAGCGCTCACTTCTGGTCTCCAGCACTCCCGGGGACTTTAAAGGAGACACATGCAGCCTGGACAAAGCTGAGTGCAGCCTCCAGTCTCCCTGCCAAAAAGTCCTGATTCCTCCTTTTGCGTATTACCTAATTATCTGCACGTGAAACCTCTGACTGGTCCTTCGGTTTCACTTTTCCGTTGGGCCTTAAATCCACCAATTTCGCTCCGTTCTTCGCAGCCTTTTCCTGGTCTTCCCCGTGCCACTGCTTCTTCAGGGCCCAGCTCTGTACCACCTTACGTTATGTGATCTTTACTGATCATTCAAGCCAACTGTCAAATGCTTTTAACGCAATTTCACAACTGAGCACGCATTTGCGACATTTCCTAATTACTTTTGTTTGCGTTTTGTTTTTTGAGACGGAGTCTCACTGTGTAGTTCAGGCTGGCCTTGAACTCGCGGCAATCCTCCTGCCTCAGCCTCCTGAGTGGTAAGGTAATAGGTGTGTACCACCACACCTGGATTTTCTTAATTTTTAAAATAATTTTTGTGTCATAAACCGGCCCATTTATATGCTTGTACCTCATTTACGTGTCAACACTATATATGAACTTATTTTTTTAGCACATAATGATTATACACCTTATATGTGGTTGGTACATGAACATAACCCATCTTAATTCTTTTTTTTTCATCTCCTTCATGGAAGGAACAATGTATGCTCTCTGCGTTCTAAAGAGTTTCTATCATGATATTTTATGTGCTTAAGAGGTGCTCAACTTACTTATTGAATAACTTCAATAAAACCCATGCCCAGTATAGTTTTTCTATGAAAAATATATGTTTAAGTTGCAGTAAACACTTACACATAAGTTGTCTTGGTTCAAAAAAATCTTGAGGCAGTCAAAAAGTGATCTGAGTTGAACCAGTTTATCCCCCTGCACATGTGTGTGCATGTTCATGTGTGTTTGTGCATGCATGTGCATAAGTGTGGAACAGTCCACGCTTCTGTTGGAATACTGACATTTACCTATCCTTTCAGGAAATATTCAATGTGCTAGAACCTTAAGACTTGTATTCAGAATAAAAAATTAATGGTATAATCTCTTCCCTAGTGAGTATGAACAAAATACATACAAATCAAATGTATAAGAATGTATCCAGGTTTGGTGATGCACACCCGTAATCCCAGCACTCTGGAGGCTGAGGTAGGAGGATCACCATGAGTTCGAGGCCAAGCTGAGCTACATGGTGAGTAGCTGTCTCAAAAAATAAAATGAAACAAAAGACACGCAGACATAAATACATGTTCACATATGCAGATACACTTTTGATATTAATTATACAGAGATCAGTCTTTACAGAAAGCCCCTTACAGAAACATGAAGTCACTTTTACTACAGCTCTCCTGTGGAACACTGAAACAGCCATTCCTACGGAAGCCCACAGGACCACTACATAGCCAGTCCTACGGAAGCCCGCAGGGCTCTGCCTAGCCCTCATCCCCAGCCACTCACCGGGCAGCTCTCTAAATTGGTGGGCCGGTGAGGGATGATGAAGGGCAGGACATCCAGCAGTCCGGGGCAGCTGGCGGGCGCGGCGCTGCTGTCCTTACAGCTCGTCAGCACCACGAAGTAGTGCGTGGGGATGGGGACGCTGCTGCCGCCCACGTGTCTGCAAGCGAAATGGAGACGGTTCCTGCTGTGCTCTGGCTTGTGGGTTATAACTGCCATTGTGCAGTTGCAAAGAAATGCCAGGGTGACAGAAAGTGATAGATGGGGAGTATGAAGTTTCACCATATTATTTCTTTTACTTTAATCAGCCAGTGCAGAGATTTATAACTGTAGACATCTAAGTTTGGTCTTTCTAACATTATGGGAAAATACCAGGAGTGTGTGTGTGTGTGTGTGTGTGTGTGTGTGTGTGTGTGCTTGCGCACGCGCATTACTGGACATCAAACTCAGGACTTTGAGCTCGCCAGGCAGGGGTGGCACCACTGAGATACATCCTCAGCTGGAAACAAATAAAAAGGTATAGAATTCTGCCTCATGTGTTCCTTTTTTTCTTTTTCTATTTTCATTTTTGAGTCAGGATCTCACTATGTAGCCCAGGCTGGCCTTGAACTTTTGGCGATCTTCCTGTCTCAGCCTCCCCTGTGCTGGGATTAAAGACATCACTACCATGCCTGGCTTCCAAAGTGCCCTAGTTTTGTTGATGTCATGCTTCACAGGGGAGTTTTCTTATAGAGCAGGAACTGGGATTAAGTAGCACTTGGAATCACCCCTTAGATATCCGGGTGCTTAATCTAGGGCTGAGCACCCTCAGACCCAGTGCTGTCAGCTCCGTGACGGCATGGGGTGAAAGCCAGACAACTGTGAGGCAGTGCTTCTGTTTCAGACACAAACGTTAAAGTGCTCTCAGACGTTTCCATTTCAAAATATACGGAAGGTATTGGTCTGAGTCACTGAAAGGAACAAGAGCCGACGTGGGATATTGTTGCCACGATTTAGAACATGGGCCCTCGAGGTTGGGTCTACTGGTAGCTGTGGAATTCAGACAAGTTGTTTTTCTCCCCCACTTCGGTACTGGGAATCGAACTCAGGACCTTGTGCTTATGAGGCAGGCAGCGGCACCACTGAGCTACGTCCCCAGCCCTCACACAAGTTCTTAACCTGGCCATCCTCGAATTCTCATCCTCAGCTGGGGCAGGGCACCCTGACATAGGGCTGCTCTGTAGGTTAAATTTGGGTTTAAGTATTATTTGCCATTCTTGTGAAATTCACTGAGGTAAACTTAGTCTTTGATTTTTTTTTCATTTATGATTAGACTGGTTCTACACTGATGGTAAAACACCGAGAGTTCCCAATCTCCCTCACCTTCATAAAATCTTATCTTATCCTTACTTGTCAGTTTAGAAATTTTTCAGATAAATCTCTGGGATTTTTTTCCCCATTAGTTAAAATTTTTCCATATAATATTTTTATCTATCTAAATATTTACATAGATTACACTGGAAATAATAGACAATAACATCTGAATAGTAATATATTCCATAATAGGGACACAGAGCTCCTATTTAAAATGTTGGGATTTCCCCTCAGGATATCAGATTGCTAAATCCAAAGGCCAGATTACTTACTCTGTAATTTCACTCGGAGAATCCAAATGGCCATCATAATTATAATCAAATATCGGTCCACTGACCACATTGATTCCATTTCTCTCCACGGCATATTTTACAAGAAGAACATTATGGAAGTAGTCCCACATTTCTAAAATTAAAAGAATACGGCATTAAAGATATCTACCTCTGGGGAACGTGGAAATATCTTCTATCCTAGACGGCTACACTGAATGGCATCACACCTTCCTTGAGTAGTTATCAGTGATGACTGGGTCATGCTGTGAGTAGTCCACGTAACAAAGTTAATCACACATCTGTCCCTCAGCACTTGAGAGGCTGAGGCAGGAGGACAGCCTGGACTCCGGGAGTTCAAGGCCAGCCTGAACTACAAGGTGAGACCTTGTCTCAAAAGAACCATAAATTAATGACTTAATTATTAATAGTCATGTTGATGGTAGCTTTTTGTTGTTTATAGGCTCCATCTTCAACGTATAGTTAAGAATCTCTCTAGTTTCCTTCCTAATGCTGAGTTGCCTGCGGACTGACGAGTGCTAAAATTGTACAGGACACATATGCTGGCTTACTGAGTTTTACTCTGAGGACATTTACCTCTCATTTTACTTATGATGAATGCCAGTAAATTTTAGTTTTGTGAATAACTCATTACAGTTAAATGGAGGGTTAAAAATTATCAGGATTCTAGCACCAAATCACTCCCATTTGAAGCTGAAAATAAACTGAGCCAGAAAAGCTTCTGTACCCACTTGTATATTTAAAACATCAGAACAAAATGACTCAATATCAGTAGCAAACAGCCCGATAATGCATTGGAAGTTCACGGTGTCACGGGGAATTCAAGATTAACTGTTTAAATACACACTTACTTTTGAACTCTTCATACATAGGGACCAAATTACTCGTAATTAAAGCATCATATTGACCATCGGCAGTTTTACTATTGGCTGCAAAACAAATATATTTTATTAAATCTAGGTAAGAAAAAAATGTCAAACTGCATACTAGCTCGGTTACTATTCCGTGTGGATCTAAGTTTGTTTATAATCAAATCTCAGAGATACTGGGCTCTTTCCAATAGAGACCATGGGCAACACAGGCAGCTCTAAACATGGATTCTTGTCCTGGGCTGACCTCTTACCTGTGACTGCAAACTCGTTTGGAAATGGAGTCTTTCTAGGTATAAAGAATTGGGATGAGATCCATGTGGATTTAGAGTGAGTTCTACAATGAATAACCAATGTCCTCATAAGGAGAGGGAGATTTGAGAAAACACAGAGGGATGACATTATGTGAAAATGAACAGAGAGCTGAGAGTAATAAATGCCACGTAAACCATGCAGTGCCTAGAGCCGCTGGGAGCTGGAAGAGGGAGGGAAGAGCTCTCCACCATAGCTTTCAAAGACATCACAGCTGTGTAAACACGCTGACGTTGTCTTATTTATTGATTGTTTTAGCTCCTTGATAGAGTCTTGTTCTATAGCTCAGGCTGGCCTTGAACACATTATGTGGCCCAGGCTGGCCTCAAACATCAGAACAAAATGATCTCACAGTGATCCTCCTGCCTCAGCCTCCTGAGTGCTGGAATTACAGGTGGGTGTGCTACCAAATGGACAAAGGATTCCAGATTTCCTACCTTCCAAAACTGTGAGAGAATATATTTCTGCTGTTTTAAGTAAACAACATGTGTTAATTTATTACAGCAGTCCTAGGAAACAAACACAAGGCTTTATATACATGAATAATTATTGACTGTGCAAAAAATAATGTTATAAGTAACTTCCAAAGCAACATTTTCTTATGAAAATGAGCTCTTTCTCAATGAAGACTGCTAACGGAAACATCACCTAGCACAGTGAGTGTTAAGCAACTGTGCTATTAAGTGTTTTCTAAAAGCTTTTATTTAGATGAGAATACTTAGCACAAAATCTGTGCACACATTTTTAAGTGTAAAAAACTATACTGTTGACTCTAGGTGTGGACTAGTCCATTTTGTGCAGCTCTAATGAAATACTTGAAGCTGGATAGTTATAAAGAAAAGAGGTTATTCAGCTCTTAGTGTTGGAGTCTGACAGTCCAAGACTCAGGGAGCCACAGATTTTTCGCCGGTGGTCCCACGATGGAGATAAACAGAAGTGGTCTCTTGCAGAAGAAATCGCACAGAGAGGCAGGAAGCCAGAGACTCAGGGAGGGTTCTGTAGTGCTATTTTTATAACAACTCACTCACTCCCAGACACCAGGGTCAGTCTTCTTCCGGGTCAGCACCCCAGTGACCTAATCACCTCCCACTAAGCCCCACCTCTTAAAGGTCCCATCACCCCCTATCACTTCCAGCTTGGAAACCCAGCCTCTAGGGTGGGAACTCCAGGGAGCAGAGTGGTCAAGCCACAATGAGGTTCAGCGTTATGCAGAAAGTCTCTAGAGCTTGCCCATTGCGCTTGACAAACTTCATGCCCAATGATAATAACTTGCACTTGCCTCCTACCCCAGACCCTGGAAAACACCATTCACTCTCTGATTCTATGAATTTAACTGTTTTGGATTAGTTAGTATTCGACAATACGGGTGAACCTCAAAGACACGATACTAAGTGCAAATAAACCAGTCCTAGACAAATACCGTATGATCCCATTTCTATGAAGTAACTATTGTGACCTGTTTCATCTTTAAGCTCGACCTGGGTATCCCGCCTAAAGCTTACATGAGAGGTCAATGGGCAGGCACCAAAAGGCAAGGAGAATAAAACTCTACACTGTGTTCACAGTACAGGCAGCACTCATGCAATGCGGTTCCTGCAGAGAGGTTTTAAATGAACTGGCCACTAAAGGAGCAATTGCATGTCCTGTGTCCGTACGATATTCAGAACAGAGAAACAGCCAAAGGAAACTCCGACTTTGCTTTTCTTTGTGTAACTCTTACATGCAGTACTGTAATGCATAACAGAATGTAAAACTACACTACTGTATGGGACAGTACCACCAGCAAAAATCACAGTACTGTGTAGACAAGGCGCACTGTCCAAAACACAGACTTTGAGGCTCCACAAGCAAGATTCACAGAGCCATAGCAAAAAAGAAAAAACTGAATAAAGAAGATGCTGGAGGCTGGAGAGCAGTGGGTTACAAGTCTGGACAGACTGATCTAAGTCCAGACAGTCGCTAACACCTATCTCCTTAGGCAACCAGTGCCTGTACTCAGACCCCGACTATTCCCCTTTCCAAACTAAGCCCGGAAAAGCGGAAGGGCCCTCGACATCCATTGCAGAGAAAAAAATAAGAATTTACTTCTCATTTCTATGTCCAGTAAACAGAATTCAGAGTGGGAAGTTTCATTTTATCCTTAACAGTTTGAGCTAATTGTATAGTTATTTCATTTCCTAGTCATTGCAAACACAAGTATCTCATAGCTCAGTGGCTACAAGCTTACATGCAAATTTTAAAATTTTTACTGATAAAATACTGCAACTTTTAAAGCTTTATCCTATGACACACATAAATTTGGGAGCCCCAATTATACCTAGGTGCGTAAATATTAGTTGACCCTAATTCTGCATCAGAGATTTAGAGTCGATATTCTTCCAATTAAGCTTTTTCTTACTATAAAACTCAGAATCTTTAAGGTAGAGATCTAAGTTGACTGTCTTTGGTTATGGCTTCAAGAAAAAAATGAAGCCATGTATAGAGTAAACTCATTCCCAAAAGCTGAACTTATTGAAAACCTTATAAAAATGCTATTTCCTGCTTTAAAAGGAAGACATGTGAATTTTTAGAAAATTTAAACTGGGTGTGGTGGCGCACACCTGTAATCCCAGCACTCGGGAGGCTGAGGCAGGAGGATCCCTGTGAGTTCTAGACCAGCCTGGGCTACACAGTGAGTTCCAGAGCAGTCTCAACTACATAGCGAGACCCTGTCTCAAAAAAACAAAACAAAACCTTGTGTCAGAAAATTTATACTGGCTTTTGTGTATTCCCAAGAGAAATCCTTAAGAACAAAACACACCCTGACTTGCTGCTTAACCACGTTCAAAGCTGTTACACATGTAATGAACCTTGGGCCACAATTCCAGCCCATCTGCTTTTCATGGAAACAGCTGCATTTTCAATGCAGACCTTAGTTTGGGGCAGTAGCCAGAGGGGGGGAGAAAGTGTTTTTAGATGCTTGTGTTGCTCTCCCGAGGCTTCAGTTTTAAAATTAAACTTAAACCTGCCGAACTCTACACATCTGGGCCAGATTAGCGGTGCCGTGCGCTCCGGGGCAGCAGCAGGGCCTTCAGGAAGCCCACAGCCCGGAGCCTGGGCTGCCGGCTCAGCCCTGCGGGGCTCTGGAGGCGGGGAAGTGTCCACACCCCGGGCCCACAGCCCGCTTTCTGAGCGGCCGCTCCACAGGAGCTCTACTCACCCGGCGGGTAGAGGAAGCCGTGGGTGACATTCCTGTCTGTTAAGTAGAGGGAACACTTTTGGCTCTCGGAGGGAGCAACCCTGACATCAGCCCGCAGACAGTCTGGGAGAGTGGGTGGAAGAGCCGATGTGTCTCCCTGTGGAGAGAGAGCAAGGAGAGAAAATAATTACACCCACAGCTGCGGCTCACCCAGCCCTCGTGGTGTGCAACTTCCCGGAGTGTTTTGCTCTTAACCTCTTCCTATTTTCTTAGTGAATCAGGTCTGCACAGCAATGGACATGGGTGTCCGCAGCCATGCTTTCTCCTATGGCTCTCTTCCGGCCGGGGAGCCTGGGGGTCCGGGATCAAACAGGCTTGGCAAGGGGCACTGCAGCGTCAAACCAGGGGGCTGGGCTTATTGCTGAACACCAAGGCCGGGCCAGGACCCGACTCTTGCATGGAGATACAGACTGCACGTGCAAATAAAGTGAACATAAAGTAGGAATAATTTATTTTGCAGATGTAGATAGGGACTTGCTATGTTACTGTTTCGCTGGGCAAGGATTTCTAATCAACCTAAAATTAATTCCAAAAAGCTACAGTTGTCCAAACATTTGGCTATTTAAATAAGTTCATAGCTATGCTATGAACTTATTCTGGGGCCTTATTCTGAACTGGTTCTGGGGCCTGCCTTGCAAGCACAAGGACCCAAGTTCAATATCCCATACCAAAAAACAAACAAACAAAATAAAACAAACAAAAAACAAGAAAGAGCCAGGCATGTTGGCACACACCTATAATCCCAGCATTCAGGAGGCTGGGGCAGGAGGATTTCTGTGAGTTTGAGACCAGCCTGAGCTACACAATTCCAGGGCAGTGTGAACTACATAGTGAGACCCTTTCTCAAAAAAAAAAAAAAAAAAAA
>NW_022900926.1:12039262-12046347 GCF_012274545.1 Fukomys damarensis | reverse complement strand
AAAAAATATATATATATGTGTGTGTGTGTGTGTGTGTGTGTGTAGAGAGAGAGAGAGGTTTTTAAATAACTTTCTTTGTAACCATATTTATAAAGGCTAGTACAATAATTGGTTCACATAGGACATCGTATAAATGTGCTGCCCACCTCCGTATTTAATGTATCACAGGACCATCATATTTTGAGTACATAATCCTGGGTAAGTGAACATTGTGGCTATTTTGTTATTTTTCTCGGGGATTTTGATTTACATGCCTTCTACAGATCATAATGGATTCTTGTTTTATTTAGCTTGATTTGGTCTGGTTTTCTGAGACAGGGTCTCACTATGTAGTTCAGGCCTTGAGCTCACTGCGTAGCCCAGGCTGGCCTTGAACCCATGAAAATCATTCTGCCTTGGCTTACGAGTGCTAGGATTACAGGTGTACACCACTATGCCTGTCCTGAATGGATATTTTTAAAACGTGAAATAGTATATTAAAAAAGAAATTAAATTAAACTAGGTTGTTTTTCCTCTTTATACTCCACTGTGCTGAAAGCAAAAATCAGTTATGTTGTGCAAGGTTTACAAGATCAATCCACGAAGCAAAGAGCAATGTGTGTTCTGAGCTACAGTTACAGGTGGGACAGCGCCGCGCTGAGACCTAAACTCGGTGGAGCTTGAGATACAGGCAGCCCGGGGAGAGCCCCGCCGTGCCCTGTGCACCCTCTCATCCCACACTGCTCTACCTGGAAAGCGTCCCTTACTGCACAGTAATGAAGTAAACTTCTCAGTGCAACCGAACACACACCTTTATCTTTGCTCCTTTTAAAATCCCACAGAAACAACAGTAATGTTGAAGACACGTAAGAGAAGAAGAGAGATACTCCGAAGGTGGAACACAGGTCGGTGAACAGCAATCTGATGGCACAGGCAGTAAACACCGGCCAGCAAGAGGATGGAGACACACAAAGACCTGGCCTCCCACCGTGGCGCTCCAGGCGCTAGAGCTGACATCTTCTAAGAACGGAGAGTGTGGGCTTGGGAACCAGAGGAGAGGTGAAAGTCTGTACAGAAGCCAGAGTATTTACTCACTAGAGATTAAACCAGGGAGATGACCGGAGTATGGGACACAGGACACTGCAAAGAGCAGGGCACCATATTGGAAAGCAGGGGCCCAGCACTCGGGAGGCTGAGGCTGGAGAATTGCTGTGAGTTCCAGGCCAGCCTGAATGACATAGCAAGACTTCATCTCAACACCTGCCAAAATTTAGTGATTCAATGACAAGAGAAATATATACATATGTGTCACATAAAATTATGTGTACATTATATATAAGGAAGCATTTTTCAAAGTATGCTAGATGTTTCTCTTTTGAAAAAGTCCTTTGATTTTATATTAAATGTATGAAGTATCTATTCTAAAGAATTAAAATTCTTGTATTCATTTTCAATTTCCCACGTAGCAAGAGGAAAACCCAACTGAGCATGCCCAGTAAAGCCGGCCGCGCCATAATGGTTTCTTGTTTTGTTATGGTGGTGGGGATCGAACTTGGGCCTTTGCACTTGTGCAGGAGGTGGTAGAACCACTGAGCCAAATCCCCGGCCCCAGCTATAAGAGGTTGGAAGCAGAGTTTGTAGGACCGTGACTTCAGGTCACAGCTATTTCCCCAGAACTCTTCTGAGATAACAGCAGAAATCAGAAAATGGACCAAACCCTCAGCAAAACAAAAACTCGGTAAAAGTTAATGGCACAGACCAACTGGACCCAGGAACCAAAATATGCTTATTTAAAGTCTGACGTTTCAAACACAGAACTGATTTACAGCATTTTTATGTGAATCTCAAAAACATCCTTGTATGTAATTTCCTTGGACCACAACACACGAACAGAGTAATTTCTGAATTAGAAAGCAGAAAATTGCTAGAATTCCATCCTGTTGTGGGGGAGAGAGAAATAGACAAGTAGTTTTGGTGATCAGAGAAAGGATGAGATCTGCTGGTAACACAGAAGCCAGTTTTTAAACAATAACAAAGAAGAATTGTACCAAACTCCTAGTCTGAACCCACTTAAAATCTTTCAGGCTTTGGTTTCAACCAAAGCTCACAGCAATTCAGGAATGTAAGACAGCAGAGGGAAGCATTAAAAAACATAAAACTTTCCCTCTGACTCCACACGATCCCTACTACTTGTCTGGACTTTGCAAAACAGAGACTTGAATAACGAGGCTGACCCTGAATGTGCCACCCTTCTCAAAATGAAAAACAAATTATTTTAAGGACTGCTGAAGTAAATCAGAAACAACTGAACACTGAGACAAAGTATATATTAAGGAAAGTAATGTTGCCAGCAGCCACACATATAAACCCAGGACACTGTAAAATATTTGCCCAGAGTGGGAAACAAGTAACAGTGTCTTTACCATGGACCACAAGTGAACCATTGTGGGTAGCAGGGCTGCCGTTTGGATCACACACAGCTTTAATGAGTAGTGGGAAAATGTGCTTATTTTCCTCCAAAGTTCTTCAATTGGAACAAGCAGAGTAGGAAAACTGGATACAACCAATTACTTCCTTGCCATCAAAGAAGGGGGACCCTTACAGTCAGAGCTGGTTTGCCATCAGTCTCTGGATCTAAAATATTATGGTTTTCTCACCACAACAGCTTCCTGATTACTTATTTACCCTTCCGGTTGGCAACACAACTTTGTCTTTAAAAATAACTGACTGTGATTAATTCCATTCATTTAATCCATTCCATTCAGTAAGCACATACTAATGAGCACTGAATGTGCAGGGATGCTTTAAAAGACTCCATTCCTGAAGAGGTGTTTGGACTGGCGTTTGGCAGACTTTAAACTTTAGTTTACATTTTCCTGATTGGCCGTGAAGATGTATTGCTGGATTCGTACCTTTTGACCATTTATTAACTAAGGGACTTATCATTCTCAGGTTTCTCTGTAGAAATTTATTATCTATTCTGGACCCCAATTACTATTCTGGATATTCATCACTTGTTTCTTATAAGCTACACAAATATATTATCCCCTGCATAATGGTCACACATTAATGCTAATATATTCATAGTTTCCTCGGTAAGTTAGGTGTTGTTCATGTGTTCTAAGAAATCTTTCTCTATTCCAAGCCCATAAAGCTATGTATAAAGGCAAATAAGGATTTGACATTCGTTAATAGATCTGTAAATGCAGCAGCAATTAAATTGAGTGTATAGTGTGAGGTAGGGATCTAGTATTTTCTTGGTGAGTAGCTGATTGAGGAGGGATTCTTCTTGATGACTTTCCACTGAGGGAAATGCACTTTGCCAGACAGTAAAGGGAGAAGAGGGGTTACGTTAGTGGAATCTCAAGCTCGATCAGGAGAGGCTGTGACAATCTTAACACAGCTGGGCATGGAAGCCCAGCCCAACTTACAGAGTGCCAGGTTCGTCAGGGAAGGGTGACATCTTAAGGTGTTTACTCTTTGTGCCTTCCACAGCACACAGCAGATAGTAAAAAAAAAAAAAAAACTTGCTAAGTAATAAACAAATAGAAAGTCCTTCATAGCCTAGTGACGTCAACTTTGAGACGCTCGCCACAGCCTTGAGGAATTCCCACGCGGGTCCCTCTGTCCTTCCTGTTGCCTCTATTTGAACTGTTCTTTCCTACTTGCCTTCCAACTGGAAAACTGGCCTACAAAAACCCTCTACTTTTTCTAGGCAAAGCACAATGCATTCTTCTTTTGCACCCATAAAGCACATGTACAAACCTTCATGTGACACCTGGAACATTTTCTGACAAGCCACAGGTAAGCCCATTCCCATTGTGATCTCTGCGGCCAAACGGAATTCAAGCCTCAGCATATGAAGGAGACGCGCGTTTTTGCCCAGGCTGCCAGGAACCCTGGACTCGGGGCTTACCGGCGTGGGGACCACCGCGTATGAACTCCACAGGGGCATCCTCAGCGCTTTTGCAAACCCACTGATGTACTCTCTGTGGTACAGAAGACAGTGGTCCTGGTTCTCCTGCATGACCCTGGGCCTCCCAAATGGCAGATTGGCTTTCGTTGTCGCCGTTACTAAAACCAGGATAACATAAAATAAAAAATACCTGTGAAATGAGCAAGCGCTTCCCGGTATGCCGTGACCCCCGCCCTTGGACAACTTACACTGTCAGGTGTTCCGACAAATAGTCGACAAACTTAACCTGTGTTAAATCTCGCAACAATGCTGTGAGGTAGGTGTCATAATCCAGCTGTACCAATGATAGACAAAACTAATATTGCTACAAGACAGGCAGTGTTGTAAACTCTGTCCAAGGATTAATTTTGTAATCATTACAACTACATGAAGTGGGTACAATTATTATAGTAGACAAAGGGAGCACAGTGAGGATGCCTGGCTTGCCCCCGTATTGATGGCTAGAAGCAACAAGGTAGAAGAGTTCAGACCCAGGTAGTTTGGTCTGTTCGCATCTTGGAAAGGAAATCTGGGGCTGTAGAGGGCACAAACATTTCCAGAGATTTAGCAGGATCCTGGGACCACTGTAACTGCCCTCATGCTTTGTACTCCTTGTTATTAGACCTGTGGGATTTTTCCTCTTGCACCTTGGCAATAAAATCTTTAGGTTCAAAAGCCTCTGTAAGCTTATTTTGGAAAAATGGCCAAAAGGCGAGACTGCCTCATATTAGTTCTAAATATCAAACATTAACATATTTTCTACAGACTTACTTTCTTCTGGAGTGAGATTTAGCATCTGGTTGACATGTTCTAGCTGAGAATTCTGTAAGATAAGAAGAAAGGGTGTCAATAAGTAATAATAGACATTAATGAGTGGTCAAGATTATTTCTTCAGTAATCACATGAAGTGTTTTCTGCAAGAGTCACAAAAGTCTTAACAGTTTCAGCATTGCTGAAAAGTCCAAGTACAAAGTCTCTTTTGAGGCTCAAGGCAAACTTTTATACATGAAAAAAGAACCCAGACTAATTTGGGTTTAAATTTTTATTCTGCCACTACTTAGAAATAGGAGGTGCTGCTCCTCTCATTCTTCTTTTATGTAGGAGTTTGCAAAGAGAGAATTAATAATAGGACAAAACATTCTGAGCACAGCTGGAATCAACACCTGAGTTAGTTATGTTTAAATTGAAAATGTTCCTTGGGGCTGGGGATTTAGCTCAGTGGTTCCGGCACCTGCCTCACAAGCACAAGGACCTGAGTTCGATCCCTGGTACAAAAAACACACAAACAAAACATAAATTGAAAATGTTCCTCAAAGTCTCGTATTTTTGGAAGGTGACTGGATTGATAGAACTTCTATAAATAGTCTGAAACCTAAAAAATGTTGAAGAAAATATGGAGCAACCACTCCCTTTTGCTTTTGTAATTTGCTTTGCTTGCTTAACAAAACACCTGCGGTTTCACCATTGAAGCTTAAAGGCATGTAACCCCAGTTTAAAATTAACAAATGCCAGAGGTACTGAGCTGTATCCCAGGATGAGATCAGATGTTCAAACTAAGGTAACAGTCCCTGAGCCATAAAACTTTCTGTAAACCATAAGACTACAAAGGTGTTAACATGAAAGAAATGTCACCAGTCCTGCTTTCCTAACCCTGACCCACACTCTTGTGGACTGGAATGGCTAAAGATAAAACATCCTGAAAGAGAATGCTACATTTGGGTTAACACTGTACTGTCTTGCGACCATGATTTGTGATGGGAACTGTGGGAACTAGAACATCTTATCACCTAAAATGAGGTCATGATTGTACAACTTCTATAAAAGACAGATTATCACCCAGCCCAGGGTCGGTCATTTGGCACAGCCTTTGATGCAGACTGACCCTTTGCAAGCAAAGTAAAATTTTTTTTACCCACTTCTGCATCTCTGTGTGTCATTTGCCAGTTCCTTCCACAACATTTGGATCACAGGGGTGATGTTATCATTACTGTATTCGTCCACTGATGAGGTCAGCAGCTAAGTGTTCTGATAGGAGGTAGGGCTTGGCTGGACACGTGGGTCACTCAAGTCATGATCTGGAAGGGTGTATTTTTGTTTTGTTTTGTTTTAAACCAGAGATCCAACTCAGGACCTTGTGCTTGTGAGGCAGGTGGTGGCACCACTGAGTAAATCCCTGGCCCTGGAAGGGTGTATTCTTGCTCCCCTCTGCTCTCCTCCCTGCTGCTCTCTGATTCCTGGCTTCCATGACAAGAGCAGCAATCCTCCACCGTGAACTTTCACCATGTTGTTTCTGCCTTGGAGACTGCCAACCATGGACCAACCCCAGGGAAACTGTGAGCCAGACTTCTAAATTGTTGGTGTTGGGTATTTTGTCCCAGTGACAGGAAAGCGGCTAACACAGAAAACTGGCACCAGGAGTGGAGTTGTTCCTGTGATTATACCTGATTGTATACTTCACAAGCCTTTGAAACAGGTTTGTGAGTGGAATTTGGAAAGGTTTGGGAGACGGTGGCTGGAGAATCCTAGAATGCTATAACCAGAGATTCTGGTTAGAGGTTAGAAAGTCAGAATACTGATAGTAATGTGGGCAGTAAAGGCCAGACTCATAAAGTTTCAGTTGAGAAAACTATTAAAAGTTGGAGGCCATGTATGAGGATCAATGGAACAGACTGGAAGACACAAAAACAAATGCAGATGTACTCAGCTACCTCATCTTTGACAAAGGAGCTCACCATCCTCAGTGGAGGAAAGATAGCCTCTTTAATAAATGGTGTTGGAAAAACTGGATATCAACCTGCCACAGATTAAAATTAGACCCTTATCTTTCGCCATGCACTAAATTAAAATCCAAATGGATTAAAGATCTAAATATTAAAACAGAAACATTAAACTTGCTGGAAGGTAAGTTAGGCAGAACTCTGGAAGACATTGGTATAGGAAAAGACTTTATGAACAAATCCTCAGTAGCACGGGAACTAGCAGAAAGAATCAACAACTGGGATCTCATCTTACTAAAAAGCTTCTGTACTTCAAAAGAAACCATTAGCAGAACTAAGAGACAATCTACAATGTGGGAAAAAATTTTTACCAGCTGTACCTCAGACAAAGGACTATTATCAAGGATATATAAAGAACTCAAAACAATCAGTCC
>NW_022900926.1:12030632-12038364 GCF_012274545.1 Fukomys damarensis | reverse complement strand
AAAAAAAAAAAAAAAAAAAAAAAAAAAAGTTGGAGGCCATGTGTGTTACAACTCAGGCAGAAAATTTGTGTACATTTTACTCATGTCTTAAGGCTTTGTGTAGGCTGAACTTAAAGGCAGTGGACTACTTAATCTAGTAAAGGAAATTTCAAGACAGCTCAGTGTTCAGGTTGTGGCATGGATACTGATGGGTAAATTTAGCTAGTTCTACAGTGAGTGTCAGGAGCAAAATGCAGAGCCAAATGATATAAAGTCTTACCAGAAAGGAAGCACTTGCCTGTATAGTTGGGGCAAAGGAGAGTATGGTTGCTGAAATGATTAGCATCAAAAATAATCCAAATATTTTGCTTCAAGATAATAAGAAAGATGGCCTGAGGGGGTGAAAGGTGGGTAGGGGTATGGGGAAAACTAAGAACCAAGATACATCATGTAAAGGTACAAGATCCCAATGATGAATGTAACTGTATGGTATACCTAAAAAGTACCAATAAACTTAATAATAAAAAAGTGGCTTAAGGTACCTCAAAAATCAGCAAGAAGGCCGGGGATTTAGCTCACCAGTTCGGTGGCCTGCCTTGCAAGCACAAGGACCTGAGTTCAATCCCCGGTACCAAAAAAAAAAAAAAATCAGCAAGGCCCAATGCATCACAGGTTTAAAGGTGCAAACGAGTAAGAGAGCTGATGAAGAAAGGCAGCCCTGATAAAGAAAGATGACCTAAGTAATTGGCTCATGGGATTTATTACATCATGACCACGCTCAGCCATCTAGGCACTCAGAGGCCATTACATTTACAGTCTAAGGGGATCCAGCTAGTACTGCTATTGACAGCAGACCTTGGTGTCATCTACACCATGGTTTTTCAGACATGCGGAGTACAAGAGTTGTGAGGTCATGGAGTTTTACACTGAGACTTCAGCAGAGCCCTGGGAGGCCACTCAGTGTGCCCCTGAAAGGGCAATGCGTGAAGCTGTGAGACGGAAGCTAAAAGTGTAGTAAAGACCCAAGAAAATTAGAGATGCCAGCAATGTGGACCATCTGCCGAGGAGAATTTCAGGCAGGAAGAGGAGACAGCTCAAGGGAGAGGCTATGTGAGTAGCAACTAGCAAGGTCATAGGGGTGAAGCTGCCAAAGCCCTCTGGAGTTTAATCTCACCACAGCCTGGCTCGGGTACTGGCCAGGAGAACTACAAGATTAGCAGTTGCCCGCCAAGATTTTGGTCCTGCTTTGGTCCCATTCCTGTCTATCCTCCTCTTTCTCCTTTTTGGAATGGGAATTTTTACCCTGTGCCATTATATCTTGGAAGTAGTTAACTTTCATTCTGATTTGTTTTTCCTCATTGAGTTTATCGGTACATTTTAGGTATACAGTACAGTTACATTCATCACTGGGATCTTGTACCTCTACATGACAGGTCTTGGTTCTCCCATTCTTATTTTTATAGGAGCTTATATCTAAAAGTCTGCCTTGAGTCTCAGAGAGAACTTTGGACTTGGACTTTTAGGAAGATTTTGTTAAGATTTTGGTGACTACTAGATATGGACCAAATGCATTGCACATAAGCAGATGAGATGGATCCGTGCAGGCTAGGGGTGGAATGTTACGGTTTTTACAGCCAAATGTCCCCCCCCCACCACCAAAATATGTGTTTGGAAGGTGATTGGATCATGGGGGTGCTATATTCATCAGTGAATTCATCCACTGCTGAGTTTAGTAGCTAAATGTGCTGTTAGGTGGTAGGAGCTTGAAGGAGGGTCACTGGGGTTGTGACCTAGAAGGCTGTCTCTTGTCCTTTGTTTGTCTCCTTGCTCTCCGCTTCCTAACCACCATGGCATGAGCAGATTAGCTCAGTCGTGATCTCCCACCGTGCTGTTTCTATGTCGGAGCCACGACCCCGGAGGCATTAGGTATTTCGTTTCAGTAGCGGGAGGATGATGCGCACAGAGAGCTACATCCCAGTGCTTCCCGATGCTTTGATATGCACACAAACTGCTCGAGGTTTCTTAAAGTGCAGATTCTAATAATTCAATAAACCCAGGGCAGGAGCCAAGATTCTTTAACTCCACCCAGCTTTCGAGCGATGGCCACTCGGGCTCTGAGACCACACTGAGTGGCTGGCGGCGTTCCTTCCTGAGAAGAACCCCAAGTCTGCAGTCAGACAGACCGAGCTTCTATGACCTTGGGCAACTTCTCACCCTTCCCTGAGTCTTCTTTTGTCTCTTGAATGTGAAATAAAGGCCCACTCATTCTACTTGTTCTTATGTATTGTCAGTTCCACTGAGGCCACGGAGCGGCAGGAAGGAAGCCGTGGGAGTCACGTGGAACAGAGGTAGGAACTGCACATCCCTACTCCGACTGCGGCTATGGATTTACCATTTTTGACAAGTTTTACTAGACTTTTCCCTTAAAACCTCTCTTGGTTGAATATTTATTTACACCTAGGTGTAATGTTATTTTTAGGATTAAAGACTGCAAAGTCACCACTGACTCTTCCCACTAAGAAAACTCATTTTCACATGCTGAGTGGAGCAGGTGTTTACTTAGCTCAACAACCACCTGTTCAACCTGGCATCAGATGTCCCTGACATTCATTCTAGCTTCATGGTCTTCTGATAACTGGGCTCTGGTTTCCTTCTGAAATCCTAACACCTCCCGGGTCCTCTGATTCTCATGGTGCGGCTGCCTTTTGTATTTCTGAGCTTCTGTTCTGACTCCTTGTCCTGGGGATCCTCCAACTGGAACTGGGCTTTGTTCAGAGTCTTCTGGGATCTGAAATCCTACTTCTGAACTCAGCATGGCATGAGATACTAGAAAGACCTACCCAGCATCCACTGTTTGTGCTGTAGCCGTGCCTGACAGTGATTCTCCACCGCTACCTAAAAGTACCCGAAACACCTACCCCTGCCTAACCCCAGGTTCCCATCTCTGCATCCTCTCAGTTATGTTGGCTCTAAACAGCTGAGCAAGCATGACCATCTATCTGGGCTTTTAAAGGTTAAGATTGGGCTAGGAAGGAAACCAAAGAGAGTGCCAACATTAATATTTTGAATTGTTGAGGACAATTACCTCACAATGGAATAAAAATTCCTCCCAAACTGTGCTTCCCAGTGTACAAACCATGCACTTACCTGACAGTTTAGGCATTACAATCTCTACTTCCAGAAAAAGTTCAGAGACGCCACACATCTTTACTTGGTAAACATCTGAGCCAGGACACAAACCTGACTGCCAGCTCGCTGCTGACAAACCTGCTTCACCTTTACATTGTTGTGGACGTTCAGAGTCGCTACTCACATTTTGCAGCTGAGGGCAGGAACAGTCGAGGGTGTCCGTGGGCAGCGAAGCAATAAAGCCACAAACAGACAACTTGGCCACTTCCTTGGGATGGGACGGCTCGTAGAAAGGCACCTTCAGAAGATGGTTCAGGCTACCATGAGTACCATTGTTCGGTGCAGGCTGAATATGTAGAAGATCTGATTCGGAAAATAAGTTCCAAGGAGCTTTAAATTAGAAGGCAACAACTCCCACGCAGGAGATGGGGAAAACTAAAGAGCTGCTGGTTGCATTTCTTTGATAAACTCTGCTATAATGCACTCAAGCACTGCACAAGCCTTCAGCTCCCTGGCTTTCAGCTCAGTCTTCGCATCTCGTCTGTCTACTTGGAATATTCCTCACAGATGAGCCATGGGAACTTTGGCGAACTTCCTCTGTTCCCGCAGAGAAAAGCTTCACTGCTTAAACAATCACTTTGTTTAAGCAAAGGATGGTTCTGCAGATGTGATGTGTACGCCTGTAATCTCAGCACTCAGGAGGCTGAGGCAGGAGGACTGCCATGAGTTTGAGGCCAGTCTGGACTACATAATGAGTTCAACCCTAGCCTCCGCTACATACTGAGACCCCGTCTCAAAAAACAAACAAAAAGCTTGTGGTTTTAGCCATGTTTATCCTATTTTGAAAAGCTGGAAGTTTTCATTTGTTTTGCTAAATTTTCTTAAATTTAACTACCATATAGTAATGAATAGAAACACTTGGTTTCCTAAGATCTAAAGTTTATCATTCCTACTAAAGCAAAAAGAAGACCTTTGCTTGTAAATGTATTCATGTATACTTACCACACATTAAATTATAGACTTCAATATTTTCAAATGGTTCAACTTCCATTTTCTCTTTAAAACTGGGTCCATGTGCCAAAAAGATAGCCTAGGAGACAATGGTCATATTACGACTCTGTAGCATCTACCCTCACAGATAAGCATAGAAGAAGCTCCTGTGCTGACTCTCCCGCCAGTATCTTAGGCCTTTGTAAGGATTTCTCTCAAGATTGGAAAATGACTTTGAAATTGTTTCCCCTGGGATGTCCCAGTGCCGATCAATACAACCCATGTCGGGTTGACTTCTGTTTCCAGTGGCTTCATTAGACTTGGGGGACACAGAGAGTGGACCACCCACACCACCATCTTTCAACCACAAATGGACAATCACCTTCAAATAGCACCATCTACCTTGCCAAACTGTTCGTTTCATTGCTCAAAGATGTTTTGCACGACTTCCTTTACATTTTCAATACAGACCTTTAGTATAGTTTTGCTGTTGTTGCTGCTGCTATTTTGTTCTTTTGAGCTAGGGTATCATTATATATAGAGTCCTCAACTCACTATGTACACCAGGCTGCCATCAAATGTGGCAATCCTCCTGCCTCAGCCTCCCGAGGGCTAGAATTACAGGCATCAGCCACTGTACCTGGCTGAGACCTAAGTAGATTTGTATTTACTTAATTCACTCTCACTTTGTATTACTTATAATAAGTCTAATTATTTGAAATTGTAATCAACTAGAAGAAAAATATCAAAAGTAGATAAGCATTCTTTTTTGTTAGCAGCTTCATATAAATTTTTTTCCTCCAAGATAATCAGTAATGAATTGGAGGCATAGGTTATTTCTTGCAATCATGAATTGTCATACAGCACTCTAAATAATAGAAAAATCTGTTTCTAGAGAATTTTCAAATATTTACAAAAGGATACAACTCACCATGACAATGCTGAGGTGGTGTGTTCGTGAACAGTCTAATACACATTCGTGTGTATATTTGTGTGAGTGTGATAAATGAAACTAGATAAGACAATTGGGTTGCAGAAAACAGAAAGCTCTGCCTGAGGCAGCACCAGTGCATTTCCTTCATGGGCTTTTCTGTATATGTTCCTCCTCCTCCTCCTCAAACTCCTGGTCTTTCTCTCTTCCTTGCCTGAGCTTCTGGGTCTAGCTCTCTTTCCTTTTTCTCCTCAACACCTCCAAATAAATAGGAGTGTCCCACATTCAGTACTTGATCTACAAGCTACACTCCATCCCTGAAGACCTCACCAACTTCCATGGGTTTTAAATTTCTAAGGAGATTCTGGAAGATGGCAGAGTGGTAAACAGCAGAGAAACAGCCTCTCTGAGATTCTGAGTCCAGACTCTGGAAAATAGTAATGTGAGGAGGGAAGTGGGTCCCTGGGACCCAGCAAGGATCTAAGTGAGGATGAAGCCTATGGAGAGAGCAAAGAGAGCAACCTCAGCTCAGAAGAGGGAGGTGGCAAGTGGTACTTAACACTGAGCCCTGACCCACTGTATGGGAGGACCGATTGTGCAGACCCACAGTGACTAATGGTCACCCTAGAGGCCTCCATGAAAGAATATCATAGAGGGGTGGATGCAATGCACAGCAGTGGCTGGTGAGTTATTTGGGTTCAGATGTCCCCCAGAAGAGGGCGATTGGCTGATCGCTAGGAACTCAGAGCAGCTACAGGCTGGCTCGATGAGGGTGAGGTGGAGCCGAGTTCAGGTCAGCAAGAGGTCAAGGAGCCAAGCTCAAGCCAACAGGAGGTACACAAAGTGTTATAGGATGAACAAATTAGGTTCCAATCTCACAGAAAGAAACCAACCTGAGCTTCAGTAGAACAAAAGGTGCAGGCCTACTGCAATTCATCAACACAGATCTGTGTGCCCACTCTGTGTACCAGTGACAGCAGAGACACATCCGGAAGTGGACACTTCTTTCCTTTTCTTTTTTTCTTGATTGTTCTTGTTTTTATATGAATCTGAACACTGTTTCTAGATTTGTTATTTTGTTCTGCTCTTGTTTTTATCTCTTCCTTCTCTCTTCTCTTCCTTCACCAGTTTCCCAAAAGTTTTCATAACCTCTGTCTTCCAACCTTGCTTCTAATGTCTTCTTTTTCTATTTCTCTATTTTTCCCCCTAAACACTTTCAAATTTTCCTCTCCTGGGGATATAATCCCCATGTGCAGGGCATCTTATACAATTTACTATATACAATTTTCTGCTTTTAGATTTTGCCATATAATCACAGATCTAGTTCATATAAATAAGGGGGTAAATTAATAGTTACCACAGGGAAAGAAATCGTCAACACAGTTTGTCATTTTCCAGGATGTGTTTGATGCTGTAGCTATCACTGACTGTACTACTTTTTAGCCAAGGTGACATACTGTTCTGACCAGTTGTTCTTGGTAAGCCAAGACCTCATTGCCTAAGGGTCATAAATAATACTACAGACCAGTGCCAAAGAACCAAGGGCTACGTGAAACAGGCAGCAACTTCTCATATCCAATAAATTGAAGAGGTAGGATCTTGCAAAAGCCCAAAAGCCATCTACATCTGGAAGAGAAGTATTCATTTCCTAAGGGTTCTAAAGAATAGCAATAAAGTTACTTGCCATAAGCAATTTACTAGCATCAACCCAGGAATGAAACTGAAACAAAACAGAAAATGAGAAGACATAGAAGTAAGACGAAGCCCCAGGCTTCCAGCTCACCCGAGGCAAAACCAGGACTTGGAACAAGGTGAAAGCCACCCACCCACTCTCTGAAGTAGCAACAGTGGAAGTAACGATGCAGATGAATGAGGCTTGAGAAAAAAAATCAAATCAGAAATAATTTCTCAGATAACTACAGAGATGGTGACCACAATGAAAGACATGGTTAGTGACTCTAGAGCAGATAAAGACCAAAAAACAAAAAAACAAAAAGCAAAATATAGAGGAGCTTGGGAAAATGATGGAAACCATGAATACTCAGTGGAATCCATGAGACAGATTCAAACAGATACCTAGAAGACTAAAAATTCCATTGGAAGTTCATGCAGCAGAATGAGCCAATGTGAGGACAGAATATCAGATATGGAAGACAGGACTGCAGTTAGCAAAAATGAAAAAAAGATTTCTTAAAAATAACAGTGGACCATGCGCAATCAATTCAACAGCTGCTAGACCATGCAAGGAATAACATAAGATTGATTAGAGTCAATGAAAAAACAGGAAATAGTGCAAATGACATAAAAAATCTGTTCCCAGAAGTAGCAGAAAACTTCCCATGCAGGGAAAAAGAAATTGACACAGATAAGTGAGGCATATAACTCTAATTAGCCATAATCAAAGACAAAAACACTACACCAAGGTACAATAGTCAAGATTCCAGAAATTCAACACAAGAATGGAATATTAAAAGCTGTTAGAGAAAACAAACAAATGAACTATAAAGGAAAGCCAATGACAATCACAGCAAACTTCTCAATACAAATCCTCAAGTCAAGGACAGCATAGAGTGAAGTATTTCAAGCCCTAAAAGAAAATAGTCTTGGGGGCTGGGGATTTAGCTCAGCGGTTCGGTGGCCTGCCTTGCAAGGACCCGAGTTCAATCCCCGGTACCAAAAAAAAAAAAAAAAAAAAAAAAAAAA
>NW_022900926.1:12028109-12030592 GCF_012274545.1 Fukomys damarensis | reverse complement strand
AAAAAAAAAAAAAAAAAAAAGGAAGCAAGAAAATAGTTTCTATCCCAAATGGATATAACCTGTAGATCAAACTTTCATGATTAATGAATAAATAAGATACCTTCATGACAAAGAACAAATGAAGAAACTCATGACCACCAAACCATCTCTACAAAATGTTCTGAAGGACATTCTAGAAAGAAATAACAAGGACTATAGCTGCATGAACACCAACAGAATGATCTACCAGAAAAGGCAAGCAATTAAACAGAGGGGGAAATGGGAAACCAATAACAGAAAAATATCGTGACAGGAATAAGTCAATACATACACACATCAGTTATAACTGTCAATGCAATGGTCTCAATTCAACAATCAAAAGAAACAGGCTGGTAGAACGGCTCAAGAAGCAAGACCCAAAAATATGCTGTATACAAGAAACATATTTAATTCAGTAAGAAGTTCACAGACTGAAAGTAAAAGGATGGAAAATAATGCATGCCACAGGAAAGTGGATAAAAGCAAGGGTAGATATTCCACTGGCAAATAAAGTGGATTTCAAGCCAAGATGGATTAAGAAAGAAAAAGAAGATCACTTTATCCTTGAAAAGGGAACAATCCAAGAGGAAAATATATCATAAATATATACGCACCAAATACCTGCACCCAAACTATACAAAACAAGTATTAAAGGACATGAGAAATCAAATAAGCACTAAGACAAGGGGACCTCAATACCCTGATGTCATAAATAGATCAACTAGATGGAAAAAAAAAAACGAAATATCAGAACTGAACCAAACTTTTGAACAAATGGACTTAAGATGTCTAGAGTGGTCCAGCCCAGACCATCAGAAGACACATTCTTTTCAGCTGCACATGAGACATTCCCCAAAACAGAACTCACTAGCTCATAGAACATGATTAAGTAAATGTAAATGAACTGAAATTATTCCATGCATATTATCAGACCATAGTGAGGTGAAATTTGAAATCAATGCCAAAAGAAGCCAAAAAACTTCATAAACACATGGATATTAAAATAACACCCTCCAGAACAACCAACATGTCACAGATGAAATTACAGAAGAAATTAGACAGTTTCTATAATTCAATGATAATTCCAGTACCACATACTAGAACTTATAGGATGCAATGAAAGCAGTCCTTTGAGGGAAATTTGTAGCAGTGAATTCCCATATCAGAAATACAGAGTGAGGCTGGGCCCCGATCCACCACAGGAAGGAGAACCACGCCTGCTCCTGACCCAACCGCCATCGCTCAAGTGCCAGGAAGGTAGCCGTGCGGGCGACCCTGAACCCCCATAGCCCCCTCACCCCCGCAGTCTTAGACCTCCTGACTGTGCCAGTCTTTGGACCCACTCTGCAAAGACAGAGGTGGTCATCCAGGGTATTTTTCTGAGTTCCCAACTTTGAACATCTTTAAAGAAAGGGCATGGGAAACCTGTAATAGAACGTTGTGGAGTTCAACCATTCAGAAGGTTGGGGAACTCAATCTGGGCCTTGCAGCCAAAGGTCAGTCAGCATCAGGGGGTTCAGCCATCAGCTAACTGAGACCAGGGGTCTTGCATCCTCGCTCTGTCTGAGCCATTAAACGGTAAATACACTATATTGAAATTTTATTCATGGCAGACATGTTCTGGACTGCTTCTTGATTTCAATTTAATTCAAATGATTTAAGGGTGATAGACTAGTGACTGGTGGTCAGTGTCCAAGTTGTGCTTGATCTCAATGTGTTGCTGATTGTATCAGTTGGGGTACAGCATTGCCGTTGATTTGATGAGCTGTTTTCTCTGATGATATGAAGATGAGAATGTCTGTGGGTCGTTAGAGACACAGAAGCTAGGGCGCAACTATATCAGGAAAATTTGAGTGATAATCCAGAGATTAGACCAAGGACAGTCTGACAACAAAAATTAAAATGAGAAAACACTTAAGCAAGACACAAGGACAGACTTCCAGTTTACCAATGGCAAACAGTAGGGCAAATGAGGATGAAAAGGCCAATAATGAACCACCAGGACACCCTGAACTCAAAGCACAGGAAGTAACAAAACAGATCAATCAGGCTCTAGAAAAATTCAAAACAGAAATAATTTCCCAGATAACCATAGAGATAGTGAGCAAAATGGAAGTCGTGATTCGAGACTCTAGAGCAGAAACTGACAAAAAAATAGATGAGCTCAGGACCATGATAGAAGCCATGAAGGCCCAGCATAAGAAAGAAATGGAAAAAATAAACGCCCAACATAGGAAAGAAATGGAATCCATAAAACAGATTCAAACAGATATCCAGGAGATTAAACACTCTATTGAAAGTGTATGCAACAGAATAAAAGAATGCAAAGATAGGCTCTCGAGAGGTCTCTTTAAAACAGTAAGAGATCATGAGAAATTGATCTAACAACTCCTAGATGATGCAAAGAAGAATAACATAAGACTGATAGGAATCCATGAAGTAGCAGGAGAAAATACAAATGACTC
>NW_022900926.1:12027137-12027788 GCF_012274545.1 Fukomys damarensis | reverse complement strand
GCAAAACTCTCTTTCAAAATGGAGGGGGAAATAAGACACTTCCACGACAAAGAACACCTGAGAAACTACATGAATACCAAACCAGCACTACAAGCAATTCTAAACAAGATCCTAGAAAAAGACAATGAAGGCAACAACACCATGAGGCCCAACAGAGCAAATCAAATAGGCAAGACAAGAAATTAAAAGGAGGAGGTGAAAAAGTAAAAAGAGTCAACAAAAGGCCAATAACATGCCAATATTAAATCAGTACATATCAGTTATAACCAGCAATGTCAATGGCCTCAACTCGCCAATCAAGAGAAATAGACTGGCAAAATGGAATACGAAGCAATATCCAACAATATGTTGTATACACGAAACACACCTAGTGCAAAAAGAAGCCCATAGACTGAAAGTGAAAAGATAGAAAACAATTCTCCATGTGACAGGAGCCCAGAAAAAAACAGGGGTAGCAATCTTATTTGCAGACAAAGTAAATTTCAAACCAAAACTGAATCTAGTACTATTGATGTAGGACAGTACTGTATCATACCTCAATGAATGTAAAATATCTAGTACCTGCTTTATGATACATAGTAGGGACCGTGCTTTATCAGAGCTACATTTAATGATATTACTCTAGAATGTTCTCTTTCCAGATGATGATTA
>NW_022900926.1:12016303-12026712 GCF_012274545.1 Fukomys damarensis | reverse complement strand
TAAGGTCATATCTACGTGGGTTTGATTACAGAAACTAATAAAGTATTTTCTAAATAATGAAAAAAGAATAAGATAAGACTATAAGAGCAAGAAGCAATTTAAATATGTTCAGGGACCATTTTCATCCCCAGAATTAAGGATTATTTTCATGTTACATCATTGCCTTTTCTCTTTTACTTTGCTTTTAAGTTTTATTTTAGGATTCCCTATTTTTAATGTTCATACAGAGATTTCTTTAACTGAAATACCGAATAGTTTCTCTGGTGTGAAAAACTATAATAGTACACAGGATCCTAATGAGATAATTAATAATGTGAAATAGGAAGTAAAGGGCTAAAGGTGTAGGGAAAGTGGGAAGGGTGGGGGAAAGGTAATAAGGGAGAGGAAAAAAAATATGAGAAACTGAAAAAATGGAAATAAAGTGTTTGTAAATGGGGAGGGGTGGAGGAGGTGAAGGGAGGGCAGGGACAAGGGGAAAAAATGAGAATCAAGACCTGTCATGTGGAGGTACAAGATCCCAATGATGAATGTAATTGTATTGTATACCTAGATTGTACCAATAAACTCAATAAAAAGAAAAAAAAAAGAAATACAGAGTGAGTTCAAACAAACAACCTAATGTTAAAGCTCAAGCTTCTAGAAAAAGAACAAGTCAGACACAAATCTTGTACAAGGTAGGAAATGGTGAAGATCAGAGCAGAAATTAATGCAATGGAGACCAAGAAAACAATACAAAGAATCAATGAATCAAAAAGTTGGGGGCTGGGTGTGGTGTTGCACTCCTGTAATCACAGCACTTGGGAGGCTGAGGCAGGAGGATCGCTGTGAGTTCGAGACCAGCCTGGGCTATGTAGTGAGTTCCAGGTCAGCCTCAACTATACATAGTGAGGCCCTGTCTCAAAAAAAATGAAAAACAAACAGTTGGGTTGTTTGAGACAGAGATTTAGCTCAGTGGTGACACTGCCTGCCTTGTAAGCTCAAGGTCCAGAGTTCAATCCGCGGTACAAAAAAAAAAAAAAAAAGTTGGTTGCTTGAAAGATTAAATCAAACTGACAAACCCTTTGCCAAACTTAGCCAATAAATAAATAAATAAAAAGGAAAAGAAAGCAAAGACTCAAATCCATGCAATTAGGAATGAAAGGGGTGAAATCGTAACAGAAATCCAGAAAATCGTCAATACCTGCTTTGAGAACCTGTCTTCTACTAAGATGGAAAACCAGAACAAATGGCACAGATTTCTACACACGCGAGAATTACTACAGCTCAATCAAGAAGATTGAAAATTTCTAAATAAACCAATCATCAACCAATGAAACTGAAGATGTATTAAAAACCTACCAACAAGGAAAAGTGGATGGATTCACGGCTGAATTCTACAATAAATTTAGAGAAGACCTAATACCACTACTCTTCTAACTCTAACTCTTTAATGAAATTGAAAGGGAAGCTATACTTCCCTTCTCATTCCTAAAAGCAAGCATTACCCTGATACTAAAACCAGATAAGGATCTGGTCAAAAAGGAGCACTATAGGCCAATCTCCTTAATGAGCGTAGATGCAAAATTCCTCAGTGATATACGGGTGAACAATAGAGCAAATCATCAAGAAGATAAACATACGCAATGGGATGTTTCAACATATGCAAATCAATAAATGTAATACACTATTGTAACAGAGCCAAGGACAAAACCATATGATTATCTCGATAGATGCAGAAAAAGCATTTGACAAGGTCCAACACCCATTCATGATAAAAACTCTACAAAAAACTGGAACACATGGTCTTTATATCAACCTGATAAAAGTCATCTATGACAAACCAATAGCCAATGTCATACTAAATGGACAAAAACTGAAAGCTTTCATTCTAAAATCAGGAACGAGACAAGAATGTCCACTATCACCACTCTTATTCAATGTACTGTTGGAAACATTAGCCCAGAAAGTAATAAAAGAAATAAACATAGGAAGGGAAGAAGTAAAATTATCATTATTTGTGGATGACGTTAGACTGCGTATAGAAGAACGAAGAGACTCTACCAAAAGACTGCTACATGTAATACACAAATTCAGCAGCATAACTGGAGACGAAGTCAACACTCAAATATTAATAAGCTTCCTGTACACAAAAAACAAACTCACCGAGAAAGAAATTAGGGAAACTACCACTTTCACAATAGTATTTTAAAAAGTGAAATACCTAGGAATCAATCTAGTGAAGGAAGTAAAAGACTTTTACATTGAAATTTTAAGTAATCTGAAAAGAAGAGATTGAAGAGCAGATCAGAATATGGAAAGATATCATTCATTTGTTCTTGGGTAGGAAAAACCAATACAGAGAAATGGCCACACTTCCAAAATTGCTATACAGATTTAGTGCAATCCCAATCAAAATTCCACTATTATATGTCACCGAATTAGAAAGAACAATCTTAAAATTCATTTGGAACCAAAACAGACCTAGAAAAGTAAAGGCAAATCAGGACAGCAAAGGCAAGGCAGGGGCATCACAATCCCTGACTTGAAATTCTTCTACAGAGATACTGTGATAAACAAGCAAGCAAACAAACAAACAAACCGACCTAAGGATCAACGGAACAGATTAGAAGATGCGGAAACAACTCCACACATCCTCAGCCATCTCATCTTTGACAAAGGAGCCACCCACGTTCACTGGAGGAAAGATGGCCTCTTTCACAAGCGGTGCTGGAAAAATGGATTTCCACATGCTGAAGATTAAAATTGGACCCTATGTCTCATGATACACAATCAAAATGGACCAAAGATCTAAATATTAAAATGGAAACACTAAATCTGCTGGAAGATAAAATAGGCAGAACTCTTGAAGACATTGGGGTACACAGAGACTTTATGAACAAACCCCAATCACACCGGAAGTAGCACACAAAGACAACTGGGATCTCATCTTATTAAAAAGCTTTTGTGTGGCAAAAGAATTCATCAACAGTGTGAAGAGACAACCCACAGAGTGGAAAGAAACTTTGGCCAGCTGTTCCTCAGACAAAGGGCTAATATCTAAAATATATAAAGAACTTTAAAAAAAGCAGACCCCCAAATCTAAAATGAACAGACCCTTCTCAGAGGAAGAAGTAGAAATGACAAGTATATAAAAAGTATGTTCAGTGTCACTGGTTATTTGAAAGATGCAAATTTAAATGCTGAGATTCCACCTCGCTCCAGACAGAATGGCTGCTATTAAGAAATCAACCAATAACAAGTGTTGGTGGGGTTGTGGGGAACAAGGAATCTTTCTCCACTGTTGGTGGCAGTGGGTTGCTGGTGCAACCCCTGTGGAAATCAGTGCGGAAATTCCTCAAAAATTAAAACCAGAAGTCCCATTTGACCTAGATAGTCCCCTTTTCGGTGTCTTCCCCAAGGAATTAAAAGCATCATATCACACAACATATGCACAGCCATATTTATGGCAGCACAGTTTATAGTGGCTCAGTCTTGGAAAGAGCCCAAAAGTCCATCAAGTGTATCCAATGGATGCATAAAGAAGATGAGACTTTTTTCTATATAGGGGGGTACTACTCTGCCATAAAAAAGGGCGAGCTTGAGACGTTTCTCGGTACATAGATGCACCTCGAGACCATACTCTTAGAGTGAAATAAACTGTACACACGTGTTTCAATACTACATTGTTTCTCTGGTGTGAGAAACTAATAGCGGTAAATAAGAACCACAGCGTGTCATAGATATTGGGAAATGAGAAAATGTTCAAATGACAAGGAAAACAAGGTACAGGGAAGGGGCAAAGAAAGGAAGGATATGAAAAATATAATTAAAGATGGAAATGAAGCTTTTGTAATAAGGAAGGGAAGGGGTCGGAAGGAGGGGATGGGGCGAAGGGAAGTGAGGTACATCTAGAGCAGGTGCCAGTTCCGCCGATGAGTGCGACCCTCATCTGTATCTCAAATACACCAATACAAAATTTCCATCTTTCCGGGCGTGGTGGCGCACGCCTGTCATCCCAGCCCTCGGGAGGCTGAGGCAGGAGGATCGCTGTGAGTTGGAGACCAGCCTGGGCTACATAGTGAGTTCCAGGTCAGACTCGACTGCATAGTGAGACCCTGTCTCAAAAAACAACAAAAAAACAAAACCAAAACAAAAAGTTTCCACCTCGTACACTTGCTATGTGACCTGCTCCCCCATTGGACCCCCACTTAATCAATACTACCTGGGTGACTGTACTTGTCATCCTACTGGTCGGTCACGGTTTGGCCCCACCCCATGCCCACCTTGTAATTTTCCACTGGGTCTTACAGTGTTGCCCCACTTTGTACCCGCCTCACCCCATGGCTTTGCTCATAAAACACCTTAGAGCAGTGGGGTGAGCAGGCAGCACACTTTCCGGCCGTCCTTCCGTCTCTCTTAGACGCTCTCTTTCACTCAATGCATTTTTCCTACTCTCAAAAAATAGTTTCCAAGACTCAGGCTTTGCCCACAGCACAGACTCCCAGGTCCTGCGTAACAAACACTCCCTCTCCACCCAGAGCCGCGCCCCGCCTTGGGTCCCACCCGGGCGCTGTCTGAGTCTGCTTTGGGGCCCCTCAGCCCCTGGAGGGGGGCATGTGTGGCGTCCCCAGCCCCTTCCCGCCCCATGTAAAGGTGTGGCTGCCCCCAGGTGACGGACTCCCTCACTCCACTCCACTTTTCTCCTAATCTCCTTGGACTCAGCAGCTACTGTACCAACTCCTGCATTCCTTCGCGGTCCCCTCTTTTGTTTTCTTCACAGATTACTCAAGAGTTTTGACATCGATGATCTCCCTACTCAGTAAGCATCTGTTCCCAAACCAGCAGTTTGACAGGGCGGGTGTAATCCCAGCACTTGGGAGGCTGAGGCAGGAGGATCACCATGAGTTCCAGGCCAGCCCAGAGCTACCCAATAAGACCTTGTCTCAAAAAAGTAAAACTAAAACAACGTTACAAGCCAGCAGTTCCTTACCTCCATGCTTCTAAAGTCGTTGTCGTACCCGTGGGTGCCGCCTCCGCACGACGTGCTTCCCTGGGTCCTGTGGAGAGAAGAGGTCACCGCGCAGCCAGTGTCTGGGGACCCGGCTGCCACATGAGCCCTCGCGGGTCCTCAGACAGCCGCCTGTTCACCGAAGTAAATGTTTCCGCCAAAACAGCAGAAACGTGTTCTCAGGTTCGACTCTTAACCCCCAGGGCTACAGGGGATGCCAGGGCCGAAAGCCTGGGGATTCCGGGCTCTGTCCGCAGAATCCGAGCTTCCTTCGGCTCCCAGACGCGCACGGGGCAGAAACAACACAGGCGTGAGGAGCCGGAAAGGAAAGACCCGGCTTCCAACGTGTCCGTCCCTGCACCAGTGCGGGCCACTAAGGAGAGTCTGATTACAACGTGAGACTTCGTGGGTTTCGGGGCATTCAAGTATCGATTCGTATTTTACATAAAAAGCTATAGAAGTGGGAATACAGAACCCATGGGGTCACTGGGCATGATGGCACACGCCTGTCATCCCAGCACTTTGGAGGCCGAGGCAGGAGGATCGCCGCAAGTTTGAGGCCAACCTGGGAAATGGTGAGTTCAAGGTCAGAATTAACTACATAGCAAGACCGTGTCTCAAACCCCAACCCCCAATAAAAAGGATACTGGGGCAAGCTGGTCCAACCCCGGACAAGGAGGAGCTAGTTAGCACCTCCTACAAATTCAGGGTTTCTTTTTAACTTTTGGGGTATTCCATAAACTGCTGCTCCGTTCCTTGACGAACTTTTATCTTTTTGTTGTTGCTGTTGTTTGTTTTCTGAGACAGGGTTTCACTATGTAGTTGAGACTGTCCTGGAAGAACTTTGATCATAGAATCAGTTTGTTTTCCGCCCACCAGAGCTCATGTGTGAATCTTTGAACTGAGCAGTGTCTGCAATTCTGTGCATTGTTGGGAAATAACAGTGACAAAGAAACCTAGATTTTCTCAAAGCAACAGTGCTCTTCCTGTGAGCACAGGATGGATCCCAGAAGGGGGCAAGACTACAGTTCTAAAGTCTGGACTGAGAAGTTTTCTCTCAAAAGCTTCTTCCTCCTCCTTCCCCAAGGCATACAGCCCAGACAGACAGACAGACAGACAGACAGACACACACACACACACACACACACACACACAGTTCCTGTTTGTCTTCACAGGGAGGGCTCAACTGAGAAGAGGCGAGAACTCTAGGGCCTTAAAAGAAGTTTTAAAAATTCATAACAGACCCTCACTCAGTTGAAGTAGCAAATACAAATGAAATCACAGCTGTGAGCAGGGCCCAGGCAGCTGTACCTGGTACCAGAGGAGAGGTTCGTACCTGGACGGGGAGGGAAGAGCCTTGCTGTGCACGGTGCTGCAATTGTCAGTCCCTGCCCCCATCTCAAAGCGGCCAGAGTGGGGTAGAATTTGTTTGTGTTTGCTGGGTGTGGTGTCACATGGGTGTCATCCCAGCACTCGGGAGGCTGAGGCAGGAGGATTGCTGAAAGTTTGAGGCTGCCTGGGCTGACTATACCAAAATCCTCTCTCAAAAAACCAGAACTATTATAAAATTCTTATGGCACACACTTAGTTTCACAAGGTTACTGGAGTTGTCTGATTGAAGTTAAGATTTAAATTCTGTACCATAAACTGGAGTGTTCATTCATTAAAAGGAAGTATTTTGAGCCAAATTTGCTAAAGTGGGTCCTATATTTGTAGGTTTTTTTTTCAGAAAAACTAATTGCTTCTTATATTTCCGTTTCCTAACCCACCCATTAAAAAAAAACTGATAGTAAATAATGCACGGGAGGACACCATCTCCTGAAGAAGCTCTACTTTTCAGGTGAAGCCCGGGGGTCGCTGAGTTCAAGGCCAGGAGAGACCCTGTCTCAAAACAACAGCGAAGAACAGGACAGCGCAGGCGCTCGCACCGGGTACCAGGACAGGACGCATGTGCCTTGGGCCCGCTCCGGAAACCCTTTCCTTCCTTAAGAGTAGGAAAAGTGTTCTGAGAGAAAGAAAGCTTCTGTCTAAGACAGAAGGGGACCTGAATGTGGATTGTAAAACCCTTTCCTTCTTCAAACGCTGCTGGCAACAGTCACAGGTGGCGCCCCCTTCCGGACATGTCTGTTTATGTATCGTGTACCTAAAGTGCCAGTACTTATATTTATAATAATAACAAACTAGTACTTATGCTTATTCTTCTTCTTTTGGGTTTTGAAGACAAGGTCTCCCTACGCAGCCCAGGCTGTCCTTGAACTCGCAGCGATCCTCCTGCCTCGGCCTCCCGCGGCCGGGATGACAAGCATGTGTCACCAGCACGCAATCTTCTGTTTTTAACGTCAGTAAAGCTCCTTTTGTCCCAGACCTCGGAGATGCTGTCAGAGAACTTCGCCAGGGCCGGCAGCCAGGCCGAGAAGGTAAAAGGGCTCGGAAGCGCAGCTCCCGAGGAGGGGCCACTGCCATCTAGTGACGCCGGGCGGAACTGCAGGACGGAGCGGGGCGCGCACCGGGACCGGCGTGTTGGGGCCCAGAACCGACCGCGAGTTACGCGCCGCGCAGAAAGCACACGCAAGGCACAGACAAATCGAGAGCAAAATAAAAGATGGAAAACAGCAAGCAGGGAGACGGATCGTCAGCAAACTGGAAGAGGCCCGACAGATGGAGGCGGAGGAAACGTACGGGAGAGCGCAGCTGCCCGCTATGCGCCCCCGACCCCCACGCCGGAGGTGATCGCCATGTGCCGCGCACCCACCGGTACTGACACAGGTGAAAACCAAAAAGCAGAACGGCCAGGGGTGCTGGCCCGCGCCTGTAATCCTCGCGCCCGGGAGGCTGAGGCAGGAGGATCCCTGCAAATTGGAGAGGTCACGCTGGCAAGTGCCCGTGATGCGACCGCCCCATCTCTCACGCGCACCGACGATGAGCACTTAGGCCCCCGCGTGGCCCGAGCGCGCCCGTCCGAGGAGGACAGGTCTGCACTGCACGCCGGGCACACTCGGGCACCCGGGGACTTCCTGTGGGCTCCGTCGGCCCCCGTACCTGGCTGCGGGGACTCAGGATGGGCCTGCTTTCCCCGAGAACATTGTTTATTTATTTGGGCTCGGTGATCAGCATGAATTACGATTAGAAATAAGAGATCAACGTTACGACTCATTGGCTGACTTGGTCTTACACCGCAACGAGGCTCTTTGGGTTTGTTTTGAGCCAGGGTCTCCCTGTGGAGCCCAGGCTGGCCTCAGACTTGCAGCGATCCTCCTGCCTCAGCCTCCCAAGTGCCGAGATGACCAGCGTGCGCTACCACGCCCAGCTCCAAAGCTCTTTTATGAAAACTAGGACGAAGACAAAGCTCTTAACCAGCTGTGTGATGAGGGAGAGAACCCGACCTCGTGTCCGGGCTAGGAAAGGTCGCCCTGAAGTCCAGCTGGGCGCGGCAGAGTCGCCGCTGCCTCGCTACCTCCGGAAGATCCGGCTGCGATCAGCCGCCCGTTAGGCACCGCACAGAAGGCTGGGAGCCCGGAAAGTTCCCGGTGGCGCCCCGGGCGGAGATGGGCGGGAGGGCAAGGGACCAGGAGCGGGACACTGACCTGGCCGCCAGCCACTGGGGCTGCAGTAGCAGCTGCGCCCGGTCGATGCGCACGTTCCTGGCGAAGTGCAGGCGCTTGGGCAGGTCCGGGCTCAGGTAAGCCTTGAAGTGCTGGTTAGGTCTTCGGCACTGGAGAAAGAAAGCGTGAGGTTTCCCCGGTGGGGCTGAATACGAAAACGGATTCCAACCCTTCCTCTTGAGACAACTTACTAAGCACTTTTCACAGTTTGAAGGGAAATTCAGCTCAGCTAGTAAAATGCAAATATTAAACCCAGTATTGAGGTAGGCTGTGAGTTCGAGGTGAGCCTGGGCAACAGGGTGAGATTGGCTCAAAAAACGGAAAAACAAAAACCCAGAAACTCCCATTATTAACATGCTCAGGTTCTCGATATTACTTTTTTTGTTGCAACAATAATTAGGTTGGAAATAAATTTTTATTTAAATCATGAGTAGATGTTTGCTGGCTTATTTCTAAGTATACATCTGAAGCCACTGTAAATCTGCCCTCTCTTCTTGGCAGAAAACAGACGTGTCTACAGTTAGACTGCAAACACAACTTTTTTGAGCCTAAATCATATGAAAAGAAGCACATTAACAGATATAGTAAAAAATTAAAAATCAGTCTCGTTGACCAAAAACCTCTCTCCGAGCAACTTAATTTATCTTTTTAAATAATTATTAAAAAACTATTTAGTTTTCAAGTCAACAGCTTTTGAAACTATCCTATTTGAAAAATTAATGGGTTTATCACAAATTAGAGTAGAAAAAAACTTTTCTGTTCTGAGACAAGGTCTCACTATGTGACCAGGGTGGCCTCAAACTCGTGGTAAATCTCCTGCCTCAGCCTCCCAAATACTGGGATTACACCTTGTTCAGGTTTTGTAAAATTTTGTTTCTGCAGTAATCAGTACTGTAGATACCTGGAGTGTTAAAACTGTACACATGCAGATCACACTGATCTATTAATGGAAAGGAAGAAGGAGGGTACAAGAAACAGATCAGGAAGACACCTTCTCTCATGACCTCTCTGAGAAACGAAAGGCAGAAATAAACACGCAGCGAACATGACAAAACCGAAATAGCAACATACAGTATCTCATCGATATCAGAAATCCATGTCAACTACTTCATACGCAACGTATATAAGACAAACGAGAAACTGTGAAGCACAACTTACAAAAACAACATTTAAGAGCAGCATAGAAGATGAGAGACACATGAAGGGGCACTCAGAATCGTACTATACTCCTGCCCCTTTTCCCTCTCCCTTTGATGTTTTCAGCTTCTGATTCTTCTCCTCTTCCATCCGCCCTTACACCCTTCCTAAGCCGGCTGAACCTGCAGCTGGCCAGATGGAAGGGGACTCAGGGGACCCGGGACAATGATCTCCTCCCTGCGGTGCAGCGGAAGCAGAGGGCGCCGGGGGCAATGTCAAGCGCTGAAGAACTGAGAGGTTATTATTGGCACTTGAGAACTGAGATGAGGAGAACAAAGTGGAGAGGAAATTTTGGTCACATCTCGGGAGGCCGAGGCAGGAGGGTCGCCATGAATTCGCGGCCAGCCTGGGCTACAGCGTGAGTTCAAGGCAGCCTGGACTATATGGTGAGACCCTTTCTCAACAAAACAAAACAACAAAGTCGGTGCTGATGCCTTTGACGCAGCCAGGATTCTGTGGAACGGCAGACAGCAGGGCCTGGCTGGCCCCCGTCTGTTCGTCCTGTCCTCCGCGCAGGCCCTCAGGACAGCGCCCCCGTGTGGACGACGGCAGTCCGCGCCGTTGCGGAAGTTTGTCCGGGGCCCACGTGGTGGACCTCCCGGTCCGCGCGGCTCCGTGCTCTG
>NW_022900926.1:11985739-12016129 GCF_012274545.1 Fukomys damarensis | reverse complement strand
GGCGGACGCCCGCCCTGCTGAGGCCACTCGGGCGGTCCGACTGTGCGGCGCACTCTTCCCCGCGAAGGCCGCCGGGCCTGGGTTGGTGCCTCAGTGGTGCGGTCTACTCAGCCCGGAGCTTGAGCCCCAGCCAACTGTGCAGGAGCCTGCTGGGCCTCTCCGGGGTAGGTACCCTGCTCTGAAAAGGACCGCCTCGAGCTCGCTGAAAATTTCCCTGCACATTTACTAGGATGAGGGAACAAATCAAAAGCAATTGTAAGGTTGGGCGTGGTGGTGCAGGGCTCCCCTGTCATCCCAGAACTCGGGAGGCTGAGGCAGGAGGATCTCAAATTTGAGCGCAGCCATGGCAACTTAGTGACTTTGCAAGACCCTATCTCAACAATGAATGAATGAATGAAATGCCTTTAAAAGGCTGAGCCGGCGTGGTGAAGCACGCCTGTGATCCCAGCACGCAGGAGGCTGAAGCAAGCCGATCACCACACATTCGAGGCCAGCCTGATCTACATGATGATTCCCTGTCTCAAAAAAACAAAAACAAAAAACAAAAAACAACAAACAAAAACAAAAAAACCCCACAAAAACAAAATCCAAAAACCACCCTTTTAAATAAAAGGCCAGGCAATTAGCTCAGCACAAAGATCCTGTTTAAACCCAACTACCACCCCTCAAAGATGCAGTTGTACTTCCGCTGAGGGTGAAGCTGTTCTGTCTCTGACCTGTGATCTGCACTCACCGCGGTCACGGAACAAGGAGGTAGCGCCTGGGTGACCCCCAGCTACTCCCCTGGGATGGGCCGATGCAAAATCAAACAACTGAGATGAAACCAACGACTGTGCTCGCTGACGGAGACGCTCGAGAGGGATCACAAGGGCCTCGGACTCAGAACACACGACGTAACTTTCCAAAATCCAGGTTAAGGTCACTACGCTAACCGGGACAGGTATAGGAGACCGCAATACTTACACTGAGGTTTCTGACAATCTCTTCAGAATTAACTGTTCAGAAGAAAAAGAAAAACCAATTACAAGTGATACTTGACAACTGCAAAAACTCGGAACGATGCGGGCGGATGTCACACACACTGTAATTCACTGGTTCGCTTAAGCAAAAGCGACTATAAACAGAATTACATTAGTGCTTCAGAGCAGAGTAAAAGGAGCTGAGTGCGGTGGCAGTCAGCTCTAATCCCAGCTACTCAGGAGGCTGAGGCAGGAGGAGTGCAAGTTCCAGGCCAACCTCATCTCAGAAGTACACAAACTAAAAGGGCTGGGGTGCAGGTCAGTGGGGAAGCACTCGCCCAGTGTGCTCGAGGCCCTGGGTTTGAGTCCTGGAAAAAGAGAACAGACTTTGCCCGAGACTGCGCAGCCACAGACACCGCAGAGTGCACGCACGCTGGTTCCCGCGGTCTTCACAGAAAAGCCAGCAGAGGGCCGACCGTCCCGCGTGGCCTCGGCAGCGGGAGTGGGGCCCGGCCCCCCGCCTCCCCGACCCCTCCCAGGCCCGACCCGGCCCGGCCCGGCCCGCGCTCACAGCTGTGGAAGTCCTGCGGGAGGTTCCGAGCCCGGATCCGGGGAGCGGCGCCCTGGTACATGTAGAAGTTGATCTCGGGGAAGTAATCCGACATGTACTCCACCTTGTCACAGGAGGTCTGGTCCATTCCTGAGTCACAGAGACGCGCATGGAACAGGAAGAACCAAAGCAACAGCCGGGCCGGGACGCAAGGTCACGGGCCTCTCCCCGAGACTGTCCCGGAATGCAGGAGGCCGAGGCAGTCACAGACCCTGCAGGCAGCGGCCAGGCCCGGGTCCTGGAAGACGTCAGCTGTGTCCCGCCTGGAGCTCGCCCCACCCGGTGGCTTTTGCTCAGTCAAACACCCTCGAGAAGGGGCGCCCCCGGCGACTCGCTTTCTGGGCCCCTCGTCTCTTAGACGGAAGCTGTCTTTCCACAAATTCTTCCTAATTTCACCCTGATCGTTCCTAGAATTCAGTTGGGTTTTAGAGAACACGACACCCAGCGGGCTGGGGGCTGGAACATCTGCCTTGCACTACCTAGGGACCCACAGATCACACGGCCCGTGTCACGAGGACTGGGAATATTGCCCAGCGCTTCGGGGTGAAGGCCCGGGATCGTGGACAGGACAAGGGTGGCCGCAGCGTGTGGGGAGCCACGTCACGAGTTCCTTCCCACTGACTGGCTCTTGTGACGACCTGGGTGGGCAGAGACGCCATCCCTCGTGCCGCTCCGTGTGTGGCCACAATGCCCGCTCCTGGCTCTCACCCTGCTCTGACCCCTCTCAGGGCCCATGGGATGCACGAGTGGCCCTGGGGTCTGCGGCACGGGCACAGGAGCCACAGCCCAGCCCCTCAGTGGGCTCGCCCTGCTGCCTGCCTCACCTGGCTCTGAGGGTGAGCGGCGCCAGGCCAGGCTGTCCCCGCATGGAACACACCCGCACACCCCTTGAACGTCTGGGTTAGCCAAACTCAAGAGCTATGGTGGGGAGATGCAAGGGGACGGGGACTTTACAGACAAAAGGTGATGCACAAAGACACATTTTCCAATGTAACTTAAAAAAAATATGCAGCCAAGTGTGGTGGCAGCACATGGCTACGATCTCAGCACTCAGGAGGCTGAGGCAGGAGGATCGCTGCAAGTGTGAAGGCAGCCTGGACTACACAGGAAGACCCTGTCTTAAAAAACCCATACATTACTCACTCTGTCTTTATTTTATTGAAAAGCAAAGAAGATGAAAGTCATTCGGTGTGTCAGATGTTGAAAATGTTAGTAGACAATTTTAGGATTTTAGCAGTTTAGTGTACTATTTCCCTGACTATTCTCTCATGACTCTTTATATCTCAGGATCTCAGATCCTTTGTGAAGAAGAGATACTTCCTGCAGGGATGAGGTACATGTGTTACGTGAAGGATATTTGTGTTTTTCCATGTTCGCTAAATAAAATCCTTTTTAAAATTGGAAAAATAAAAACCCACACAGAGCCTGATCAAGCTTGCCAACACAGTAAACGGAAGCCAACCACCTGCTGAAAAGAAGGCCAGAAATGTTAAATAGTTAAATTCTAACAGTCCTGTTTCTTCATCTACCACAAAATTCGCTTTGCAAGTTCAAGAGCTCCTGAGTCTAGAAATATATGTTTTAGATTATCACACTCATCAGGCATGGTGGTGGTGCTCGCCTGTATTCCCAGTGCTCAGGAGGCTGAGGCAGGAGGATCTCTAAGTCCAAGGTCAGCCTGACATACACACACAGTGAGATCCTGCCACCAAGACCAAACAAAACGATGACGCGGCGTACCGTGGTCGGCCAGCAGGACCAGGTTGACGCAGGTGTGCAGGTTCCGCTGCGCCAGCCCCTCCATCAGCATCCCGAAGGCCCCGTCCACCAGCTGCAGGGCTTGGATCACCTGAGGGGTCGAGAAGGTGAGCAGGGTGAGCAGAGACAGAGCAGGTCCCCTGGGACCACAGAGGGGCAGCTGCGGGACCCAGAAACTCTGCTCCGCGCCCGCGGCGGCCGTGCGCCTCAGAGCGCGCAGATCACGGGAGACGAGGAGAGAGACCGGAGGTTCGCAGCAGCGCCTGGGTCTCCGGAGCGAACGAGTCCGTGTTCACTTTGCGGCTCGTGTTCGCTACGTTTTTGCATTTCTCCACCCTTCATCAGATAGCGATGGCACTGACTCAGCTTTAGGGAAATTTCACTTAAGAGTAGGAAAGTGTGGCAGCCGTAGATTAGGAAAACCGTTTACTGTCTCCTGATACCATTCCAACGATTGCCTTTTTTGCATTTATTTTGTTTTTTTGTTTCTGAGACAGGGTCTCGCTCTGTAGTTCGGGCTGGCCTTGCACTCACTATGGAGCCCGGGCTGCACAACTCTTGGCCTCGAACTCGGAGCAATCCGCCTGCCTCAGCCTCCGTTGTGCTGGAATCCCAGGAGAGCGCCCCCAGCTGGCTGGACTTAATTCAGTGCTCTGAACTCTTCCCTGCCGTCAGGAGCACGGCCAACATTTCCATCTGTACCCAGCTTTCTCTTCTGAACTGACTTTTTCCTCCCAACCTTTCATTCTATCTGCAATGCAATGACTCTTGAGGCCACATTTAGGGTCACTCGTGGAGGAAACCCCGGGACTTGTCCATCCCCAGGGCCAGAGCATCATGGGAAAACGCTTGCCAAGCGGAAGCCTCCTAGCTCAGGCACCCAGACCCCGATACCCCCACGACCCTTCACTTAATCCATCACACTTTCCACAGTTCGAATGTTGGCCGGCTGTGGTGGTGCTCACCCATACTCCCAGCACACAGGAGGCTGAAGCAAGAAGACTGCTGAAATCCGGGGGTAGGGAGACTTTGGCTACACAGTGAGACTGTGTGGCAAGAACAAAAGAAACGAACAAAACGCTCTATGTGTGAGGTAAAAGTGTAGCAGAAAAACAGGGGCCCCGGGGTGGGGGGAGTTACTCTGTGTGAAGCAGTAACACAGCACATTAAAGCACAGTACGGGGGACTCAGGAATGTGACTGTGTGAGTAGAAAAAGCCAGGGCAGGCAGCTGCACCTGAAATGCGCCATTAGCGTGGTGATCGGCACATGCCTTAGGTATGTCCCTGTGTACACAGGTGTGTGTGTGTGTGTGTGTGTGTCTCCTGAGACAGGGCCAGGCTATGTCATTCAGGCTGGCCTTGAACTCACTACATAGTCCAGGCTGGCCTTGATCTTGCAGAGATCCTCCTGCCTCAGCCTCCGGAGTGCTTGGCCACTCACAGTATGCAGGGTTGGTGTTTTCAGCGTGTATGAATCAAGAGCGCCACTGCAGAAGGTTCAGTAAGTGTCTACCAGGTAAATGTTTCTCAAAGGACTCAAGCTGTGCCCAGTGAGTCCTGAGAATTTTAACTATTTCATGGTTTAAAAGGTTCTTTTTTTTTTTTGGTACAGGGCGGAAGTCAGGACCTCGCACTTGTGAGTCAGGTCCTTCTGAGACTAGTTACTCTGAAGGAATGCATATTCATGGGACGCGTCTGTGCTCAGGAGAGAGAGCATTATCTGTGCCTCCTGGTTGGGGCTACGGGCTTGCTTTGTTCTCAGACTCACGCGGGCGCTGACGGGCCCACTGCTGTGGCCAGCGGAGTCAGGTTCCTCCACGTAGATGGTGTAGAAGCTGGGCCTGGGGACAGAGACAGAGGAGGAGAGGAGAGGCCTGCAGCAGGCGAGGTGCCCAGGAGCCTCCGGTCCCCAGCGGAGGTGGCCGGGCACGAGCTGCACTCTACAGCCGGCTGTGCGCCCGACCTGTGGCTTCCCGATGCCTCTCCCAGTCCGCGCTGCTGCAGTGGGCTGGGTTCTGATGCACCGCATTCCCCACATCACTCTGGGCCCCGTGGCCCAGGCCCCCGAAGTGCCCATCAGTGCCCTGTGACTCTGCCTGCCTCAGCCTCCCCCGCGAGCACTGGCTATCTCAGCGGTTGGCATCAGGAGCAATTCTTGAAAAGTTCCCCTTAAATGGCAGTTCCAGCCAGGTGTGGTGGCGCACACCTGAAATCTCAGGTCTGCGGAGGCTGAGGCAGGAGGGTTGCTGAGTTTGAGCCCACCCTGGGTTACACAGTGAGTTAATTATATAGTGAGAATTACATAGTGAGATCCCATCTCAGAAAACAGAAAGGCATTGCCAAGCTTTTTTCAAAAACTGTCCCTGGCAATCCAGAATGGCATTTCCTCCCCCGGGTCCCTCCAAGCGCAACCTCTGTCCCCAGAGCTTTGGGTTACCTCTCTGCCTCGGGCAGGTCCAGCCACTTGAGCAGCGTGGAGATCCTCTCCTCGTAGGGGACAGAGCTGAAGAGAAGAGCACAGCCTGGTTTGAGTTGATCAAACGGGAGCCATTCCGTTCTCTCCACCCAGGCAGCTGTGGGGGCTCTGGACAGCGTAGGGGTCCCACGGCCCAGCAGCTCCTCCACCCTCCCAGCCACAGGGACAGGAGGGGAGCGTCACCACGGCCCACGCTGTGTATTCCCGTGTGGATTGCACACCTCCCACACCTACTTACTGCCCTACACCGTGTTAGAAACAGAATTCCCAGTGAGCAAAGGAAAGATTACAGCTCCGCGGAGAAAGACAAGCAGCAGACAGCAAACTAACACATAAACTCTAGGGTGTTCCACGGGCCGTGGTGACCCACACCTGTGATCCCAGCACTCAGGAGGCTGAGGCAGGAGGATCGCTGTGAATTCAAGGCCAGCCTGGGTTACATAGCGAGATGTTGTCTGGGAAAACCAAAATGCCACGTCCTCATCACTGCCGCCTGGACGGAGCTGGATCTGACGTGCTTACCTACCCGTTGTAATTCCTGTACAGGGTAGGAAAGGAACCATTGACGGCCACATCAGATCCAGGCCAGTAGTAGGAGGCAGCTTTTAACCCTTGGTACATCGCTGTTAGCCAGATCTGGAAGAAAGGGGAGCTGAGGGTAAGCAAAAGACCAGGGTAACTGGTGTGTGCCGTAAGAGTGCAGCCTGCTGGGAACAATTTTCACTGTAAAATTGGGTGCGATCTTTACAGTTTGTCTTTGTGGCAGCTGTAATGTATAATTACTTAAATATCTGCCTCCAAAATAAAAAGGCGTAGTAAGGTAGTGAGAAGCAAGTTCATTGTTTTCCAAACTGGTAAAATTATGCAGTTCTCCTTTCCCTTTAAAAGAATTACGACTGGGGGTGGTGGAAGACATCTATAATCATGGCATAGTGGGAGGCTGAGTCAGGAAGAGTGCAAGTTGGAGGCCAGCCTGGGCAGTTTAGTAACTTAGTGAGAACATGTCCCAAGATAAAAATATAGACATGCATATACATGTAAGTAAGTCCAATAAATTCAGGGGAAAATTAACATATACTCTTTCTATGTGCTTTCCTGTTTGTTGGTTGGTACGTTTCTTTTGAGACAGGGTCTTGCTATGTAACCCAGGCCTTGAACCTGCAGCAATCCTCCTGCCTCAGCCTCCCGAGTGCTGGTATCACAGCCACCATGCATGGCTCAGATTGATCTGTTTCTAATGCATCACCCAAGTTTCACCTGAGACCATTTAGGTGAACAATCATAAATGTCTAAAAGAATTCAAATGATAACGCTAAATCTTGGGGATACAGCCTCACAGTGCCACCCAGGGCAACCAGCGGGCGAAGTCAAACTTAAGGCCGCGCACCACTCACCGGCTGCCCGCCCCACCAGGCGGGGTTGTACTTCTCCTTTGAGGACAGCGAGAAATTCTTGTTGAGGTTCACGTCGTACATGTTATTGTCGATGATGCCATGGGATTCCGGATACAGCCCCTAAGCGGTGATTTCAAAACAGAGACTAAGACAAGCAACCCTGGGAAAGCACACTGAGGCACGAGGCCCGCGTCCACCCTGAGGAAGGAGGGTGGACACCTGTCCACATCAAGCGCCGGGTCTGGGCCCAAAGGCCAGGAGGCAGGGAGAGACCGGGCAGTCTGTGCTGCCGTGGTCTTCAGTGACTGACGGTGGCAGCACAGCAACTGTCACCAAAGTTTCCACATTATAGCACTGACGGGCCTTCGTCTGCGTTAGCCATAGTTACAAAAATGTATTAGATAGAAGCATTTATTTACTTTCTTTTTAGTTTTTGAGTCTCATGATGTATTCCTGCCAGGCTGGCCTCAAACTCGTGGCGATCCCCCTGCCTCTGCCTCCCAAGTGCTGGGATTAATGAGTTCATGTATGAAATGGAAGTCTTTATCGACTCAATCGTCAAAATACCAGGAAAGAACAAAATCCCCACCCCAAAGCTGTCCTCGGGAACAGGCTGCTGTTCCCAGCAGGCCTCAGCTAAGTCAGGGGCATTTCTCACAGAAGAGCGTGTCTTGGCCGCTCACACATGTGAACGACCTGGCGTTAGGACACCCATTCCTCTTCGGGCCTTGGTCCTTTATTGGCCTCGAGGTACCCAGGCCTTCCTGGCCTGAATGGAGCCATGGAACAGGGCTCTGTGTGCTTGTGACCCATGCCTATCTCTCCGCTGGGCCAAGCACTCACCGTGACAATGGTGTAATGATTTGGGAAGGTCTTGGTGGGATACACAGCTCTCATGTATTTTGAATGAATTCCACATGTTTCTGCAACAAAACAGGGCGAGTGGTTAAAAAGTTATCTCTAACTCAGGAGCACTTTTGGAGAACTCCGAACATGAAAATCTTCCAGAAACATGGAAAACCAACAAGCGTGGATTAGAGATGAAGGAAGTTGACATTCTGACCTCTCAACTTCTTCCACCCTGAAGAAAGGTCAGATTTCAGGACAGGAGTACGCTAAATCAAAGCCTGTAAACATTTTCTGTAGAGCCAGATAATAGATGTTATACTTCAGTAAACTCGGATGCAAACAAATGAGCGTGGCTGTGTTCTAATAAAACTTTATTGATAGATGTGAAATGTGAATTCACATGACTTTCACTCCTTAGAAGGCGTCCTTTTTAAAATTATTTAAAACATAGGACATTGCTGCCACATGGCCAGTCACACAAAAATCAAGCAGAATCGGGCGTGGTAGCACAATTCTGTAATCCCAGCACTCAGGAGGCTGAGGCAGGAGAACTGCCCCTAGTGCAAGGCCAGCTTGGGCCAGAGTGAGTTCAAGGATAGCCTGAACTACAGAGCAAGACTCTGTCTCAAAACAGTCAATCAGGATGGGCAGGATTTGGCCTGTGGCTATAGGATTTGTTTCTCAGCTGCTGGATCCTGTATGGAAATCACCCAATACCACAGAAACCAACATGACTGCCCAGGTAACCGAAACTTATTTGACTTCTCCAACCACATGAGCTGTGTCAGTCACACTTACAAAATGAGCTGAGCTTCCTGCTTATTTTCGGTTCCATTCCCATTTGACCTCCGAATTTCCTGTACCTTGTTGTGCGCAAAGTTTGGCATTCATGTTGATCTCATTGTTCTGCTGTTTTCAACCTGTACCATAACCCTGCTCACGGAGGGCAGAGCCCCCAGAACACAAGAGCATTTCCTCTGTCACAGCAAGGGCAAGGGATTTTCCATACCCAAATCTCACTGCCTCTATCTTGAAAAGAAAGCTTTCCCGTTATAAACTCTATGTAGCCTACAACAAAAGCAAAATTAATTGTTGGAAACAACGAATGTTTTCCCGAATAGAGACGGCTTGGTCCCTTCCCAGGCTCTATTCGGCTTCCATTGTGTCCCAGAAACTTCCTCCTCCGGGCCTCTAGGCCCACACCCAGCGCAGCACAGGGGACCCTGTGGTGGGAGGTGGAGGGAAGGGAGATTCACACAATCTACATTCGTTTAGTTTAGTTTTGTTTTGTTTTTTGAGACAGGATCTCGCTGTATAGTCCAGGCTGGCCTTGAACTCACTCTGTAGCCCAGGCTGGCCTCCAACTTGAGGCGAATCTCTTGCCTCAGCTGTCCAAGTGCTTAGGTACGGGCCACCACACCCAAAAAACAATCTACATTTTTAATGAGCAAGCACCCCAGATAATTCAAACACACTGAAGTTTAAAAACTACTCTCAGACTTGATTCACAAGGGGTAATTTAAATTAGAATAACCCTGTGTTCTCTCTCTCTCTGCAGCTTGGGTTTTTTCCTTTTCAGCAGCTACAGACTCCTCAGTCTCCAAAACACAGGTGCTCACCCACACCAGCAGCCCAGGTACAGAGGCCTCGCTCCTCAGCAGGACTGCGGAGAGCCGTGCTCTGGGGTGAGCTCTGGCCTCCCCGCGGGTCCTACGCACTTTGGGTGACAGGAGAGCCTCCACACTGCTCTTAGTGAGCGCTCCGTGCTGCTTCTGTTTCTGCTTTGTTTGCTTCTGTTCCTCGAGACACCGTCTCCCTGTGTATTCCAGGCTGGCCTTGGACTCCCTATGTAGCCCAAGATGTCCTTGTCGTTGAACTCACAGCGATCCTCCTGCCTCAGCCTCCCAAGTGCTCGGATTACAGGTGTGAGCCACCACACCAAGCCGCACACTGCTCTTTAAATTACCTCTCTCTCTTCCTCCTTCACCTCTCTCACCCTCAAAAAAGTTCAAGGGCGTAAGCTCAGTCTACCTAATGTCACAGCTCCCCTTTTCGGGTGTCTGGGATCTGTCCCAAGCTGAGCACATTCAAATTTAGATGAAAATTTATTTACATAATTTAATAGTTTAACCAGGTATGGTGGCGCACGCCTGTCATCCCAGCACTTGGGAGGCTGAGGCAGCAGGATCATCTTGAGTTCGAGGCTAACTTGGGCTACATAGCGAGAGCATGTCTCAAAGATTTTTTTTTTAAAATTAGATAGAGGTAACCTATTAAGTTATTTTACACTAAAATGAAAAATTGAATATATTTTTGGAGAGATAATATAACTTAATGGTCTCGGTATAATAACTTCATCGTAATTATTACCTTCAAACACTATGTCTGCTCTTTTTATCTTTGTTTGATGTGCCTCTTGCAAAACTTTCTAATTGCCGAACTCACAGCAATCTTCCTGCCTCAGCTTCCCATGGGTCGGGATTACAGGCCTATATCACCACGCCCAGCAAGCAGATTAACAGAAACTTTGCCAACCAGTAAGAAATGGGACAATATATTCAAAGTGCTGGCAGACGAATTTTTAAAAAATAAATTTTATTTTATTTTATCCTATTCCCCCCTCAACCGTGAAAGACAAAATTTTTAAACTGCCAACCAAGAATGCTCTACTCACTGCCGGACACGGTGGCCCATACCTGTATTCCCAGCACTCAGGAGGCTGAGGCAGGAGGAGTGCTGAGTTCAAGGCCAGTGTGAACTACCTATAATGAGACTCTGCCTCAAAAAACAAACACAAAAACAGAACAACATCCAAGTATGAGCCAGCAACAGACTCAGTTGAGATGTGAGGACATAGATAAGCTGAGAGCACAGGAATGAAAGAAGTTCCATCCAACAGTGTCCAAAAGAAAGCTGGGGTGGCTAAAGTTATGTGAGGAATGTGGGACTGCATAACTTTGTAATCTTAAAATTCCTAGCCCTAACTGCGATCACATGTGAGTTAATAGGTAACTGCTTGGTCGGTCAGGATCACTCCACTCCTCGTTTGCCCGTAACTGAATGTTCTGAGCACCACGGTCTATGAAACAATGGGTAAACGATCTGCTGACCATTAGTACGTGATGGCCGAGCACGTGACTGATGACCACCAGCTCGGATCAACTGACCACTTACCTTTGCCCCTTCCTGTGAGTTTTGAGTGTTAGCTCGCCCCACAGCCCCTTATAAAAACAGCCTGTGACTCTGAGCTGCTGCCTCTCTGAGCTTCTGGGCTCCGGGAGGGCCGTCCAGCCAGACTGATGATAAAGGTCTGTTTTCCAGCTTGTCCGGTGTGTTCCCTCCTGGGTGACTCGCTGCTCACCGAGCCCCTGGAGCAATCGCTGGGCTACAGGCCCAGCATCTTGGAGGCCTTCTCGGCTGTTCAAGCTCCTCGGAGAGGAAGTAAGGTCTTGGGTCTTACCAGGAAAGAGACCTGAAGTGAACTACTGTCAGAACAGACCTCGAAGGGCCCTGTAGAACCACGGAAGGGTCCATCCACCGACGAGACTAAACCATTCTACACGTGTGCCGCGGGTGCGTCCCGAATCAGAGCCACGCAGTCCATGAAACCACGCACAGCGGAAGGCAAAAGAGACAGCGACGCAGCCCCAACAGGAGACGTCAGGGAAGAAACCGAACTCGCTGGGCCTGGCGGTGCCGGCCGGTGAGCCCAGCGCACCAGAGGCTGCAGAAGCAGCCGGTGCGAGCCAAGCCAGGCCACTCAGCAACCCAGGCTCAACACACAAAATAGAAAAGGAGCGCGGGGATGTGGCTCAGCGGCCACAAGACGCCGAACAGCACCAGACCATGGACGCGACCCACGCTGCAGAGCGGGAGACCTGACGGACGTGCAGAAGGCTCAGCCCGCCGCTCACCGATGTGCTCCGGGACGCAGCGCCCTTGCACACCCGCGGAGACGGCTCCTCTGCAGAAGGGAAGAGAAACCGAACAGCACCAGACCATGGACGCGACCCACGCTGCAGAGCGGGAGACCTGACGGACGTGCGGAAGGCTCAGCCCCGCCGCTCACCGGTGTGCTCCGGGACGCAGCGCCCTTGCACACCCGCGGAGACGGCTCCTCTGCAGAAGGGAAGAGACCGGGAGCCGGAGCGCAGGGCTGAAAAAGAAGGCGGTGATGTGATCGCCGTGCACCGCGGACGTGGGCCGACAGCGAATGAAACATACCCGCCAAAGAGGGATCCACACAACTGGGTCACACGGTGTCTGCTCTGACTACAAGAGAATGAACGGAAGGCAAGTGAGAAATGTACAAATATGTGGAAATGAACACATTTCTGAACAACCAGCAGGGCAAAGAAGAAATGAAAAGAGAAATGTAAAAACATCTGAAGAGAAGACCACCGAAATGAGAGACTCGGGGTGCCAGAAGTTCTAAGATGCAGCAAAAGTTGCGCTTAAACTTACAAAGAAGAAAGATTTCAAATAAACAACCTACGTTTCTCGCTCCAGTACCTAACAAGAGGGGCTGGCCAGAGCGGCGCACACCTGTAATCCTAGCATTCTAAAGGCTGAGGCAGGAGATTCACCGCAAGTTTGAGGCCAGCCTAAACTATGTAGTGAAACCCAGGCTCAAAAGAAAACCCTGCTCAGGGGCCGGGGATTTAACTCAGTGGTTCCGCCACCTTGCAAGTGCAAGGACCCGAGTTTGATCCCCAGTACAACAACAAAACATACAAACATACAAAACCACCCTGCTCCACCAAAAAGTAACTGCAAAGAGAACAAGCCAAACCCCAAACTTCAGAAGGAAGGAAACAATAAAGATTAAAGATCAAAAGTAGAAAATCAAAACGACAGAAAAAAAGTGGATGAAATTGGCTGTTGGGTTTTCTGAAAGGTAATCAGAGGCTTTAACTATAGTCAGATAAAAGCTAGAAGACTCAAATTAATAAAACCAGAAAAAGAAATATGGCAATGGATACTGCAGGAAATAAAAAGAATGCTAAGAAACTAAAATGAATAATTATATGCCAACAAATGGGAAACCCATGACTGTAATTCATGGAAAAAATGACTCATGGACAAGACTGAGTCATGAAAAAATAGAAAGTCTAAACAGATTTGTAACAAGCGAGTGGACTGAAACAATAATCTAAAATCTCCCAACAAGCAGGCATGGTGGCATACGCATCTAACCCCAGCTCCTTGAGAGAGAGGCTGAGGCAGGAAGGTAGAAGAATCCTAAGAAACAAAAATGAATTATATGCCAACAAATGGGAAACCCATGACTGTAATTCACGGAAAAAATGACTCATGGACAAGACTGAGTCATGAAGAAATAGAAAGTCTAAACAGATCTATAACAAGCGAGTGGACTGAAACAATAATCTAAAATCTCCCAACCAGCAGGCATGGTGGCATACGCATCTAACCCCAGCTCCTTGAGAGAGAGGCTGAGGCAGGAAGGTTGCAAGCTCGAGTCCAGCCTGAGCAACTCAGCAAGCCCTTGTCCCCCAAAAAGAAGGGGGTGGGGTCTGGGGATTAGCTCAGCGCACAGAAAGGACAGAGACAAAAATTTTCAAAACAGAGAAAAGCCCAGGACCAGATGGCTTCACTGGCAAATGTTACCTAACATTTGAATTATTGTCAGTTCTTCTAAACTCTTCCAGAGCACGGAACACAAGAGCACTTCCAAATTTGTCTCAGGAGGCCAGCACTACCCTGATACGAAAGCCACACAGACAGCACAAACAGAGCCCTTTGGGTCAATATCTCCATGAAAACAGATGTCAGACTCCTCCATGAAAGGCTCTCAAACTGAATCCAACAGAACACCAGAAATACTGTACACGGCAACCGAGTGGGGTCTGTCGCTGGGATGCGAAGATGGCTCCACAGATGAAAACCAATTCATGCAACACACCCCATGAACGGGATGGAGGGTAAAAATCACACGCATGTCACTGCAGGCAGAACAAGAGTAAAAGCTCTCAACAATGGAGGATCAGAGAGAAATCACCTGAACACGTTAGGGTCCATATGTGCAACCCCTCGGCCAGCATCCTGCCCAGTGGTTACAAACAGAACCTGAACCTCCCGCTCAGGTCAGAAATGAGGCAAGAGGGCCAGGGATTTAGCTCAGTGGTGCCGTCGCCTGCCTTGCAAGCTGCTCAAGGTCCTGGGTTCGATCCCTGGTACCCACCCCCCCAAAAAGATAAAGAAATGAGGCGGGGATGTCCAGCCTCTCTACATCCGAAATGCATAGTGAGGCCAGCCTGCAGCACACACAGCAAAACCTTCTTAAAAAAAATTCCGTAAAGTTAAAAGGATACAAAATCAACATGAAAATCAGAAAGTTTCTATGCACTAATAATGAATTATCCAAAAAAAGAGTTCAGGAGAATAATCCCATTTATAATACTATCAAAAAGAACAAAATGCTGTGAGTACATTTACTAAGGAAGCAAAAGACTTGTCCACTGAAGCCCATAAAATATGGGGGAAAGAAAGAGAAGACACAGCCATGGAGAGTCATCTAGTGCTCCTGGGCTGGAAGACGCAATGTTGTTAAAATGTTCACCGTACTCAAAGCTTCCTACAGATTAATACGATCCCCGTCAATATTGTGAGGGTTGCTGGGCATGGTGGCGCACACCTATAATCCCAGCACTCGGGAGGCTGAGGCAGGAAGATTGCTGTGAGTTCGAGACCAGCCTGGGCTACATCGTGAGTTCCAGGTCAGTCTCAACTACATTGTGAGACCCTGTCTCAAAAAGCCAAAAAAAAAAAAATTTTTTTTTTAAGGGTTTTTTACAGAAACAGAAAAAAGTTCGAAAATTCACAGGGAACCACAAGAGGCCTCAAATAGCCAAAGCAATCTAACAAAAGAACAAAGCTGGAAGCTTCACACTTCTGGATTTCAAAATGCATTCCAAAGCTGCAACAGTTGAAACAGTAAGGTACAGCGTGGTACAGACAGACGCACAGACCAGTGAACCAGCAGAGCCGTGCAGAACTGGCCCCCGGCGAGGGTGGGCGGACACACAGGGAACGGGTGGGTCTAAGACAAGCCTGTCGGAAAACTGCAGTGTTCGCACACAGGAGAATGAACGGAAACCCGTGTCTCATTTTGTGTGATCACCACTCAAGTCGGAGTCACGGGTTAAAGGTTAAGACGCAAAGCTGTGAGGCACCCACAAGGAAAAGGGAAGGCTTCACAGCGTGGATCTGGAGCTGTGCTTCTACACAGCACAGCACAGCAAAGATGGGTGGAGTGGAAAGACGTCTGTGGGCGGGAGAAACTATCAGCAACTTAGTCTGGTAAAGGTTAACAGCTGCACAGACCAGGAACTCTTGCAATGCAACACCAGAAAACTAATAATCATAGTTTAAAACAGGCAAGCCGGGTGTGGTGGCACATGCTGGTAATCGCAGCACTCTGGGAGGCTGAGGCAGGAGGACTACAGGTTCAAGCAAAGGCTGGGCAAGTAATTTAGCAATGTAACAAGACCCTGTCTCAAAATAAAAATGAGGCAGGAGAGTGGCTCAGTGTGAAGGCCCTGCGTTCATTCCCTAGTTAACACCCAACCCCAACCTAAAAACTGTTCTGTGTTTTTGATACAGGGTCTCACTATGTAGCCCAGGCTGGCCTGTAACTGGTAGCAATCCTCCTGCCTCAGCCTCCCTGAGTACTGGGGTTACAGGTGTGCATGGACCACGATACCAGCTCCAAACACCTATTGACAGATGAACCAACAAAGTAACAGCAGTAAGACATGGGATATACATGTGCCATTCGGCCTCTAAAGGGGAGGAAACCTTGTAACCCTTAGCTAAGGCATTATACTAAGTGAAAAAAGCCAGAAACAGAAACACAAATACTGCAGGATTCTAGTCGTACTGTGTGTCTAAAAACAGTCAAAATGGTAAACATGAAATGCAGGATGGTGGTAGCCAGGGACTGGGTAGAATGGAAAATTCTGGTTTTAAGTAAGTTCTAGAGAACGACTGTGAGACCCTGTGGGTACAGATAACAATTCTGTGCTATGCTTTTGCTTTTGTTTTTGTTTCGAGACAAAATCTCACTATGTTGCCCAGGCTGGCCTTGGACTCGCAGAGATCCTCCTGCCTCAGCTTCCTAGGATTACAGGTATGCCCCACCATGCCCGACAACAATTCTGTGCTGTACGCTCAAGTTCTGACAGGGTCTATTGCATGTTGAGTGCTCTTATGAAGATACAACGGGAAAGCCAAGCGGACAGCCCCTGGCGTGGAAATGCGAGGCCTGCTGTCTGTCTCATTTTATCCGCAGGACAGCATCTCCCTCGCTTTCCCACAGCCTGGCTTCTCACCCACACCGTGTCCCTCTGTCTCCCAGGACAGAGCCCTGGTCCTGGCCCACACCCTTCCATGTCTCCTGCGCCTCACAATGGCCTCACCCAGGCGTCCAGGCCCAGCGCTCCCGAGACCATAGCCCTGCAGGGCGGGGAGGGGGCGCCCCCCCTGGCCACCAGAGCCCTAACCCCAGCTCACGCCTGCTTTCACCGGGATCCGGGTGACCTGGCAGGCGCTGGTAGTTACACCGTTACGCACTGGGGCACAGAGGCTGTTCCTCTGACTCAGAACTATTTCAAGCATCAGAAGCAGACAGCTCTCAGTGGCCCAGTCTGTTTTCATCAGTGTCATTTCCAATTCTCACCTGGATGAGAAAGCAAATCAGTTAAGGTAACTGAGTAAAACAGAGTGGTTACCTTCCCAGCCGGCGTCACACAGCAGAAGTGGTAAGTCCTGGGTTTGGAAAATTCTCAATCTCTTTGCTAAAGACCAGCCCGAAGGACAAGGAAGAGGCTGAGGACAGTGTAGCTCGTATTGCGGGGAAAGTAGAGTAGTTATCTTTTATAGTCAGGGCAGTTTTAGAGCTGGAATTGACAGAAGAAAGTGTTAGATCTAACCTTACTCTTTTTTGTTTGTTTTTGTGGGGTTTTTTTTGAGACAAGGTCTCGCTTTGTATCCCAGGCTGGCCTTGAAATCTCAATGATTCTCCTGCTTCAGCCTCCTGAGTGCTGGGATCACAGGAGTGCACCACCACTCTTTTCATTTTATGAGAAAACTCAGGCCTAAAAGTCAATCAACTTACTCAGAGTCAGACAGCTGTTGTTTCATAATTTGGAAAAAGATTTTTATTTTTTGGAAAAAAATTTTAAAAGAACATCAGTAAAATTTCATAGAGCTGGACATGTGGTACACGCCTGTGATCCCAGCACTCTGGAGGCTGAGGTAGGAGGATCGCCAAGAGTCCAAGGCCAGCCTGGGCTACATAGGGAAACTATCTCAAAACAAAAACAGATCATCGGTGTAAACAGATTTCCATAGGGCAGATACTATAATCAAATAGGAAACAAATAAAAATAAACAGAGAAAAAGATAAACCAGCTGCCGAAACAAAAGATATGGACATCTTATCTTTACTGAAACTCCAGACACCACGTGGTAAAATCGTCAGGACCTTGAAAGAACCAGCGCTGACGCTGAGAAGGAACAGCGGCTCCTCGGAGCACGGGCTGCGCCCCCTGGAGGTGACACTTACTCAGCTTGTGGATGTTGGGGAGCAGAAGGCCCCACGTGTCCAGGTACTCCGCTCGGAAGCCATCCATGGAGAACAAGATTACCGGGGGCCGATCGAACCTGCAAAAGGACACCGAACCTCACTCATGATTCTGATTTTCGGAAAATACTTTGTCGCACTGCTTAACAATTTTCTAATCAGAAAATGCTTAGGTCAAGGAATGCCCTTTGAAGTCTACCAGCTTTTCACTGCAATTATGAAATGGAATTTAGATACTAGTTTATGTGATGTCTTATGATCCTGAAGTTGTGTGTTTTGACTTCTCAGATGCTGGGATACTGTTACTTTTATTTATTTTATTCATTTTTTGGTACCTGGGATTGAACTTGGGTCCTTGCAGTTGCAAAGTAGGCAGCAGAACCACTGAGCTAAATCCCCGGCCCTTCAGTTGCTTTTTAAATCAATATTTAAGGTAAAATGATCAAAGGTAAAGTTTGGGTTATAGCCTGAGAATGTCTTTTTTAAATTTAGTATTAGCTACCTACTAAGTGGTGGCACAGACACTTCTACTCAGGAGGCCGAGGCAGGAGGATTGCCTTGAGCTCAAGGCCAGCCTGAACTACATATGAGATTAAAAACCAGTTTATGGATGTTGTATTATTCTAATAGTATTTCAATGTCTAAGTATATTGATATATAATACCTCAAAAGCATTTTACTTTTTTACATTGGTTCTTTAAAGGTAACTTTTGAAGGTACAGCCAGACTGTTTTTAAAATTCAGTGTTTTCACTTTTTGAGTTTCACCTGCAGTCTGCACGAGTGTGTGCTCACACGATGGGTACTTGATGGGTTTTTACTGACTGAACCTTGCCTTGTCCCCAGCACCAAGCACAACAGACCTCACCAGCCCTCTAGAAGCCCCCTGGGGCTCCCTGCAGTCACTCAACCCTGTCCAACCTCAACCAGAACAAACAGTGTCTGAGATTCTAACAGCCTCCATTTTGTCTGCGTTGTACTGATGTGGATATGTAAATTCTATGCAAATCAAACATGTGAATTGAACCGCAGAGGAGGTGGTGTCTTGTGCCGGCTCCCGGACTTGCCCGGCGGGGGTGCATCCTCCTGGTGATTCAGACCACATCTTTGGGCACCTAGAAACACTAGTGATGAGTAAGCCCCAGCTTGCTCTTTGTACTCCTGCCCAGACGTTTGGGGTTTTTTTTTTTTCCCAACTTGAGAGTATTACAGATAACAGCTAGGTACACAGCTGTCGGGAGCAGTTCTACATAATCTTTGGGGAAAAGCACCATTAGGGCCTAGTTTTCCTGTCTACAGGCCAGCTACAGGCAGGTGGAGACAGAAGTCCATCTTCGCCTCGGGTCACAGCTAAGACTCCAAGGGTCCTGAGTCCCTGCCACGCTCCAGGGCAGGACCACGCCAGCTGGAGATGTCCTGGGAGGAGCCCAGTCTTCATCTGCAGTTCCTCATTGTTCTAGGATTTCTGCCGCCTCCTGCATCTTCTGTTACAGTTGTCTCTCCCAGTGTACTGAACAGTGTGGCAAGCTCTGGGACCTCAGTCTTTGCCGAGGACAGCAGCACTGGTCAGGCCAAAAGCTCAGCTCCTTCTCAAAGTCTCATTTTTCCTATCTTTCCTGTATAATAAGTGAATTCACCTTTGCCGTCCTTGCCCCGCAGGAGACTAGGACATACTACAGAGGTTCTAGTAATGTCTCCTCTCCCTGTTCACTACGCACAGTTGCTTTGTTTTAAATTCCAAATATAGAACAGCAGATGAGCATGCCTAAGAAGTTATTCTCAACTCTGCCCAAGCAGTTGTATTATCTAAGCTTTGGACAAAAATGTATTTTTCTAAGAAATTTGATTAGAGCTGGGCTGTTAAAATTCTGATAAAACTGCAAATGTGATTTGAGAAAATTCTAAATGCTGATGCCAGCTTAGGATGTGCTGTTTTCCTGCGTGCTCAAGTAAAGCTAGAACAGGGCTGGGGATTTAGCTCAGTGGTTCCGGCGCCTGCCTCGAGTAAAGCTAGAAGTATGGGCGTCGCCCGCTAATTGTACATTGCACACAGAACTGTGAAGGAGAGGTCTGCCCAAGCTTCCCAGAATACATTTATTGTAGAGTAATTCGTTTCACAAATATCTGAGTCAGGCATTGTGCTGGGTGCTAAGAACAAATAAACAGAGGAGTCACAGTGCATTCTAGGAAAGGAGAGTGAACAGTACACAGACACACTTAAGGGCTACCTTTGAGCATAGAGTTCTATTCAAATGTGCAAAAGGAGGCCATCCAACAGTCTTTGTAGGTGACAGCAGGCTGCGCCAGAGGTGTGACTAAGTTCTACAGAGCAATGGATCCAGCATTTGGGAGGCTGAGGCAGGAGGATCTCTAAGTTTGAGGCCAGCCAGCCTGGGCTACAGAGTGAGATTCCATCTGTTATGACTTGTGTCTAGATGTCCCACCAAAGTCTCATGTGGTCATAGATGAGACTTTTCGGAGGTAGCTGAGTCTAGGAATTGTGTGTGAGTAGTACCTGCCCTAAAGTTAGGCAGCAGCAGCTGGTCTTCTGTCCTGTGGTGCCCCTCTGCCCATGACACCCTGCCTTGGAGGCAGGCTACTGTGGACTAAAACCTGTACAAACTGTGAGCCATAAACCTTTCCTTGTTTAACTTATGGGTGTTGGGTATTCTGTCTCAGCAACGAGAAAGGTAACCAAGACAGTCTCATAAATAAAGCCAAAAAAGAGCAAGGGAAATAAGGTGGAAGGAAAATGGGACTCATGTTTTAATCAGGGAAATACGCTATGCCAAAGCCCCCGTGATAACTGCAATAACGTTCCTGAGTCTCAGAAACAGTGGGCCAGGCTGTAAAAGCCAGACCCAGGAGAGCACAGAGATAATTCTGAAACAGAGACCAAAAGGGGTTGCTTTGCAAAGTAGAAGGTTGGGAGGAATGGGGGACCCTTGTGCGGTGGTGTGAATATTCTGTGTCCTGGAAATAGTGATGGGCTGCAGGCCTATGAGTTTCCACTTCTCAGTATGCTGTATATTTGAGATACAAGCATTGTGGTATGTATGGACTGTATCTCAGTCAAAATATAAAAAATCAGGACAGCATGAAATGCAATATGTAGGAAATTCATGACAAAATTAAAGAGGCCTGGAGTTATTACTTATTATAACTGGAGTGATAGTTATTACTTATTTTCAAAGTCAGCACAATTCTGATTTAAAATTTTATATTTAATATTTATAAATATACCATCATACGTCCTTGCAGCTCAAAGAGGTCAGCTACCTATGGATCTAATGCTACACATTTTTCTTAAGACAGTGTCTCACTGTATAGCCCAGGCTGGTCTCAAACTCCCAGCTATCCTCCTGCCTCAGCCTCCCGAGTGCTAGATTACAAGTATGAGCTACCACACTTTACATCTCTTTCTTAAAGGCCTCCCTGCCTCTACAAGTGCTCTCTCTGCCTGGTCCTTCAGAGCACATTTTGTACTCTGCTGCCATGGAGATCCTTGTAGATAAAACATCCTTAGTTAGGTCCTTTGTCCACGTTCCTAAAGATTAAGTCACCTTCTCTGAGGACAGGTTCTCACAGGAGTCATAGCTCCCTACTCACGGTGCTATCAATTTAATCTTCTGTGAGCAAGCCAGGTGGCTGGTGCTTTATACAAATCATGATGCAGTACTTATTTCTGGAGTTAAAATGCTATCTTGCTATCTTGTGTTTTCCTCTGATTGTCAGTAAAGTTGGACACTGACTGGGTCATGATACTTTTGCTGCCTATGATGAAAGTTGAATAAAGGTACTCAGGGTGCCAAAAACTGTCATCTCATAACTCATATCCTGTGTCATTGTCAAAAAACAAACAAAGTAAAATAACCACATGTAAACCAGGTACTGATAAAACCCTCAGGTAATCTATCAGAAAGGGAGGGAGGACCAGGACCAAGTAACCCTTGAGGTGTCCCCTGCCGGGAGGGGCAGAGCTACTGGTGCACATCTGGCGGCCATAAGGGCCCAGGCGCATTTCTCTGCTGTGATGAACAGTGAAATAGCAAAACAGCCAGGAGTGACAACACCCACCCGAGGCAGAGGATCTGGATTTTTAGGCCAGCCTGAGTTACACAGCAAGTTCGAGGCTAGACAAGTTACAGAAGGGTATCCCGTCTAAAAACTACAAACAAGCGAAAGCTCTCCAGCAAGAGGATCGCATGTAATATAACGTCTCCAGAAACTGTTCCCAGCGAGTACTGCTTACCCTGGGCAGGATCGTGGCACGTGGGGCACACAGGGCGTGAGGGTACGGGTAAGGCGTGACGCCCGCGGTCACAGGGACTGAGGAGCACGCCCAGTGTGCCACACCCCACACCTCAGCCCTCTGTTCCCAGCGTCCAGTCTGGACTTGGCTGGTTCCAAGGCTGCTGTCACATTTAGCTCTAGCCGCTTCCTACAGCTGCCTGTGACTGTGGGCAGGACCCTCTAGGTGACAGCTACGGGGCTGACGGCAGACTCGCTGGGGAGCAGGGGCCTGGCCGGAAGAGGCGGGGCCACAGGATTTGACCCGGAAGTGCATGTCTCCCAAAGAGTCGGCTCCCTGTCCGCCCCGCCCTGAGCAGCTTTTCTTCCGCCAGGGCCCAGTGCTGTGCTGCCCTGCCTAGGAGCCGCCTGGCTACCGACTGAAAGGTGAGCCAGCGTGAACCTCTCCCTCCTTAGGCTGTAGCTGTTGGATATTTTGTCCCAGAGCCATCCTGCCGTCTTGCTGTCACCCATGTGGATTCGCTGAGCCCTTTACGCAAACCTCGTGAACACCTCGTGTCTCCCCCCACTCCCCCGCAGGAGGGAAGTCCTGGGGCCCCGCCCCCCTTCTCTGGTCACCAGCAGTGTCACAGGCTCCGACTGTCACTCGAGGAGCGCCAGAGCGGACACGCTCAGACCTCACTGCCTGGGCTGCTTCCGGCCTCAGCAGGCAGACTGTGAGCTAGGGCGAGGGTGTGTGCTCCGCCTTCCTTAGATGGCTTTCATTAGCAGGGCCCAGCCACAGTGCGGCCATGGGCAGCATACGGCGTAGCATGCAAGATGGCTGTTGTGTAAAGATTATATGGGATCATGATAAGAACCATACAGGCGTAGCTATTATTCTTATTTGGGGGCTGGGAATTGAACCCAGGGCCTTGTCCATGCTATAGCTACACCCTACCATTGAGTTGCAACCAAGTCCACCCGGAATTATCTCTGCACCACTATCAGAGATGAGTGGAGGGCATCTTGGCTGTGACCCTGAGAAAAGGCCATCTGAGGCTGTGGCGTTTGGCTCTGGGCACATCTTACTAGGTTTAGATGTCGGGTTCCCTCTGACGAAACAAATGAGGGCCAGGGATTTAGCTCAGTGGTTCCACCACCTGCCTTGCAAGTGCAAGGTCCCAAGTTCGATCCCCAGTACCAACAAAACAAAACAAAACATAACAAAACAAGCGACTGAAGAAAAATCCCACTAGGAAAAACATGTTCAATATCCTGCTCTATATCATGCACAAGGGCTAAAATTAGTCAGTACACTAGAAGAAACTTCAAGGAATGACCAGTGAAAAGCCAGGACTTGAGCTCACAGTCTTTCACTCTAAATCTGGAGTGGGCAGCTGGATCTGTAAAAAACAGAAACACTGCCGGGCATGCACCAAGGCTGAGGCAGGAGGATCACCACAAGTTCGAGGCCAGACTGGGCACTATAGTGAAACCTTGTCTCACAAAAACCAAAACCAAAGCAAACAAAAGTGTGCTCACTTTGAATCCACAAGGATTCCAATCCTGTGCTAACGACTTGTGTGGAAGTCTCAGAGCGTGGCAGGGATCCCCACCCTTACCCCCACCGTAGCCCGGCGAGCGGCTGTGGAAATGGCACACGACCGCTGTGCTCACCCCTTGGGACACTGCGGCTGCTGGGCGGTGGTGCAGGCTTCTCTCACCCAGGGGGTCGCTCCTGTAAGCAGAGATCACAGCTTTAGACCGGAGCCCCCAGAAGAGAGCAGGGTTCAGCCCGTGAGCTCTTCCTGGACAGTGACAGATGCTTCCAGGACGCGGTACACGATGGCAAGAGCAGGGCCGCTAATGACTGACAGACACCAGAGTACCAGGAAGCCAAGGAAAACTTCTGGTCGGTAACTTTTTCCCCCTTAAAGACAGTGTTTTACCAAGTGCTAAAATGCATGGATTTAATAAATATAAATAACCTGTAATGCCAGGGCCCAGAAGGCTGACCCAGAAGGATTGCAAAATTCTATCTCAGTCTGGCCAACTCAGCCACTTAGCAAGATCCTGTCTCCAAATAAAAAATTTAAACTGAGCATGGTGGCACAGACCTGTAATCACAGCACTCAAGAGGCTGAGGCAGGAGGATCGCTGTGAGATCAAGGCCAGCCTGGGCTACATAGCAAGACCTGCCTCAAAAAAAAAATAAAAATAAAAAACAGGGTTGGGGAGCCCTGGTCTCCATCCCTATTACTGCAAAACAAATACACAAACAAAGATAGATTTACAATCTGGGTAAGAAAGGAAAGCATGGAGAGTAGTGACATCAAATGGGGAAATTTTAGCAAATGCTTAAAATCTTAACACAAAAATTGCTCCGTGTTTCTCTTTCTAGAACAGTCTAGCTAAATAATGGAGAAATGACAAGATGACTGTCACCATTTACTGTACAGCCTTAAAGGATTAGGAGTGATTACCAGTGGCTAATAACCCCAAAAGCGCAAGCCGAAAAGGTGGGACAGAGTTACATCCTGCTACAGAGGATACTTGCAAAACATAAGTGAATAAATAACATCAGAATCTCAGTCTTCAGGCCTGCCTACTACTTTTTAGGAAATATATGGAACGAAACAGTACTAAATCATCCAGGATGCAATTAGCAAAACCTAGCCTGGAAAACTCTATAGGATGGATGACCCCATTTCTCCAGTAAGAAATTACAAAGAGGGAAACAGAGAAAAGGAGCATACATATTTAGAAGACAAACTATTTTAGCTATTTGCAGTAAGTCCCATCTATTTGGATCCTATTTCAGTTTTGTTTGTTTGACTCAGGGTCTTGCTGTGTAGCCTAGGCCTGCCTAGAACTCGCAGTGATCCTCCTGCTTCAGCCTCCCAAGTGCTGGGATAACAGGTGTGTGCTACCATGCTTGGCTTTTTTTTTTTTTTTCTTTCTTTCTTTGAGACAGGGCCTCACTACGTAGTCCAGGCTGTCCTCAAACTCCTGCTGATGCTCCTGCCTCAGCCTGGCAGTCTTCTAATTAGTATTGTATGGCATAAGGAGAAAATTTTGAAAACTGATTATTTGGTGACAGAAAATAATATTTTTAGATATATGAGTGGCATTATAATTTTTAAAATCCTTGGCGAGGTGTGGTGGTGCATGCCTGTAATCCCAGCACTTGGGAGGCTGAGGCAGGAGGATCGCTGTGAGTTCGAGACCAGCCTGGGCTACATAGTGAGTTCCAGATCAGTCTCAACTACATAGTGAGACCCTGTCTCAAAAAACAAAAGCAAAACAAAATTTTTTAAATCCTTATCTTTTAAATATACATAATGAGAATATTTACAGATGAATGATAATTCCAAGATTTGCTTCAAAATAATCTAAAATTTTGATAGATGAAAGGAAATGATAACTACATTTTGCTAAGAAAGGAAAAGTCTAAAACTTGATGTAGACAAAAGGACATAGGGAGGGTTGTTCCCTAAACTTCATGCTAATGTCAAGCTGGGTATTAGCTTTAAAATACATCTATGTATTATTAGTTACCTAAAGGTTATGTACCTTTATCTCGGTTACTCCTTTGGGGATACTGGGAATTATAAACCCAAGGTTTGCTGAGCTGTATTCTCAGCCCCTTTTATCATTTTATGCCCACAAACTAGCAAGCCTCCTGCATCAGCTTCCCAAGTAACTGGGATCACAGGTGTGCGCCTGCCACCCCCAACCCAAGCCATACAGGTTACTGTCACTCAGATCTCACTCAGAATAGCAGCCAACCAGTTAAAAATAAAGTGGTTCTTGTCTAATAGCAAGAAGTGGACTTGTAGAAATGCAGATAATTTATGTCTTGCTGAAATTTGCAATTCTAGAGAGAGAAACACCTGTGAAGCAAGAATTTTTTGTTAAGATTTTAAGCATTTGGGCTGGGCATTTAGCTCAGTGGTTCTGCCACCTGCCTCGTAAGCACAAGGACCCGAGTTTGATCCCCGGTACCCCCATAAACAGATTTTAAGCATTTGCTAAAATTTCCCCATTTGATGTTACTACTCTCCATGCTTTCCTTTCTTACCCAGATTGTAAATCTATTTTTGTTTGTGTGTTTGTTTTGCAGTAATGGGGATGGAAACCAGGGCTCCGCTACCCTGTTTAATTTTTTTTTTTTTTTTTTTTGAGGCAGGGTCTTGCTATGTAGCCCAGGCTGGCCTTGATCTCACAACAGTCCTCCTGCCTCAGCCTCCCAGAGTGCTGAGCTTACAGGTTTACACACCATGGCTGGCTGGGAAATTCTACTCTCAGCACGACAGAATTGGCCATGAATTGCTAAGTGCTCAATAAGTGATGAACAGATATATGGGGGAAAATGTCATACATTTTCTCTCTGTATATAGTAAAAATCTATCATAAAATTTAAAAAATTTTAAATTTAGCAAAATATAAAATGTTTTTGCACAAATGTGGTTTAAATTCCCTAATAATTACTCTGAAGATGCAAGTAATAAAAATCATTTAACATTTTTAGCCGGGTGTGGTGGCACACGCCTGTAATCCCAGCACTTGGGAGGCTGAGGCAGGAGGATCGCTGTTAGTTGAGAACAGCCTGGGATACATAGTGAGTTCTAGGTCAGTCTCAACTACATAGTGAGACCCTGTCTCAACCCCCCACTTCAAAAAAAAAAACCAAAAATCATTCAACATTTTTAAATTTGAAGACTATAATTTTTTAAGTGAGAACATTTTCCTTTATGTTTGAAATAAACTGAACTGATTAAAATAACTCCGTTGTACTAATGAGTGGTAATGCAAAACTTCACTACTTATAAAAATTACTTTTTTCTGTTAAATGCAATCAATGTTGTGCAATAAATTCAGTGGAAAACTTATAAAATGATCTTAATGACAAAGTGTGTCTTGCTACAAAAAGTCAAAAGTTACAAAATTGGAACAGAAGAATGTAGGCTATAGAAGTCAAGTAGTATGATCAGTGAAATTAGAAGAATAAAAACCTATGTTTACTTTTGGAAACTGACAGGCACACTATTTTAATGGCACAATATTCAATATTTTTAAGAGATTATAATTAATAATGTTCCTACTATAACATTTTCCTCATTTCAAAAGTTAGAATTATTAAGAGTTTACGTTTATTTATCTGAGTGTGGTGTTTGAAAAAGCCATCAATAGTTTGAAGAAATTGTGCGTTTTTTTGTGTATTCCATCAGAGGTTTAGGGATCAGTGATTTTAAAGAAGAATTTCAGCCGGCATTTAGGAGGCTGAGGCAGGAGGACTGCCAATAGTTTGAGGCCAGCTTGAACCATTTGGAGACCCTGTCTCCAAACAACAAAATTTTTTTAAAAAGACTATGAAGAGCATCTGGACCCAGGGGCTGGAGGACTTGAACTCTCTTCCTGAGTCTGCTCAGTCCCCTAAGGCTCCTTGGCCCTGGACCCAGGTAGGGCACTTGATCTGTGCATGAGCAGGTCCTGAGCCATCCCTCAGGATTCTGACACAGGTCTCAGACCACAGGTCCATCTGGCGTGGTCACCGGACTCAAAGGGCAAAGGTGGGCCTGGCTACCCTCCTGCCGGCCCACGTGGCTGGCTCCTGCACTTACACACCCTCGGCCTTACCCGGCCGCGCCCGGGAGCCACCCCGGAGACCCTGGGAAGCCACCCTGGGGGCCCTGGTGCACGCGCGGCTCTCACCTTGGCATGTGCTCCGGTAGTCAGCACAGCAGTCCCCGCGCTGCGTGCAGTCGTCTGCGCATGAGCACAGGCTGCGTTCCAGGCGCCTCTCACCGCAGCGGAACAGGTTGCAGGTCCATATTCGAGCTGTAAAAGCGCTCGGTCAGTTCAGAGCTTTTGATGCATTTTCAGTGTGCAATACACAAAGCACAAATGCCATGCACTTCTCCCTGTATTCCTGTAAGACGGTGACATTCTCTGCATTGATAAATGAAGGCGTATATGAAACAAGCTCCTGAGCACGGATGGCAGGGAAACGCCGGCCAAAGCTGCGCATCCGGTCCAGCCAGCTGTCTGCGGGTTCAGCGAGGCTGTGATCAGGGCCCTTTTCCCGCTGCAGGGTGGTCATGGCAGCTTTGCCCAGCCTGAAGCAAAAACAGCGAGCCTCAAACCTGCCTCTGGGCTCCCTCAGGGATTAAATAAACTCCACTGCTAAAAATGGCAAGAAAAGTGGAATGTGGTGGTGCGCGGCTGTGATCCCATTCCCAGGAGGCTGAGGCGGGAGGGTTGCCACAAGTTCCCAGCCAACCTGAGCTACAGAGGGAGACCCTGTCTCAGAAATTAAATGTCAAATAGTCCAGGAGGCTGGAGTAAGTTTGCTTCCTGCTGTCAGCTGCTGGGCACGAGACAGTGATTGATTAAAGTCCACCTCAGCCCGGTGTATAGCCAAACCCACTGGACAGCTGAGCGCCGGTTTTCCTCATGCAGAGTTCTGCCTTCCCCCAAGATTCGAGGAGACAAAGTAGATCAAATGCAGATGGATGTCTCTAGCGGGACATGGCCTCTGGCCCTTTCGGGAAACATCTAGACTCTGCTGTTCCATCTCCACGAGCCCCAACCACTGGCACCCGGCCCTGGACCCCTGGGTGTTAAATACCGGAAATGGCCAGGCTTCCCCAGAGGATGGCGGGCCGGGCGGCTCTGCACTGTGGAGACCAGGGCCTGGAGGGAGTTCGGAGCTGTGCTCCTGAGGCAGGGGACAGAAAGCAGGGGGCGCTCCCGGCCCGGCTCTCAGCACAAAGCTGTCTTCCCGCCCCTGGAGACTGCAGAACATCAGAACATCCTGCTCTGCCTGCTTCCTCCTCGGAGTGGGACCCACCCGTACCTATTTCCTTAACATCCTGACGGCCTAAAAATACACTCTGGGGCCAGTGAAATCCCTATTCTTAATGCTCTTCAGGATCCTCCACACTGGCCTCTGCCCAGTGCCAGGAATCTGACCACCCCATCCTGACCGGAGACCCCTCTGAACTCCCCTCCCAGCACAGCCCCACCTGGGGGCTCACCAGAGCAGCCTCCTTGGGCACCCAGCACCACTTGCCCTCTCAAGCCCCTCTCCCTGAACTGCCCCTGCCCACGACCCTACAGAGGACCCATGGCCAGTCCGAGAGCAGCTGGTCTGGTCTCTAGTGCCAGAGCAGCCCCTCAGTTTGTTCTGCAGTAAACCTGGCCTGTGGAGCTCCTACCTGTTTCTTCTTCCTAACAGCCTCCGCGCGCTGGTTGTACTAGTTAACCCTCCCAACAACGGTCCTGTCATCAGCATTGCAGATTTTTGCTCTGTTTTGTAGCCCAGGCTGGCCTTGAACTCAGTGATCTTCCTGACTCAGCCTCCCTCATGCTGGGATCACAGGTGTGCAGCACTAAACCTGGTGCAGCATGACAGATTTAAGCCCCTCTGGTGGGCTGTGGCAACTGGGCCGGTTCTGTCTGCTCTTCATGAGTTCTCCAGCTCCTGAGAAGCGCAGTGGAGACTTAGCGACTGGGGAGCAGCCAGCACCTTATCACCCTGGCCACTCCCCAAAGTCTAGGCATGAGGAGAAGCCAGGCTGGAGCTCCCCATCCTGCGGTCCCGGGCCCAGCCCGCTCCTTGAAGGTGGACATTACTTGCCGCACTCGCCCGCTTCACTCCCTGAATGTTCCTACCCTCAAAACCTGAAGCAGGGGGGCTGCTGGGAGCCGGACACCCGGGAGAGTTCTCTGCGGCAGCTCCTTGCCCTGTGGAGTGCGCGTTCCTTCTCCTACATCCTGCCTTTCGGTCAGCACCCCCCACTAATGCTCAGTCCATTGTTCAGGACACGAAGAGCATGGGCATCCGGGGAAAACAGTCCAGCTGCCTGGTGACACTGCCACCATCTGAAGAGCACTAGATTATTACCGGCAACCTGGGACCCGGGACCAGGAGAGGCAGGAAACAGCTTTTCCCAGCCAGCACCAAGACCTTGGGCTTCTGGCCTTCAAAACTGTGAGACATTTGTTTTGGATGACTTTGTTTTTGTTTGGTTTTTTGAAATGGTCTCACTGGGTAGTTCAGGCTGGTGATCCTCCTGCCTCAGCCTCCTCCGTGCTGGGATTACAAGTATCGCCACCGCCTGGCTGGTTGTCTATGTTGTGAGCTGCCCGCTTTGTTATGGTGGCCCCGGGGAACGACAAGCACACGGGACAGCACAGCCGCACGCTGAGCCCTACTTGGTTCCACGCAGCTCTTGTCAAAGTCCCAGCAGCAGTCGCGCCGGCTTTCGCAGCCCGCGTCGCAGCGGCAGCCCTCTGGGATTACAAGTATCGCCACCGCCTGGCTGGTTGTCTATGTTGTGAGCTGCCCGCTTTGTTATGGTGGCCCCGGGGAACGACAAGCACACGGGACAGCACAGCCGCACGCTGAGCCCTACTTGGTTCCACGCAGCTCTTGTCAAAGTCCCAGCAGCAGTCGCGCCGGCTTTCGCAGCCCGCGTCGCAGCGGCAGCCCTCAGCCCTGC
>NW_022900926.1:11967320-11985510 GCF_012274545.1 Fukomys damarensis | reverse complement strand
AGCCTCAGGGGCGAGAGCTTCCGACGCTGTCGGGCAGCAGGTGGGGCCGGGTCAGAGGCCGGGACGAGGTGGGGAGGAAAGGCCCAGCGTTAAGAATAAGCAGAGGGAAGGGGCGCAGCTGAACAGGAGGATGGCTGAGAGTTCGAGGCCAGGCTGGGCTCCATAGTGAGACCCTGTCTCAAAAGAGAGAGAGAACTGTGAAAGAAGAAGAAAAGCAAGGAAAGACGCAGCACGAAGGATGCTCTTGGAAAGCAGCTGCCACCGTAGTAATGAAATCTTCGGTGGAAGTTAAGTCAGGCAGAATTCTGGAAGCCCCGAGAGCATTCGCACCCTCGTCCCTGAGGTCGGGACGTTCCGGTCCTGTGTGACAACCAGGACGTGACAATGGGATTTTTTTTTTTTTTAAGATAAGGTCTCACTATGTAGCACACGCTGGCCTCGAACTTGCGGTGAATCTCCTGCCTCAGCTTTCCCAGTGCTGGATCGACGAGCCTGTGTCCCCGCACTGGGTGTGAGACTGAACGGCAGGAGGCTCGGAGAGTGCGGTCCTGTGGGTGCCAGGCGAGGCGGCTGGACGCCTGCCCGCCTGTGCTGAGTCACAGCCCAGCTGGGAGGCAGGACCTGGGCCATCGATCGGTTATCAGCGCTGATATGGGGATCTCTCAGGCAAAGAGTAAAGTGCAGAAGCGAGCCTGACAAATGTCCCAGCGGGACGGGGAGGGGCCTCTGACCACCGCTGCGGGCGGAGGAGGAGCTGGCAGGCGCGGGGCTGGAGTGGGATTTCAGGGCCTCCCCGGGAGGAGGAAGGGACTGGGGCTGCGTGTACCTTGCTCTTCTGGTTTTCTCAGTCCAAGCCCCAAGCCTAATCCAAGCGTCACAATCACCAGCAAAGCCAGAAGAACCTTCGAGAAGGAAGGAAAAGGCACCTTTACAACCTTTTAAAAAAGCACAGTGAAAAATAACCACCGTCTCGCCAGCCGTGCAGGAGGCCAGACGCGGGTACACCACTCACTTAACGCCTGAAAGATCGGAGAGAAGGCTGGGACGCATGCATTAGAGATCTCCGAATTCAGATGCTATCCTTCAACTACAGCACGCTTAACCCGGGTGGAATTAAAGTAGGAATGGGACAGGGGATCTAGCTCAGTGGCACTGCACCGCCTTGCAAGGCAAGGTCCCGAGTTCGATCCCCAGTAGCCAAAGCGGGGAGGGGCAGGGATTTACCCCTGGTTCTACCACTTCGCAAATGTAAGGTCTTGAGTTTGATCCATGGCAACAAAGAAAAAGAAAAGAAATAAATAAAATAGGAATTAACACTACAGGAGCTCCAGGTACAATGGTGCAGGCCTTCAGCCCCCGATACTCAGGAGGCTGAAGCAGGAGGATCAGTAGTTTTCGGGGTAATTTACCAAGACTGTGCCTCAAAATTCAGTTTAAAGAAGGGCTGAGGATGTAGCTCAGGAGTATAGGGTCCCAGAGTTCAATCCCTGGTGCCTGGGGGATCCATTTACCTTTGCCCATTTTTCTTTTCCTGTTTTTTGGTTTTTGTTTTTTTTCCCACTTTATTTTTAGATTTGAGACAGAATCTTGCTATGTAGCCCAGGTTGGCCTCCAACTCAGGGGTGATCCTCCTGCCTCAGCCTCCCTGTGCTGGGGTCACAGGCCTGTGCCATCACGCCCGGCTGTTTTTCTTCTTTTCCGCTGGGCACTTCTTTAGAAATCGTTTTATGTGAAGGCATCCAGCCCCCGGCAGAGCTGTGAAATCCTTAGCTACCTAGGGCGCAGTTGTTTGATTGTATTTCTCCTTCCAACAGAGGGCAGCACTGAGCCAGTCACGCTAGTGCCACTCCACTGCGAACGTTCCTCTGCTTGGCAAAATGGCTCGGGTTCTGGCGGACTTTGGGCTACAACTTGATTAAAGCCCCGGCGCCACCGGGTCTTCCTCCGAGTCCTCCCCCTCCCGCGATGTCCCTTAATAAGCGCCAGGTGGCAGGGCTGGGAGACCGCTACTGCCAATAAAGAGCAGCAGCGACAGAGGCACACAGGACACAGGCAAGGGTTTACAGCTCCGTTAACACCGTTACCATAGCGCAGAGTCACGGACACAAGGCGCGGAGGCACGTTTGTAATCCCAGCACCTGGAGGCCGAGGCAGGAGGGTCAGCCATGGGTTTGAGGCCAGCCTGGGCTACATAGTGAGACCCTGTCTCAAAAAAACAACTTTAAAACAAAAATCCCCAAAGGATAAAGAATAAGCAGAAATATCGAGGGTTTATTTCGCCTGTCAGGAGGCTCAGCACGGACGTGCGTTGTGTCCTTGACTCCTCAGTGATGCTGGAGAGATCCTGGTGAGATGGCAAAGGTCTGTGATCCTTCAGAAGCAGGAGGAGCAAAAGTTCAAGCCCAGCCTCAGCAACTTAGCCATTTAGTGAGGCCCTGTCTCATAATAAAAAGGGTCAGGGATGTAGTTCAGTACCAAGGTTAAAACCCCAGTACTTAAAAAAAAAAAAAAAAAGTACTGAGAGAGAGGGAGTATTCTCGTAGGCAGGAGTTTAGAATGCGGCCGCACAGGGCACGCATGGGGAGATGCAACCCAGAAGTCAGCGGTTTTGCATGGAGACTGGAGGGAACCAAAAAGCCCTGGAGAGCCAGTAACAGACTCAGAAAGGAGTCAGAGATGCCTCAAGAAGGCTATGACTTCTGTAGCTGCAGGACATCGTGTGGCAACTCCTCTTCAGATCCCTAGGCGGGCTTTGGGGAAATGTTTACGGCTAAGATGCAATGAGCTCAGTTTTCTGGAGGCTGAGGCAGGAGGATCTCTGCATTCAAGGCCAGCCTGGGTTACACAGTGAGATCCTGTCCCAAAACCCAAAAACAGGAAGGAAGCAGAGGAGGGAGAGTTCAACAACTCTCATGCATTCTTATGGCACTCGATGGGAGGGAGGAGGAGGAAGGGCCAACTCTTGGGTGTGGGGGTTGGAGGTTTGCCTTCAGCAAAATGAAAACAAAGCCAGAGCCTGAGGGTCGGTCTGATGCCAAGGAAACTGAGGCAGTGGACAGAGCCTCCCCCTTGCCCCAGAAGTTTGCTGGGCAGGGGAAGAGAGTAATAAAATCAAGACAGCTCTTGATTTTATTATTTAGGACAGGGAGGATCACACCCCATAAAAAGACAAGAAGGAGGGAGTAGACAAAAGAGAACCTTTGGAATTTAAGAAAATAATTTCAACAAACAGCAGGACTAGGGTGATTTGAATTTCTCCCTCTCCCGCTTCGAAGAGGTGGCTGTGGTTCCTCCCTGTACTGCGGAGAGTTGGCTGGGGACCTGGCAGAAACCTGTGGCCTTTCACATCTCCGCGCTGGAGTCGGGCGATGCCGGCAGCGCTGTCCCGGCCCCGCCCGGCCCAGGAGACCCCGCTGCACTCACCGCGCAGATCCGCTTGTACCGCTTGGCGCTGTCCTTGCCAACAGGCTGCTCCAGGACCAGCGTCTGCTGAGAATCCATTGTCCGGCCCTGCACAGACCAGTTTGGCAGGAAGACAGCGGCTCTGGCTCTCCTCCTCTCCGCAGAAGGAACTGCTCCAGCTGCACAGCTGTGCTGGCCTTAAATAGTGCCCGGGAGCGCCGCGCCTCGGAGATTGGGCCAATTGGGCCCGGGGAGAGGCACAGAAACGCTAAGCAGTGTCTCACCAAAGGGTCAAGGTCTGTTTCTGGGACACGCATGCGACTCTTCTTTCTCTCCTTCTTCTTTTTGGCTTGGATCTGTTTGGTTTTGACACAGGAGTCTCCCTCTATAGCTCTGGCCTCAAACTCAATGTGTAATCCAGGTTAGTCTCGAACTCGTGGCAGTCCTCCTGCCTCAGCCTCCTGAGTGCTGAGATTGCAGACCCAGCTCACCTTATACTTTATAGTGAATGCTGATCAAGAATAATATATTCATCCAATTTTGATGTAATCTGATCATTTATATTATCCTCTTTAAAAATAACCCCAAGACCTGTCATGTAAAGGTACAAATTCCCAGTGATGAATGTCATTGTATCAGATACCTAAAATGTACCAATAAACTTAATGAATATAAAAAACCCAAAACAAAGAGTCTTGCCACAAGGTGCTTCTACACTTGACATAGACTTCACATCACAGCTGAAAGTTAACATATTAAAAATATGTTTTCTCTGAGTGTGGTGCCGCACGCCTGTAATGCATGAGCTAGCACTCAGGAGGCTGAGGCAGACAGATCAAGTATGAAGCCAGCCTGGACTTCAAAAGGAGATCCTATCTCAAAAAAAGATCAAAAGAGAGACGGAGAGAGAGCCTTGCTTTACTACTTTAAAATTTTATTTTATTTTTATTTTTGTTTTTTGAGGCAGGGTCTCGCTATGTAGTTGGGCTGACCTTGAGCTCACTACAGAGCCCAGGTTGGCCTCGAACTCATGACAATCCTCCTGCCTCAGCCTCCCATATTTTAAGAAGTCTGAAATTGTCCTGAGCCACTGTCAAGTGCTGAATTCTGAGACAGTCATGCCTTTCATTTTACAGTGTTCACAATTTAAGCCATGTTTTCGTAGCTCCCATCAAAGCTGACAGAATCCCTGCTTTATTCTGAGGTACAGCTCTGGTATAAATCGAGTGACTTAGTCCCCCAGAGTCACACATTTACTGGATGCCAGAACCAGAACTAAAGCGCGGACCTTGTAACTCCAATCGTCAAGGCAGTTTTCACACATCCACGAGAATTCCCTATTTTCTGATGTATGTAGGCCGGGGCTCTATCGTGTTTATGATGGTCAGAGATTAATCCATGGCAGTGTGCCGCGGGCGTGGTAGTGTTACAGATAGGTGAGCGAGGTGGAAATATGACAGCCAGATAGGGCCTGGCCCGGAGAGGGTCAGGACAAAGGTGAAGCACACCACAGGAGACACAGGGGTTGAAACCAGGCCTCGAGGTAAAGGCGAGATGGCCAGGTCTGTGTAGGTCCTCAGAGAACAAACTCTGGGCCTGATGAAGTCCAGACAGACACAGCCACCCCGGGGTGACCGGAGACCTCTGGACACTGCACTGCCTAGGAGAACCCTTGCTCTTTCCGTCCATGCTCAGCCCATGACTCGTTTCCCCATTGGACACCATCACCTAAGTCACTACATTGTCGCCTTATTGGATGGTCGAGTCCGACCCTATAAAACTTCTCTGGAAAGCGGGGTCCCCGGGCTGCTCACTCAGGACCCCTCCTGCCCCTCAGGAGCTTCCCTGTCAATAAACTTCTTCCTCCTCTTCACCTTCTCCATTGCTAGGACTCAGTCTTCGATTTCTAGAGAACAGCTCGGTGTGTCCTACAGTGAACATGCTGGGAGACATCTTTCCTACTTCATCTCTGGTATTATTTCCTGTGACAGTGGCATACACCTGTGATCCCAACACTCAGGAGGCTGAGGCAGGAGGATCGCCTGGAGTTCGAGGCCAGCCTGGGCTCTACAGGGAGACTCTGTGTCAGCCAAAACCAAACACGCACAGAAACATCCATCGCTTCTGTCGTCTTTGTGGAGACTGCACTGAGCTCTCACCGGGCTGTGTGAACAGATGATGCCACACGCAGCCCACAGGCCGGTGTCCAAAACGCAGACAGCCAAGCCACAAGCAGCCCTGAGACCCACACACCTTCTCTTAAAAATCATGTAGTCGGCTGGGCGTGGTGGCGCACACCTGTGATCCCAGCACTTGGGAGGCTAAGGCAGAAGGATCGCTGTGAATTCAAGACCAGCCCGGGGCTGCGTAGTGAGTTCCAGGTGAGTCTCAACTACCTAGTGAGACCCTGTCTCAAAAAAACCAAAAAAGAGAAAAACTCACGTAGTCTTCCAGGGGTGAGTGGGTCGAAAGGAAGGGGAGGGGAAGTAAAAGGACCAGGAAACCGTGTATCTCGGTGTAACCAGTGTGCTGCTCTGCACCGCAGAATGGAGGTGAAAGCTCTATTTGTTTCTTCTACACCCAAGGAGCTGCTCCGAATTTCCTCAGGCCTAGCTCGAAACTCACCTCTCCTGGGTTCCACCCAGATGGCGGGACAGAAGATTCAGGGTGAGAGGCCAAGGTCCAATCTTATCCCCGAGGCAAAGGAGGGAGAGGTCCAGGTACAGGAGGAGGGCACAGCCTGAACATGTCTGCTATTTCCTTGTGTCCTTGGCCACTGCTGTTTGCTGCCGAAAGAGGACCCGAGGAGGCAGGTGTGATGTAGTCCCAGCATTCTAGAGGCTGAGGCAGGAGGATTAAAACATTCCAGCTGGGCATGGTGGTGCACACCTATAATCCCAGCACTCAGGAGGCTGAGACAGGAGGATTGCTGTGAGTTCGAGACCAGCCTGGGCTACATAGTGAGTTCCAGGTCAGTCTCAACTACACAGTGAGACCCTGTCTCAAAAAAACAAAACAAACAAACAAACAAAAAACATTCTAGGGCAGTTAGGCAAGGTGGGGCCCTCAGCATCAGAAGATAACTATGGTTTGAGGCTCATTCATTGAAGGTCAGGCTTCAAGGAAAAGAGGAAGTAGTAGCACGCACCTCCCCTAGGGATGTACAGCAGAGAGTGATTTCTAAAGGGGCAGCAGTCACCTCTGTTGGGGGCCAAAGCCTCCCAAGCCCAACCCTTCCCAGAAAACCCTCGTTCCTTCCGTGCACACCTGCTCCGGGGCTGTCAGAACTACCTAAGCCACTCTTTTCTGTTGACTATAATTACATCCTGCCTCTTAGCCACCTAGTGGTTTCCCATTGCATCAGTATTACCTAAATTTGACCATAGTTTTTGTTTGTTTGCTTTGTTTTTTTGAGACAGAATCTTGCCATGAAGCCTGGGCCCAAACTCACCGCGATCTTCCTTCCTCAGCCTCTCAGTGCTGGGACGACAGGCGTGCGCCACCACACCCAGAGATACTTCTAATCGTATTAGTCAACTATAGTTTTGTCCCACCTTGATCCTACCTCATCTCCTGACTTTGCTCAATAAAACACCCTTGAGAAGCGGGATCCCGAGGGATCACTTTCCAGATCTCCTCTCTTACACAGAAGCTATCTTTATCTCAATAAATTCTTTCTACTCTTTGTGTGTGCGTGTGTGCGCGTGTGTGTGTGCCAGGGATTGAACTCAGGACCTTGCGCTTGCCAGGCAGGCACTGTGCCACTGAACTACCTCCCTGGCTCTTTCTAAACTTAACCTCCATTGCTCCTGAGAGAGGAGAGCACTTCTCCGAATGGAACTGGGCACCTATGGGTTAACTGTGTTACTAGTTAGCTATGCGTTGACTAGGTAACTGTGCTCTTTGCGGAATGTACCTGAATAGCCATGAAAACTTCTGGAATCTGTCGCCACAGAAGCGTAAACAGACAGAAAGTCCCGCCAGAACTCTCCTCTCCTCTCTCCACGGTTCTGCTTTGTTAAGTCCTGCGCGCCGCATTCCCAGGGAAACTCTGATGGAATTAAGACTCACAGAAGTAAAAAGAGGTACACAAGGAAGCACAAACTTAGATTCGGGGCTCTTGAGACTGGGAGGAGTCACTCGCTGAGCCGCGGCAACATTAAAGCCTCTTTCTGCTCCTGTCTTCTCCTTAAAGAGTTGCCGGTGCTGGGTTCCTCACTGTTTCCTGCTCCGCTCCTACAATTCATTCTCGGATTTTAGAGAACACAAACTCAGCGTGCCTGACTTCTAGCAGGCTGGGGGTTGTAATATTTCCCTTACATTATTTGGCGGTCCGTAGGTCATTCGCCCTGTTGCAGAACTGCATAGCCAGACCCTGTGTCCGTGACAGCAATGACTTTCTAATCCAAACACGTACTAATGGTCTAGGAACCACGTAGGAATCTCCAAATGAGTAAGGGGATTATTTTAACTCCCAGCCTGGCAGATGTTGGATACACCGAGTTTGTGGTCTCTAAAATCCAAGAATGAATTCTAGGAATAACAGAAGTTGAGTAAGAAATATTTGTTGAAGGAGAGACAGACAGAAGGGGACCTGGAAAATGGGTTGCACACAAGCCCACTTCTCGAAGAAGCTTATAGAGCAAAATCTGCAATGTGTGATCAAAATCAGGAGGCAGGCATAAGGTGGGACAAAACTACGGTCAACCAATAGGATCACAAGTATAGTCACGTAGGTAATGTCGACCCAATGGGAAAGCAGGTCACGTTGCAAGTGTACACGAAAAGAACAGAGATCTTTCCTGCTAAGGATGGGTTAAAGTCTTGGACTCCACCCAGCTTACTGATGCTCAAGAGGAATATCAACCCTTGTGGTTTATTCCCGAGGAAGTAGGTGTAGGCATTTTATTGTTGTTTTGAAGCTTGGCCTTCAGAAGGTGCCTCCAGCCACAGCTGTAATGTGTTCTCATTTTCTGCACTGACTTCTTTGACTTCTAGCCCTGCCTGACAGCCTATATTTCTACCGAACTTAGCTCTCTATAATACTAACAAAAATTAAAATTTAAAAGAACATTTCTGAAAATCACATCATCTAAACCCTTTTTCTCTTTCTTTCTTGTTTTTCTTTTTGAGATAGGATCTCACTGCATAGCCTGGGCTGGCCTCAAACTCATGGCGATCCTCCTGCCTCAGCCTCAGAAGTGCCAGGGTCACCGGCGTGTGCCACTCTTATGGGGTTCTGGGGTGCTGGGAAATCCTACAGAGTCTTCCTGAGTTCTTGTCCTGAACAAAGAATTGGTGAAGAGGAGAAAAGTGCAGCAAGGTTTTGCATTTATTGAAAAGGGTATCGAGTACTGAGTAGACCGTGGACTGAGCTCCAGGGTTCCTGGCCTCTGGCTGACCTCGGATCTAGGGTGTCCCCTCGAAATTCTGCTTGGGCCAGGGATGTACCTCAGTGGTGCCACACCTGCCTCTCAAGTGCGAGGTCCTGAGTTCCATCCCTGGTACCAGACAAAAAAACCCAACTCTGCTTGCTTTTGCTGTCCAGAATTGCTGTTGCTATTCTAGGTCTCTTCTGGTTGCAAATGAGTTGTAGAAATGTTTTCTCTAGTCCTGTGAGGTATGCTAGTGGTGTTTTGATTGGGATTGCATTAAATCTGTATAACAATTTTGAAAGTATGGCCATTTTCATGATGTTGATTCTTCCTATTCAAGAACAAGGGCTACCTTTCCTATTTCCTATACCCTCTTCCATCTCCTTTTTCAGAGTACTGTTAGTTTCAATGTAAGGGCCATTTACTTCCTTCATTGCATCGACTCTTGGTTATTTCATGTTTTGGGATGCTTTTGTAAAGGCGTTGTTCCCCTAATCTCAATGGAGTTTTTGGAGTCTTCACTGTAGAGTATCATGTCATCAGCAAATACTGATAATTTCACTTCTCCCTTTCCTACCCCCATTCCTTTTATTTCTTTCTCTTGTCTAGTTGCTCTGGCTAGTGTTTCCAGAACTACACTGGATAAGAGTGGTGATGGTACAGACAGCCAAGTGAGGTAGAAATAGTAGAGGGTGTCACAGGGGCTGAAATCAATGCAGAGGATGAGAACGTATGGAGCTGGGGCAGGAGGTGCATTTGAAGCAGACTAGAGCGATAGCGGCCAGATTTGCATACGGCCCTGAGGGATGAACAGAAACTTGAGATTATTGGCCCCACCCATTTAGGCTTTCTCGTATAGAGAGACCACTATCTCATGGGGGCGGGCAGTCCTCCTCCAGCCCCTGAGACCAAGGCCACATACACTAAGACTACATATCCACCAAGGTTAACGATGTCATCCACATACTCTTGTTACTGTTGGGTCAATATTACCTAAGCGACTATACTTGTAATTGTGGGAGCCTGACTGAACCAGAGCGACTCCATGTTGACCAGCAAACGACCTAGAGACTGTCGCTCCCCCGCATCCCTTACAGGATAACTAATGATTGATTGTGAATTGTTGGGTGGCTGCTTTGAAGTAGCTGGGAGGCTAGATGGAAACTGTAGTGAACACAGAGACCCAACATCAATCACACCACTCCTTGCTTGCCTGTAGTGGAATGTTCTGAACTTTGTAATCTAAGTTGAAAATGGAAAAATGGATAATCAATCTGCTGATCATTAGTACGTGACGGTCAAGTATATGCCTGATGACCACTAGCTCAGATTAACTGATTCTTTGCCTTTGTCCTCTCTCTGCAAGTTTTAAGTGTAAACCCCCCCACCGTCCTTTAACCCTATATAAAATGGCCTCTGTTTCCGAGTTAGCCGCCTCTCTGAGCTACTTGGCTTGGGGAGTGCCGTCTGGCCAGACTAATAAAGGTCTATTAGCCACCTTGCCTGGTGTGTTCCTTCCTGGGTGACTCTCGCTATCAGACAAGCTCCTGGAGCCTCGCTGAGCTACTGAGCCCAGCATCGTGAAGGCCTCTTGGCTGTTCACGCTCCAGGAGTAAAAGTGAGACACAAGTCTTACAGTAATCTTATTGGTTGATTATAGTTTTTGCACATGTTGTACCTCCCCCTCCCCCCCATGACTTTGCTCTATAAAACTTCCTTTGAGAAATGGGCTCCTTGGCAACCCATTCAAGACCCCTCATACCTCCCAGGAGCTATTCTTTTTTTTGAGACAGGGTCTCACTATGTAGTTGAGACTGACCTGGAACTCACTATGTAGCCCAGGCTGGTCTCCAACTCACAGCGATCCTCCTGCCTCAGCCTCCCAAATGCTGGGATTACAGGCGTGTGCCACCACACCTGGCATCCCAGGAGCTATTCTTATTTATTCCTCATTCCCATTCCCCAATAAAATTTCCTACTCTAAATCTCCATTGTTTCTTATAATTCATTCTTTGACTTTAGGGACCACGAACACCACATATTTGACATCCAGCAGGATAGGAATCACATCTGTTCCCCCATATCGGTGACAGTGGACCTCTTTGTCTTGTTCTTGATTTTACAGTGAAAGCTTTTAGTTTTTGTGCATTTACTATGACATTGGCTGTTGGTTTGTCATAGATGGCTTCTCTCAGACTGAGATAAAGACTGTCTATTCCAATTTTTTGCAAGTTTTTTTTTTATCATGAATGGGTTTTAGAGTTTGTCAGACCCTTTTTCTCCACCGATTGAGGTGATCATATATGGCTTTTGTCCTGGCTCTGTTAACATGGAGTATTACATTTACTGATCTGTGTATATGTTGAACCATCCATGCATCCCTGGGATGAATCCCACTTGGTTAGGGTGTATAATCTTCTTGATTATTTATTTGCTGTGTTCTATTTGCCAGTATTATTGAGGATTTTTGCATCGATGTTCATTAGGGAGATTGGTCTGTAGTGCCCTTTTTTGTTTACGTCTTTCTCTGGTTTTGGTATCAGTAATGCTTGCCTCCATGAATGAATTTAGGAGTATTGCTTCCCTTTCAATTTCATTAAAGAGTCTGAGAAATAGTGGCATTAGATCTTCTCTAAATTTCTTGTAGAATTCAGCAGTGAGTGCTTCAGGATATGGGCTTTCCTTTGTTGTAAATTTTTAATTACATCTCCAATTTCATTGACTGGTATTGGTTGTTCAGAATTTTAATATCTTCTTGATTCAGCATTGGTAATTCATATGGATCTAGGAATCTGTCCATTTCTTCTGTTTCCCATCTTATTAGAATACAGGTTCTCTTAGGCTGGGAATGTAGCTCAGCAGCACAGTACCTGCCTGGCAAGTATAATGCCCCGAGTTCAATTCCTGGTACAGAAAAAATAGAGAGAGAATGCAGGTTCTCGAAGTAGATATTGATGATCTTCTGGATTTTTATAAGATCTGTTGTGATTTCACACTTTTCATTCCTAATTGCATGAATTTGAACCTTTTCTTCTTTGGGGGGGTAAGTTTGGCTAAGGGTTGGTTAATTTTATTTAATTTTTCAAAGAACCAACTCTTTGAGTCATTGATTCTTTGTATTGCTTTTTTTTTTCTCCATTGAATTAATTTCTGCTCCGATCTGCATCATTTCTTCCCTTGTACAAGATTTGGGTTTGACTTGCTCTTCTTTTTTCTAGAAGCTTGAGGTTTAACATTAGGTTGTTTATTTGAGCTTAGTTTGTTTTTCTGATATGGGAATTCACTGCTATAATTTTTCCTCGTAGGACTGCTTTCATTGCATCCTGTAATTTGTAGTATGTTGTATTCATATTATCATTTAATTACAGAAACTGTCTAATTTCTTCTTTAATTTCATCTGTGAGCCATTGGTTTTTCAGAAGGATGTTATTTAATTTCCAGGTGTTTATGAAGTTCCTGGGGTTTCTTTTGCCAATGATTTCCAATTTCATTGTACTATGGCCTGATAATAGGCATGGGGTAATTTCAGTTCCTTTGCATTTACTTTAGCATGTTCTATGAGCAAGTACCAGGTCTGTTTTGCAGAATGCAGAATTTCCTGTGTTCAGCTGAAAAGAATGTGTCTTCTGATGTTCTGGGCTGGACCACTCTCTAGACATCTACTAAGTCCATTTGTTCAAAAGTTTGGTGCAGTTCTGATATTTCTTTGTTGATATTTTTGTCTAGTTGATCTGTCTATTTCCGGAAGTGGGGTGTGGAGGTCCTCTATAGAATTTTACTAATGCTTACTTGATTTTTCATGTTCATCCATACTTGTTTTGTATAGTTGGGTGTGCTGGTATTTGGTGCACATATATTTAGGATCGTCATCTCTTTCTCTTGGACTGTTCCCTCTACAAGGATGCAGTGACCTTCTTTGTCTCTCTTAATCAGTTTTGGCTAATCTAGTTTAATTGCAAATAGGATAGCTACCCCTGCTTTTTGCCAGTTTCCTATCACATGTTCCATGTTTTGACTTTCAATGTATGAATTTCTTTGTTAATGAAATGTGTTTCTGGTATGCAGCATATTATTGGATGTTGCTTCTTGATCCAGTCTGATTGTTTTGATTGGTGAATTATGACCATTATCGTTGATGATTATGACTGATATGTATCGATTTATTCTTATCATATTATTTTCCTGTTACTGATTTCCTTTTTCCCTGCCTTGTTTAAGTGCTGGCCTTGCCTAGTGGATTCATTCGGTTGTGGTTCACGGAGTTGTAGTCCTCATCCTCATTATGCCTTTCCAGAAGGTCCTTCAGAACACTTTGGAGCGCTCATTTGGTGCTCATGAATTTCTTCAGATGTTCTTTGTCATGAAGGTATCTTATTTCTCCACCAACTATGAAAGGTAGTTTTGTGAGGTACATCAGTCTGGGTTATTTCCTTTTGGGGCAGGAAATACTTCACTCAGTGTTCTGCTTGACTTGAGGTTTTGTGTTGAGAAGTCTGCTGTGATTCTGATGGGCTTTCCTTATACGTGATTTGTTTCTTTTCTCTAATAACTTTTAATATTCTGTTCTTGTGTTGAATTTCCTGAATCTTGACTATTACTTGTCTTGGTATAGGTTTTGTAAAATTGGAATTCTATGTATGCCTCACTTACCCGTATGTCAAGTTCTTTTTCCCTGCTTGGGAAGTTCTCTGCCATTATTTCTGTGAACAGGTGTTTTACATCAGTTGCACTATCTCTTGCTTTTTCACTGACTCTGATCAATCTTATGTTGTTCTTCTTTGCATCATCTAGCAGCTGTTGAATTGATTTTTCGTGGTCCCCTGCTATTTAAGAAATGTTTCTTTTCATGATCACTTACTGCATTTCTGTCTTCTATATCGGCTGTTCTCGCCTCATATAGGTTCCTTCTGCGGCATATACTTTCAATGGAATGTCTAACCTCAGGGATATCTGTTTCATGGATTCCATTTCTTTCCCATGTTGAACATTCATAGGTCCATCATTTTCCTAGGCGCTTCCATTTTTTATCTTTATGTGGTCTAGTGTCACTAACCATGTCTTTCATTAAGGCCACCATCTCTGTAGTAATCTGAGAAGTTATTTCTGATTTCTTTCATCTGTTTTGTTACTTCCACTGTTACCACTTCAGCGGGTCCAAGTGGGTGGCTTTCCAGTTGTTCCACCTCAATGCTCCTGGGTTTGCCATTAGTGAAATGGAAGTGTGGGATTGTATCTTGCTTAAGTGTCTTCTAATTTTCCATTTTTTTAAAGTTCCATTCCTGAATTGATGCTTGTAAATTGTTTAAGGCAAGCAGCTTTATTTCTACTTTTAAGAAATGAGTACTTCTCTTCCTAGTGTAGCAGGCTTTTGGGTTTTGAGTCTGTTCCAAGATCCTATCTCTTCAATTTAGTGGGGATGAGAAGTTGCTGACTGTTTGGCCTAGCCCCTGTTTCTTTGGCACTGGACTGTAGTATTTTTTATAGCCCTTAGGCAATCTCTTTTTTGGCATATCAAGAAAAACTACAGATTAGAACAATTATATCACTTTGGCTAAAGCGTTATAATCAGCAATAACAATAACATCAAATAAAGCCCAGAAAATGAAAATTTGCCACCTTTAACCATAGGAACTAAATTTTTGGGGTATATGACAAAATCTAAATCAAACCAGAAAATTGTATTCAGTAAATATGTCCTCAATATGGTGACTTTTACTCTCAGAGGAGAAAATTTAAAAGGAGTTGGGGAAAAATAGCAACACAGAAGAAGAGGAAGAGATTCAAAATAAGCCTGGAAGACTAAGGAAGATTATGCAAACTTTGGGAAACTGGGGAAGACAGGAGGGAAAGAGAATGAACAAATAAAAACAAGAACAGAACAACAAAACAGCAACAGTGTTCACACTCATATAAAAATAAGATCAAGAGAAAGAAGAAAAAAATTGTCCACTTCATTTTGTATCACTGCTTTTACTGGTACACAGAGTGGGCAGACAGAGCCCAGATCTGGGTTGATTAATCCCAGTGAGCCAGTTGTAGATTTATGGGTCGTGGATAATCCCAGCAAACCTGCACCTTTAGTTCCACTGAAGTTCCAGCTGGTTTCTGGCTGTGAGGCTAGAACCTGATTTGTTGAGTCTACAACACTTCATGTGCCTCCTGCCGGCTTTAAGTCAGCCCCTTGACCTCCTACTGATTTGAACACAGTTCCACCTCTTCCTGATACTAAGAACCTGCAGCTACTCTGAGTTCCAAGCTCAGTTGGCCCTTCTCCAAGATGGTTATTGGCCAGTCGCCCTCTCTCTGGGGATGTTTAAACCCGAATAACTCACCAGCCACTGCAGTGCACTGCGTCCACTGTTCCTTTCCACTGCTGCACTTCTCTGTGGAATCCTCTGGGGTTGCCAGTAGTCACCATGCGTCTACATATTCGAGCTACCACTCCCATTCAGTGAGTCAGGGCTCAAGGAGAAAGTGCCACCTGCCACCTCCCTCTTCTTCTGAGTTACATCTAGCTTTTTGGAGATTGTTTCTTGTCAGGCCACTGGCTGGGCTAGATGTCCTCTGCCTCCCAGTTCCATGGTCACAGGTGGGCCCTGCCTTCTACAACTTTGCTGTCCCTTTGAGTCTAACTGCTGAGCTTTAAAGTCCACATATGTTCCCAGTGCCTTAGGCAAACCCTGGCCCATGCCAAGCAGACTCAAATATTTTCCAGTTGAAGTCATTCTAGCAGCTTGGTCACCTCCATAAGGTCCCCCTGGCTAGTGCAGCTCAGAAGTGAGAAACCACTTCAGATGGTACTATTACTGTCCTAGCATAGAGAATCTATAAAACAAAAATCAAGCTGATATCAAGAATAGCCTCAGGGCTAGGGATTTAGCTCAGTTGTGCCATGCCTGCCTTACAAGTGCAAAGTCCTGAGTTTGATCCCCAGTACTGGGAGGGGGAAAAAAAAAGAATAAAGAATAATAATAAGAAGAATGGCTTAAAAATTCTGGTATCCCTAGACATTTGGTTTTTGTATAATCATCTGTTCTATGCCTTCAATTTTTGTGGATTCCTGGGTTCTGATCTCCTATTTGCACTTAGGACACTCTTTCTACTCTGCCTAACTGTGGTTCCTAAGGATCCTACTTTTATCATCCCTTCTGATGGTTAATTTTTGTTGGTGTTTTTGAGAGAGACACTCACTATGTAGTGCAGGCTGACCTTGAACTCATGGTGATCCTCCTGCCTCGGCCTCCTGAATGCTAGAATTATATGTGTACACTAGCAGGCCCAGCTAAATCTGTACTTTGTACTTTTAAAGTGACCTCAGATGGTGTGTAAGTCACTAAATTTTGTATCCTATCACTGAGATGCACCTTCATCTTCCACGTCCTGAGGGAACAACCTCAGGAGTTGGCCTGGGGAGAGACCAGAGTGACACAGTAGCAATGTCACCACTGGCAGACATCCAGCCAGCTTTCCTGCTGGGGCATTTTCCTTCAGCCCTAACACCAACTACTTTTGAGTCTCTCAAGGTTTACAAACTGTTCCTAGCCTGGAGCGATGGCGCATGCCTGTAATCTTAGCTATGAGTTCAAGGATAGCCTGGGCCATATGGTGATCAACTTCAGGAAGCCCAGAGATGAGGAAAAAGCGGAGTGCTGTCTGGGGAGAGAAGTGGACCACACACAACACAGGCCAAGCCACTGGTCTCTGGCATGGGCAGAACGAACGTGGCTCCTCAGTGCTTGGATCCAGTGTGGGGCTGGGTGAGGACCGGCTGCCCAGGGTCAGCAGGGCCACGCCACGCCCAGGAGGTGAGGCATGCACAGGGGACACTGCCACTGCCCCAGTGGGGAATGCAGGATCCAAGCTCCTGGAGCCGAAGTAGAAGGCAAGTGGATAGTTCAGGAGACAGAGTGGATGCCTTACTTGGCGACAAAGCAGGGCCCAAGACAGCGCATGCGTGCAATATGGGCGTGAAAGACGCCTTTAAAGTGAGAGGTAGAAAATCCCTGCAGATCAGCGCTGAGGTTCATCCGCAGTCCCATCCGGGACAGGACCTGCTGGTCTGTGGCTGCTGCTCTAGGTCGACAGTTTCCCAATGCACAACCTCCCGGCGGTTCTTGTGGGTCCTGGAGGATCACTTTCCCACTGCACCTCAAAGCAGCAATGTGCCCAGTAGTGTTAGAATTCGGGAGTCAGGCTGGGGCGGGGGCACACGCCTGTGACCCCAGCACTGGGGGCCGGGATACGGGGGTCCGTGTGGGTTCCAGGCCAGCCTGAGCTCCACGGCGAGAGCCTGTCTCAAAAAAGTAAAATAATAAAACTGTAGGGCTCTTCTGCCCATTTCAAAATTCGGAAATGATTTTATTTCCAAACATTTTCCAGGTTTTTATAGGCTCTTCTTGTTTGCTCTTCTTCTTGACAGCTTGCTTCAGTTTAATGTGTAGTGCCCGAGACTCAAGAGCCTGCAGCGAGAGCGGTCACGATGAAAGGACGCCAGCGCAGTTGGCAGAGCGTCCTCTTGTGAAGAACCTCAACTGGGACTTGCGTCGCAGACTTTGTGTTCTTTAACTGTGCTCCCAGCTCCCCTGCTTTACTGATTCCTCCCATAAAAAGATCACCTCAGCCCCAGGCCCAGTAGCACCCCAGGGGCCTTGGCTAACACACTGCTCCCCCACCCCCATGCCGAAGGCTCCTGCTTTCTCCTTTTGGTGTTCTAATGAGGGCAGTGAGACAGGGTCTTCTAGGTCAGGGTGATCCTCCTGCCTCAGCCTCCGGGGTCCTGTGAGCACCACGCCCAGCCCTAGAAACACATTTTCAACAGTTTATTAAGCAGTGTGTGCAGCGCTACACACTCCGCAGCCCTGCCTTGACACCCGAAGAGACAAGGGGACATAATTTCCTCCAAGGGAAGGGATTCAGAAGATCACCGAGGTGGCTGCGAAGGCTGCCCGAACTCTGAGCCAGAGTTGGACTTCTGGCCCCTTGGTCCCAGACAGGTTGGCACCGGTTGGCACCTCCCACCAGCCGGGAGGCAGAGGCCAGCGGTGTCTGCGCCTGGCCCAGAGGAAGGACCTGCAGGTCCAGCCTGGGAACCCAAGGAGCAGTGTGTGTCGGCGTGGAGGTGCACACCTGTGATCCTAGCACTCGGGAGGCTGACGCAGGAGGATCGCTGTGAGTTTGAGACGAGCCTGGGCTACAGAGGGAATTCCCAACTCCCAAACAACGAACAAACGAAAGCAAGAGAGGAAACCACAGCGCAAGAGGCAGTAAAGAAGTCAGCAAGGAGCACTGACCGACCGAAGCTCTGGGAGAGGGGAGGTGAACCCCCCGGTGGTGACTGGACCCAGGCGGGACAGCCAGGCCGGCGGGCTCGGAAGGACAGGGCGGGGCGGGGCGGGGCGGGGCGCTACTCTCCC
>NW_022900926.1:11964092-11967301 GCF_012274545.1 Fukomys damarensis | reverse complement strand
CCCGGAGCAGAGGCGGCGCTGCAAGGGGGATCGGGCCGGCGGGCCCCTGGGTGCTCTGCGCAGCGGACTGCAGGGTGGGAGGTGCCGCAAAGCTTCCTGAGCCAGAGCTCACCGGAAGCCTGAAGGAGCCGTCTTGCAGCAGCAGCCCGGTTTCCTAACCCAGTGAAGGCGCTCAAATGTTCATCTTGTTGCTTTTACATAGTTCGCTGTCTCTCTCGCATTGTCTTTCTCTGTTCTGAGACAGGGTCTCACAATGTTTCCCAGGCTGACCCCAAACTCGCAGCGATTCTCCTGCCTCAGCCTCCCCGAGTGCTGAGATCACAGGGGTGCGCCCCCACACCAGCTGTACATATGCTTATTTCTCTTTAAGCGTTTTGGTCATTTTTGAATGAAAGAAAACTGGCCTTTTCCAAGGACAGCAGAGTGCACGAAGGAAGTAGGGGTGTGCTCCTAGCAAGCTCTTGCTCCAAAACCTACAGCGAAGGGAGCCTCGCCCCGCGTCCGCCTGGCAGGGTGGCGGTTTCGGCGGGCCGCTGAGCGAGGAGGGGAACGCAGCAGTAATTATCGGGGCGAATGCAGAGAGGAAACGTGGCACGAAGCCGCCTCCATCCGCACACAGCCGCAGCCCCTCTCGGTGACTCCGCCCCGCCACGTTCCATCCATGCGTGGGGTCCCCAGCTCGGCGCCCCGGGACGCACCTGGCCGCCTCGGGCTTTTTGTGGAACCAGAGCTGGAAATCCTTAGCGCCAGAGTGGAGAAAGGATGTCTTGTGATGGAGAGGTGAGCTCCAAATGACCAACTCCGGCCCGGCATGGTGGCACACACCTGTACTCCCCGCATTCGGGAGCACTTCCGGCCTGCTGACAACATCCACGCGGTGATAGAAGTCAAAACGGAGAGCCCACGGTGAGCATCACACTTCATCACAAAAAGCTGTTTCCCCTTAGCTCAGACACAAGGCCCGAGTGGATTCTCACCTCTCCTGCTCAGCTTCAACACTGTACTGCTGAAGGTCCAAGTGGGTGCAAGGAAACATGAGACAGAAATAAAATACAGGCCAGACAAGGTGGCACACAGCTGTAATCCTAGAATTCAGCAGGCTGAGGAAGGAGGATCTCTGTAAGTCAGAGGCCAGCCTGGGGCTGCACAGTGAGTTCAAGGCCACACTGGACTACACAGTGAGACCCTGTCTCAAACAACAAACAACAAACAAAACAAACCAGGTGGACAAAGAAAGAAGTATCCGTCTCCTTTGCAGATGGCGTGACCATGCACAGAGGTTCTAAAGAATCTACAACACTCTGTGGGGCACTCAAAAGTGAACTTATCACTGTACTGTTTGCTTAAATGTGTCGATAAACTCAATGGGAAAAAAGTGAATTTATCAAGGTGCCAGTTAGAGTTAATATGCAAAAGTCAATTCTGTTTCCAAATGCGAGGAAAAAACATCGCAAAATAGAATTTCAAAATGCTATTTGAACTTCTTTTTTTTGGTCCCAGGGATCAAACTCAGGTCCTTATGCTTGCAAGGCAGGTGCCAGAACCATTGAGCTAAATCCCCGGCCCTAAAAATGCTATTTGAAATAGCACGGAAAAAAGCATAAAATATGTGCAAATAAATCTAAGGAACCTATTCATGCTAGTGAGACCTGTACTCAGAAAATAAAATGCTGTTGAAAAAAGACCTAAATAAGTGAAACGACCTACCCGGTAATAGCTGAAAATTCAATATTGTTTAAATATCAGTTACCTCCATAGTTCATTTTAAAAATTCAATTCCAGAACACCGCAGTATTTTTTAACGTGTCAATTCTAAAATTTATATGGAAATATAAATGACAGGATCGCCTATTTTGGCTAGTTTGAAAAAATAAACATGAAAGCCAGGAGTGGTGGCACGTGCCTGTAATTCCAGTACTCAGGAGGCCGAGGCAAGAGGATCACTTCAAGTTTGAGGCCAGGCTGGGGGTGCAAGAGCAGCCTGAAGTACACAGTGAGACTCTGTCTCAAAACAAAACAAAACAAAACATTCAAATGGATTGTGGTCCTGTTAAACATCAAAGCCAAAATCTCAAGTTCCTGGAAGAAAACACTGAAAGAGAGCATCACAACCTTAGAGTAGTGCAAGATTTCTTAGGCTAGTAAAACAAGAGCCATAACATTTTTAAAATGATTAACTGGACATTAAAAAAAGACTGAAAATTTCTGCTGATCAAGGATGCCTCTAAAAACTGAGAAAACAAGTCTGGAGGAAAACCATTTACCACAATGAAAAACTTTTATACAGAATGTGTTAGAACTTTTGCACATGAAAAACCCTATGAGAAATTGCATACTACTTGATGCGCAAAAACTTACAGTTCCGTCCTATAAACATCAAGAACAACTAATTAATGCGCACAAAAGTAGCATGTATCTCATAGAGGAGATGTTGGCTTATTGGCTACGAAGTGGGGCATCAGAAACTTTCCAGGGTGATATGGATTTCTTTCTTTTGAGACAGGGTCTCACTGTGTAGTTCAGGCTGTTCTTGCACTCTCTATGTAGCCCAGACTGGCTTCAAACTCGCGGTGGTCCTCCTGCCTCAGCCTCCTGAGTGGTGGGATCACAGGCATGCGCCATCATGCCCAGCCAATGATTCTAATTAAGAATCAATAATGATGCCTGTGTTCCGTTTTACTTATTGTTTTCCAGTACTGCCGGAAAGCCGGCTGATTATGCGTCCCGGGTAGGGGCACTGGCATACCGCGCTTGCGATGGGCCAGCCTTGGGCTCCAAGGGAACCCAAACATGAATCAATTCCCACTCCAGCCAGGAGGTGGCCCCCGGCAGTCGCTGGGACCGCGAGTGTCTTGGCTTCGCAGGTCCGCTTGGGGAGCTTTCGCCCAGTTTGCGGACCGTGCTTCCCCAGCTGGAACCATCAGGCAGAGACGCTAGTTTGCGGGGGGCGTCGTAAAGGGCGCGCACGAACCCTTCCCGGTTTCCGTCGGCTTCCGGTGTTTGTTTTCCGGGCTGTGTGGGGAAGGCGGCGTCTCTTCCTTTCTGCCGGTTCTTCCAGGCGCTGGGCCCGACTTGCTCCGGTCCCAGCACCGCGGAAGACTGGGGCCATGGTACAGATGGAGACGCAGCTCCAGAGCATTTTCGAGGAGGTGGTGGTGAGTGCGGCCGCCGACAGCCCGGGCGGGAGGGCGCGGGAGACGCGGGGACGG
>NW_022900926.1:11959546-11963751 GCF_012274545.1 Fukomys damarensis | reverse complement strand
AAAAAAAAAAAAAAAAAAGCAGACAACGTGGTTTGTGTTTTGATAGGATGTTTATGGATACACCTGAGGATGAAAAAACGAAACTAATTAGCTGTTTGGGCGCCTTCAGACAGTTTTGGAGTGGACTTTCACAGGTGAGCACTTGTATGCCCATGTAGATAGGTCAAATGGAGTCTCGAGTTTTAGTTTTTCGAGAAATCTGTACAGATTTCTATGACGTTTGTCCTAGTTTACATTTCCACCAACAGAGAAGGACTCCTTTCCCCCCACGTCCTCGCCAGTGTTATTATTTGATTTTTTGGTGTTTGCCATTCTTTATTGGAGTCAGGTGGAATCTCAGTGTTGTTTAAATTTGCGTTTCTCTGATGGCCAGAGATGTTGAACATTTAGTATTTATTGGCCTTTTGTATTTCTTCTTCTGAGAAATGTCTGTTCATTTCACTTGTCTGTTTTAACATTCGGTCTTTTATTTGGGGGGGGTCTAATTTTTTTGAGTTCTTTATATATTCTAGGTCTTAGTCTTCTGCTGGTGGAATAGCTAGCCAAATTTTTTTCTCATTCTGTAGGTTGTCTCTTCACTCTTTTGGTTGTTTCCCTTGCTACGTTGAAGCTTTTTAATTCGATATGATCCCATTTGTTGATTCTTGGTATTATTTTTTGTGCCCCTGGGGTTCTGTTCCCAAAGTCCTTCCTATGACTATGTTTTCAAGTTTTGCCTGTTTCATCTTTCAGCAGGTTGTTTCTGATGTAATACTGAGGTCTTTGATCCACTTGGTTTTAGTTCACTGCGTAGAGCTAAGGTTCTAGATTGAGTCTTATGTGTGTGGAAAGCCACTTTTCCCCGGACCGTTTGTTACAGAGGCTGTCTTTCCTCCACTCTGCAATTCTGGCCCTTTTTGCAAAGATCAGGTGGCTGACTGTGCCCGAAGTTGTCCTGCATCCTCTGTTCTGCTCCACTGAGCCACAGGCCTGGTTATTTTGCCAGTACCATGCTGTTTTTATCAGAAAGTAGGAGGAGTTTTTAAAAATCCATCCCACAGAGATGGTCATGGCAGTACGTGCCTGTTACCTGAGCACTCTGCAGGCTGAGGCAGGAGGATCACCATGACTTAGAGCCCTTCCTGGGCTACATAGTGAGTTCAAGGACCAGCCTAAACTATATAACAAGAACCTATCTCAAAAAACAAAAATCTAAACTAAAAATTTGTCTCGTGTTAGTTAATAAAAATCATTTTCATCCTCTTGATTTGAAACATTTTAAAACAATTGTTAAACTTTCTCAAAGAAAATAGTAATTTCATTTTTTACTCATAAAAGCACATCATTGAATGAAAAATGACAGTGGTACTGTAGTGAAGATATCACAGTAAGGATTGAACATGCTGTAGAGAGGATACACAAGACACTGTAGTAAAATCAGGGGAAGAAGCAGTGACCTTAGTAACAGAGACCTGAATGCGTGTCCATGGAAAAGACAAAATACACCATCCTTCACGGGCTTGCTTTTCCATTCATACAGTTGCAGGAAAACTAAGAGACTGTGGAGACCGAATCAGAGGATTCGGTAATAGGAGGATTTTATTCAGTGCACCGTGACTCATTTGGATTTATGTTGAAAGACTGAGTGCACAAAGGAAAAGGGCTCCCTTATGCAGTCTTTGGTGTGAAGCAAGCAAGTTACAGAAATGAGGAGCAAAGACAGTCATTCCTGTGTCAACCTCTCATCTTAGCCTTGAAGAGAGACAGAGTCTGTGTTCCCAGGATGTCAGGGTGTTAGAAAACTGGTTCGCAGCCTCTACCTGTGCGTTTCATTAGTCACAGGCCAGGGTGCTGCACCCTCAGGAGGCGCTGTTGGAGATGGGGTTCCTGGCCTTCTCCTTCACCACTTCGGAGGGCGTGGGGTCATGTTCCTGAGGAAAGGGGTGTGAGAGGGGAGTCACCTGAGCTTGGGAGGGTGTTTGGGTCCGAGGCTTGTCTTTTCTGAGTGTCTTCTGTAGTACCTTGTCCTGTAGGTAGGGAAATGACTTCACTCTGAAGTGGACCGTAGAGGCAGTACATTCATTTCTTAAATTTTGGTTTTGAGCCAGGTGTGGTGGCACTTGGCTGTAATCCCAGCACTTGGGAGGCTGAGGCAGCAGTATTGCCACAAGTTTGAGGGTGACCTGAATTACAGTAAAACCCTGTCTGGAAAAAAAATCAGTCACAGGATTTGAAGCATAATATAACAAATTCATCTTACTTTTTTAGAAGTTATTTCCATCCATTGATGTTAATAGTGAAGTATTATTTATTTACTTATTTATTTGTTTTTTTGAGCAGGGTCTCACCATGTAATTCAGGCTGACCTTGAACTCACTATGTGGTCCAGGCTGGCCTCAGACTCTTGGTGATCCTCCTGCTTCAGCCTGCTGAGTACTGAGATTGCTGACGTGTACCACCACGCCCAGTGTCAATGAAGTATTGTATAGTCTTACTATATCGGTACAGGTTACTTACAGAAATGTAACTTTAGACTTGACGTAAAATCATTCTCTTACTTTCCAGGAGTCTCACGAACAGTGCATCCAGTGGATTGTTAAATTTATCCATGGCCAGCATAGTCCAAAAAGAATTTCCTTTCTCTATGACTGCTTGGCAATGGCTGTGGAGACTGGTCTCCTGCCACCTAGGTATGTGTTTGTGTGTGTGTTTTTTAAACGGAGCCTGGGCAAATTCATATAATTAAATGAAAGTAAAAATCTTCTATGGGAGACAGTCCCTGAGAATCTTAAACAAGCCCACTGATGACAGCTTTTAAACATTGTTATCACCCAGACCTCCTGTTCCTTTGGCTGTTTTTACCACTTCAGTCTTTATTCCTCAGAGACAGAAAAGCTTTCCTTTCTGGACTTAACTGCAGCAAGCTGAAAACATTTCTTAAGAAACAGATTGGGAGGGGCAACCTGCTTTTTGGTCCCCCTTCTGTCTCTCTTAGACAGAAGCTTTCTTTCCCCTCAAAAAACAAAAAGAAAGAAAGAAAAAGACAGAAAGAAAAGAAAAAAGAAACAATGGGAAATGATTTAAACTCAAATACTTGTGTAAGTGACTATGTTAACAAACCTTTATACTGTTTTACATCATTTTTTTGTTTTGTTTTGTTTTTTTGAGACAGGGTCTCACTATGTAGTTGAGGAGACTGACCTGGAATTCACTATGTAGTCCAGGCTGGTCTCGAACTCACAGTGATCCTCCTGCCTCAGCCTCCCGAGTGCTGGGATTATAGGCGTGTGCTGCCACACCCGGCATGTTTTACATCATTTTTAATGGGGATGAAGCAGGGGTAAAAGCTGTGTTTATTGTGGTTTACATGCTGCCATAATGGCAAAGAGGTTGTATGTTGCAGAAATAACACACTCGAGATCATCCCACACTCCTGCCACACAGGCAAGTTCAACCATGGGATGAGCAAGCCCAAATAATTTTGAAATACATTTTTGGGACTCTGCTGAGCTGGTTGTTGTGGAAGGATAGAAGAATGAAGACGAAAGTGAGGCTCGCCGAGTGGGCTGGAGAGGCAGCTGTTTTCAGTCTCCAGTGAATACAGGTAGCTGTGGTGAAGACTGGAGACCAGAGACCACGGTTCTGCCCTTGGCCCTCTGCGTTGCTTCATCCCACACCTGGGCACGGCTGTCAGCCAGTGTCTGCTAGTGTCCTCCCCTTGGCCTGTGCTCTCTCAGCCTGCAGAAGAGCCTTGGCAGGAAGCCATCCTACGTTCTTTTGCTGTAGGCTGAGGCTGAGGGCGGCCTGGGTCTCGGTAGAGGGGAGCATGTATCCTCTCCCTCTTCAAGAGTCAGTGTCACATTTCAGAAGAGCATGTGGAATTGGAAAGCTTGGTGCAGCCACGTTGGAAAAGTACACTGCTCCCAGCTGATAGCGTTTAACCAGAACGCTTTTTAATAGGTTTCTTCCCAGTAAAAAGTTTCTAATAAAAATATATAATGAACTGTAATCCCACCACTCAGGAGGCTAAGACAGGAGATTCGCCATTAGTTTGAGGCCATTCTGGGCTAGTGAGTTCAAGACCAGCCTGAACTATATAGCAAAACCCTGTCTCAGAAATCCACGGCCAGGAATTTAGCTCAGTGGCACCATGCCTGCCTCCCAAGCGCAAGGTCGTGAGTTCGATCCCCAGTACCAAAAAAAAAAAAAAAAAAAAAAAAAAAAAA
>NW_022900926.1:11917361-11959490 GCF_012274545.1 Fukomys damarensis | reverse complement strand
TACTTGGTATTTGATCTTTTGTGCAAGTAAAAATTCTAGACTGTAACACATCCTTAAGAGTGTGGTCAGGTGTGCTAACTGTGCAGCGTGATTGCTTTAACAAGCGCAGCTGTGGAGGACACGGTCCTCTGTCTGCTCACTGACACCGGTGTCCCTCTCTTCCAGGATGGTCTGCGAGTCCCTGATAAACTCCGACACTCTCGAATGGGAGCGAACACAGCTGTGGGCCTTAACATTTAAACTGGTTCGGAAAATAATTGGGGGAGTGGATTACAAGGTATTTTTTTCTAATTGCAAGAAGTAGTTGCTTGCAGACATGATTAACTTTTCAGAGCGGTCGTCTTATTTTCGGGGGAGAGAAACTGACAGCTTTGTGTAATTTGTCCTACTTTTGATGTGTATTTCCTAAGGGAGGTTGAGATTTCTCAACCATCCCCACACCTTCTCTGCTGTCCTCCCAATATCCTTCAAGGACAGGTTGTCAGTAAAAGAGGGAAGACACACAGCATAGTCCACGTCCCTCATGCCACAAGTCTGGGCAGCGGGGCCCTCAGTGAAGGCACAAGAAGTGGGGTGTCACCTGTTGGCGCAGATGGCCTTGCTTTCCTGCAGGCTCATGTCCTTAACACGTATCTTTAACATTCAGCTCTTTTTTTGTTTGTTTTATTTTATTTTGCTTTTTGAACGCATTGTGTGGCCCAGGCTTGTTTGAGCCTCCTGGTGATCCTCCTGCCTCAGCCTCCTGGGTGCTCTGGGTTTCCAGGTGTGCACCACCATGGTGGTAGCATCTGCTCTTGACCGAAATGACCTATACCTGTGAGTTGTGCCACTCACTGATCAGAGCTGCAGACCCTGACCTTATGCTTATGTTTGCATTTTCTTTAATCTGAAATGACTTAATGACTTAGTGGATACTTATTTAAACCATGATTTAACTCATATTCGTTCTTTTTCTTTTTTCTGTACCGGCAATTGAACTCAGGACCTTGTGCTTGCCAGGCAGGTGCAGCGCCACTGAGCTACATTGCCAGCCTTCTGAGGAGCTTTTTCTGATATTTTCTCTTCACTCTTACACAGTTTGAGCCTTCTACTTATGGGTGGGCCTAATGAGTGGTATTCCATGTATCTGCCCGGGTTTTACCAGCTTGATCACACAGTGTGGACTCGGTAGATGGGTGTCGACTAAAACTTCTGTGTGTCAGTAAGAGACAGTGGAGATGAGGAGCAGACTAACCTGGGGACCCACTTGAAGGGTTACGAAAGGGAACGGAAGTGAGAACGCACTGGGGGAGTGCGTGGGAAGAGTCTCCTCCTCGCAGAGAGCTTAGCGTAGCTCCCACATCTTCGTGTTTGCTCATCCCCATCAAGGATGTTTCTGCCCAAAGCACAGGGTAAGATTTTTGCCCCTCAGAGCAGTAGAAACTCTTGTAATATTTTGATAGCTAAAAAAGCTATCAGTGTAGAAAGTTTAATTTTTATTCGTAAGTGATTTTCTTTACTCATACTGCGAGACATGAACTTAAAGTTCTCTGTGGGAGTGTGATTCTTCTCTTAGTGAGTGTTGGAACTTAAATGCCAACTCTGATTTGGAAACTCCGAAGGTGTGACCTTGAAGGAGTGCATATACTGAAGCCTTTGTATGTTTTGGCGAACTTGGGGCATTGCTTTGTTTTAACCCATGTCTTTTTTTCTTCTACCAGGGTGTTCGAGACCTCTTAAAAGCGATTTTGGAGAAAATCTTGACAATTCCTAATACAGTGAGCTCTGCTGTCGTACAGCAACTTCTAGCTGCAAGAGAGGTATCTAGATGTGCTTCAGATTCATTTCCATAGCCTAAAAAGGTCTAAAGTTTTAGCCATGCGTGGTGGCACACACCTGCAATCCCTGCACTCGGGAGGCTGAGCTACGAAGATCACTGTGAGTTCGAGTCTAACCTGAACTCCATAGTGAGACCCTGTCTTAAAAAGTGTTTGGATCTCTGCTCTTAAAACCTGTAATAGTTTGTGGGGTGTTTTATTTCTTGTACAAAAAAAAAACAACAAAACAAAACATATTCTTGATGATCTTTCAATATTATTTATTTATTTATTTATTTATTCATTTTTTGGTAGTGGGGATTGAACTCTGGTCCTTGTGTTTGCTAGGTCCTTGCTAATTCCCTGGCCCTTAATTTCACTGTTTTGTTTTGTCTATACTGGGGATTGAATTCAGGGCTTGCGGGGAAGGTGTGGAGCTAAATCCCTGGTCCTCAATTTTATTGTACTTTAAAATGAAATTTTAATTTTCAATTTTTGGTTCTTAAAAATGTGAACAACAATATAAATATTAAAGTATTTTGAAACATTGTAAGACATCAGCCTATGAACCACTTAAAATATTTCTGTTTTATAATTATTGTTGCAATTATTATTTTGGTCTATTGCTCTCCTAAATCTGAATATTTAAAGAATTTTAAAGATATTAACTATCTACAGTCTGTTGTACTTATTATCCTTCACTTTTAGATATGCTTAACGTTCTTTAAAGGAATTCCTGTACGCTAGTCTCCTTTTGTTTAATTGGCAAGTAAAAATTATTCAGATACATATATATGTGTATACGTTTGCCCTACATACTCACTTTTTTGTGGTGAAAATTGTTCAGATCTGTTCCCTTAGCATTTTAGGCATACAAGTGGAGTTAGTAACTGTCGCCATTGTAGTACAGTGGATCCTTGGCTTACAAACTCCATCGGTTCCTGCGGGCTGGTTGTGATTCAAGTTGGTTGTAAGTCAGTTCGGCTGAGCTCTGGACGTTTACCTGGGTACAGGCTGTAGACGAAAAGCGGCTGATGAATCTCCCTGTAACCTAACTGACCAGTTGTTTGTAAGTCAGGCTGGTTTTAACTCAAGGGTCCACTGTACAGAGTAGGTCTCTGAAGTTTATTCTGACTAATCAGCTGAAGTTGTATCCTTTGATCAGCATCTTCCCAGAAAAGCGGTCTTTCAGTTTTTAACACTGATTCTGCTGTTGTTTCCCGTTGGATTTAAAGGGGTGGATGCGGCCTGGGGCAAGCGCTGTCCTTTTCTGTTTCCTAGGTTATTGCGTATATCCTGGAAAGAAATGCCTGCTTGCTGCCAGCCTATTTTGCAGTCACAGAGATCAGGAAACTGTATCCCGAGGGAAAACTTCCACACTGGGTACATTTTATATTTAAAAAAATATAATAGAAATTAATAAAATTTAATCTTGCTTATATGGTCATTTTATTTCATTTCATTTTATTTTTTATGGACTAGGGATTGAATGGTTCCAAGGCTTTCTATGCTTATATTAAAATGTTTACTTTTATCTTTAGCTAACACACACTCTTTGATCGTGATACATTTCATTTCCCTGCCAGTTGAGACGTGTTTTCTGGCATTGGTTACAGATAGCCGAGGACGCGGTGGTGGGCTTGGTTTTATTCAGGGCCAGATGATAGATAATTGTCTGGAAGACAGAAAAAGGGAACTAATGCTTGAGTCATTACTGAGATACTGTGTGCTGGGCATTTAAATCTTTTCATGTTTTGTCTGTGCGTGTAGGTGATCCCTCAATTCAGAGTATCTTTATACTTATTTTCTTTTTTCTTTTTTTTTTTTAGTTACTTGGAAACCTAGTGTCGGATTTTGTGGATACCTTCAGACCCACAGCAAGGATAAACTCCATTTGTGGTAGGGTTATAACTGTACTAAACAGTGCTTGGGTTTTGGTGGACTTTTTCTTTGTTTGATCTGTGAACATGGCACTTTTGCGCTGAGCCACATCCTCAGCCCTTTTCTTATTTTTTATTTTGAGACAGGATGTAAGTTGCCCAGCTAGGCTTGAGTTTGTGATCCTCCTGCCTCAGCCTCCCTGGAGGCTGGCTGAGATTATAGGCGTGTGCCACCAGGCCCAGCTCTGACTGTTGAGCAGAGAGGGAGGATGATCTGTCATGCACATCTTGGTGGCTTGTCATTAGGTGACACTGTAGGAACTCATTCTTAGACTTGTTCTTGGGAGTTTTGTGAGCTGAGTGTAGGGAGGTGGAAACATTAGTGTGGAACTGTAGAACATGCCTAGGTTTTAGATGAAACCTTCCTGGGAGTTGCGTTACCTGATGACCAGAAAGACATTTTAAATCTCTGGGCAACTGGAAACCTTAGCAGACTTCGCCAGGGATGTGAGAATACCTGGTTCCTTCAGCCCATGTAATTCACATGTTTGCTCCACATTGTACTTAGTTTTCCATTTTCTTGTATTTGATTTGGTTCTCTGATCTTATAAAAACAGCCATGTGATATGGCGTCTTTGCAATGCCCAAGTGTACTGCTGAAGTCTTTCTAGAAATCGTGTTGGGCACAGAAGTGTCTGGGAAGTAAACCCATTATTTATCCTAGGACTAACTATCGAGTACTTCCTAGGAAGTGGTGCGATTCCAGACCCTGGAGGTATAAATACTCAACAGGCACTGGACAGATGTCCCTGAGGCCTCCAGCTTTGGAAACCAAGTGGAAACTGGTGCCCTGGCTTGGACTGTGGGGGTGAAGCAACTCCGGTTAGGACTCATAGAGCTTGCAGTGCCTGTGGATGGCCAAGTGGCAGTGTTCACTAGGCAGTCAGCTGTGTGAGCTGATGGTTGCATGCTACAGCTAAAGTCACGGGGACGTCCCGCATAGAGCTAGTCCCACGGGCCCTGGACTAGAATATCGGAGCGTCTGCACAGGGCCACCTTGTCAGTACATTAAACTCTGTGGGCTGCAGTCTGCTGCACCTATTCAGCTGTGCCATTTTATTATACTGCAAGAGCAGCTGGGCTCCGGCAAACCTTCACAGAGACAGATGCCAGCTAGGTTTGGCCGATGGGTTGCAATTTGTAGATCTTGGCCATAGACCTGGGGCCAAAATGCAACCTTTTTGAGTGTGGAAGCCCTGAATAAATTGACCTTTGGCCGTCAGGATGAAATATAATCATAGAAGATTCCCACACTTCAGTCTCATTAGAACGCTTTGAAAGCCATGGTTAAACCCGTACTAAGTCGGCATATACAGTTATTAAGTATTTGTGGAGTGAATGGAGGGGGTGGCATTGCTGTGTTCACATTTACTTAGATGCATTTTTGCCATATGTACAGGCCGCTGCAGTCTCCTGCCAGTTGTAAATAACTCAGGCGCCATTTGTAATTCTTGGAAATTAGATCCTGCAACTCTTCGTTTTCCTTTGAAAGGCCTCTTGCCGTATGACAAGGTATGTTACTAGGGACATGAGACTTTTGGTTCTGACGGCCTCCAGCCTAGAGTGCAGGAAGTGTGACAAGGGCTGTGTCTTCATGGTCTGGGCAAGTAAGGGAAAGGAAAAACTGGTGGCTTGTGTGTCGCACTGCGCCACTGCCCAGACACACCTGCAGTTGTGCTGTCCTGAGTGTCCATCCTCAGTGGTTCGTTTCGGGTAGAGTCTTGGAGATAGAGAATTCAGATTTTAAATTGACTCCTACACCAATGCCCTGCATTAAAAAAGGGATAGAGCCAGAACTGGAACTAGTCTGATTCCAGAATCCACACTCAAGCCCTGTGCTAATAAGTCATTCGTCCCCTCCTAATTTAGAAGTAATATTTATATTTTTCTCACAGGAGAGTGTGTGAAAACTCCTTTCCTGCTTAGATTTCTAAACAGAAAAATTTTTCCTTCCAGTGATGCTTAAAACTAATGGTATTGTTTTGGGCGTCACGTCTCAACATTTAATTTTCAAGGGAAGAGGGAGCATTTTCGGAACCATTGGAATTTTGATGTTCCCTTTACAGAGCATCACTCCAGACTGGCACTTTAATCAGCAATGTTGCTGACTGGACTACTACTGCTCCCCCCCCCACTTTTAATTGGGACTTTGCTTTTGGTTTTTATTTTTTGAGATAGGATTTCCCTATGTATTCCAGGCTGGCCTTGAATTCACTATGAGGCCCAGGCTGGCCTTGAGCTTGCCGTGATCCTCCCACCTGAGCATCCCAAGTGCTGGGATCACAGGTGTGGGCCACCGAGCCCAGCTAATTGTGACTGGATCTTCTGTAGGACCTTTTTTCTTGTGTTTTTTGATTTTTGGAGACAGGGTCTCACTATGTAGTTTAGACTGACCTGGAACTCACTATGTAGCCCAGGTTGGTCTCAAACTCACAGTGATCCTCCTGCCTCAGCCTCCCACTATAGTGCTGGGATTACAGATGTGAGCCACCACACCCAACAAGAATCCATTTTAAAGAAAAAAGAAACAGTTTGGAGAAATTAGAGAGGAACTATTAAAGGGTTTTACTTCACCATTACAGTGGCATGGTTTTCAAAGATGATCTCAAAACTCAGTCCATGAGATGTGTTTCCTTCTCTTTCTCTGTTATTTTTTATAAACTAGATTTGGTTATCAGATTTTGCAAGCTTGTAAACCTAGACTCTTCTGGAAAATTGACTTTGGTTTTCACAAAAAGGAAGCAAAGATCTCAGTGAAGTTTCTTTTTGTTCTTTTTTTTTTTTTTGGTACTGGGGTTTGAACTTGGGACCTTGCGCTTGCAAGGCAGGTAGCAGAACCACTGAGCTAAATCCCCAGCCCTTCAACAAGACTTCTTTTGCTACCGGACACCAAACTTGGGACCCTGCACTTGGGAGGCAGGTGGCAGAACCACTGAGCTAAATCCCCGGCCCCAACAAGGCTTCTTTATCAGAGCCATTGTCACCTAGGACAAAACTTTCATAAATGGACATTGTTAGGTTCTGAACTTGAGAAATGTGCACCTTTTATATTCTCTGGAAATTAGAGAGGGCATTACACTGGGGAAGGGATGGGAGGGTACAGGTATAGCATCATTACTTTTCCTTCTGTGTGACCTTGAGTAACTTCCTTAGTTGTTGAATGAGGCTTGTCAACAGAACTGTAAGCACTAAAATCCTGTAATTTTTTTCCCCATTAGATTCTGCCTACTGTGGGAAGGTAACAAGTACCTTTAGAAGATTTTTAAGTCCCAATTTAAAATAATCTGAATGAACATACGTGTTTCTCCTGAAGCAATAATTGTTTTCATTTTCTTTGAAGGATCTGTTTGAACCACAGACTGCTTTGTTGAGATATGTATTGGAGCAGCCTTATTCCAGGGATATGGTCTGCAATATGCTAGGTTTAAATAAGCAGGTACTGTATGATGGAATCCTAGTATAATCTGCATAGAATCTGCCTATTCTTTTCTCTTTTCTTTGCTGTAGCTGACTGAGCAAAACAGTTAAGAACTCTTTGGTGACTTTTTTTGAAGTATATAGTGTATCAAACAATGTCTTATTTCTATCATTTATATATTGTTTTAAGAATGTTTAAATTAAAAAGGCGATATTTTTACAATTGTTTATTTTGCATTGCTTTTTTTTCTATAAGGCCAGTTTCAAGTATACCTTTTGCCAGAGAAACCTACACATGACTGAACCATAATTTTTGCCCTTTTTTTGCTGTTTGGGGTGCCTATTTTTATAACCCTGGTATGTTCAGCGTGGCCGCCTTGCTGATTTTTTTTTTTTTTTTTTTTTTTTTTTTTTTTTTTTTTTGGTGTGTGTTTGTTTTTGGAGGTTTAACATGTGGCAGGGTTTGTGCTGACTCTGGGTTCCTTGAGGCTGGCCTCATAGTCACTGTTTTGTCTTTTCTTTTTTTCTTCCTTTATTTTTGTTCTGTCCTGTCTTGTCCTGCCCATCCTCCAATGCTCTAGACCTTGAACATTGCTCAGGTACGTTCACAACCTTACTGTTGTATTGTGACTAACGATACGCTGGCCGCTTTGTAGCCACTGATTCCATTTAGAGAATACGTGTATGGTCGGGGCTTGAAATTGGCAGGACCATGCTGAGACCAAGGCCACTAAAAACATTTCTTCTTGGGATATGAGAGTTATTTTTGGTGGATGGTTTTGTTTTTTTTGTTTTTGTTTTTGGTGTTTGTTTTTTTATATTCTTTTTTTCTTTTTTCTTTTTCTTTTTTTCTTTTTCTTTTTTTTTTTTTTTTTTTTTCTTTTTTTCTTTTTTTTTTTTTCTTTTTCTTTTTTTTTTTTTTTTTTTTTCTTTTTTTCTTTTTTTTTTTTTCTTTTTCTTTTTTTTTTTTTTTTTTTTTCTTTTTTTCTTTTTTTTTTTTTCTTTTTCTTTTTTTTTTTTTTTTTTTTTCTTTTTTTCTTTTTTTTTTTTTCTTTTTCTTTTTTTTTTTTTTTTTTTTTCTTTTTTTCTTTTTTTTTTTTTCTTTTTCTTTTTTTTTTTTTTTTTTTTTCTTTTTTTCTTTTTTTTTTTTTCTTTTTCTTTTTTTTTTTTTTTTTTTTTCTTTTTTTCTTTTTTTTTTTTTCTTTTTCTTTTTTTTTTTTTTTTTTTTTCTTTTTTTCTTTTTTTTTTTTTCTTTTTCTTTTTTTTTTTTTTTTTTTTTCTTTTTTTCTTTTTTTTTTTTTCTTTTTCTTTTTTTTTTTTTTTTTTTTTTTTTTTTTTTTTTAAGAAAGAGACAACACCTGGCACTCAGTTATGCCTGTCACTTTTTGATGGGTTCTTTTTCCTTCCCACTCCATTTTACTGTTTTCCTGCTTTAGGGCTAATGTTAGCCTGATGGAATTTTCAAGATGGAAAGATTTAGAGTAGCCTCTGTCTTTCCAGATTACTAAAACAAATAAAACCACAACAAAAATGCTTATGTTGCTTTGCCTTAAAACAAAAATAAAACAAAAAAAGAAAAGGAAAGCACTTGAATAGATATGCCACTTGTAAAAGTTGGAGTGGTAAACTTTATACAAGGAAGGCTTTTTTGGACATGGGGATAGACTGAGGAGCGTCTCGCCTGGAGGTGCCCCCACACCTCTGGACGCATACCGGTCTCTGTCAGCCTTGCTGGATGGGTCCTCTAGTGTGGGCTCCTCCGTTGCGGCCCCCTGTGGAGGGAGCGACACCACGGCCACACCTTGTCAGCCAAACTCTTGTGCAGTCCCAAGTCGGTTCCAGGACTTTTCACCTTTGAGATTTTAAGCAAAATAGTGGTTCCAGTTCTTTTTGATAAACAATTTTTGAGCCCAACACATTAAAACAGACCAGCTTTTTGATTTTAAAAAGACGTTCTTGTCTAGGTTATATAAAATAGCGTTCCTGTTTGCAATACTATAGTGAAGGTTGTGCCAGTGCTTCCATTTATAAAGCCCTATTTTTAAGGACATATAGCTTGGCCATAAAACTTGCTCAGTGTTGAAACTTTGCATGCCAAACTTCACCCCAGTAGCAATATCTCTTGTTATTTGAAGTATTTTCTTCTGAACAATTGACCAAGTTTCCTGGTTTGGACAAGCCTCTGTACTTCTCATACTGAAACTGCTTCGCCACTAGAGTGCCTGACAGTTACTCCTATAATCTTCCAATTTAGCATCTTAAATACCAAGTCATTAATTCTGGTCACCTTTCTCTTGAGTTAGAGGTAAGTATTTAGCCGACTTTGGAAGAAGGCTTCATGCGATCTCTCAACAGTAATTTTTTCTTATGAACCTTAAGTCATACTTGACTCAACTTTTTTTACGGTTTGATGGAGAAATGTACTCGTGGTTGTTTGAGCTGCGAGTATCTTCAGATAACCCCAGATACCTTCAACTGTCCACAGCTTTTTTTTTTTTCTTCTGGGTGGCAGATCTTCTCAAAAAGGAAATTGACAAAAACAGTTCCAGAAAGAATATTTCTGATCTGATCATTTCAAAAACAAGTTTCAACCTAAAAAAAGTTTATGACTAAGACATAAATCCATAAAAAATAAAGTTTATAATGGAAATGCTGACAGAACATTAATAGTGTAACATTGTCAAAAATTCATAGTTCATCAGTGACTGTTTTCATAGGAAACTAGCAAGGGGACTCATAGATGGAAGATAATATGCTCAACTGACTTGATATATTATTTTCACCTCCTGGAAAGTAGATTTTTAAAACGAGAACATAAAATATAAAAAGCATATGATAAAAAATAGCCAAATTGTCTTACCACAACTTTTATCATTACTGAACTATATCTTGTACTATACTTTCTTGTCTTTTCTCTAGCAATGCAATAATTTACTTGCAGCTTGAAACTTTTAAAGCTCTGTCACAATACATTTTCCAGTAGGAATTGGGCTCTATTTTACTCTAAATTGGTGACATTCAGGTCATGAATAGCCCAGGTCTATGACCAGCAAGGTGGAGGGCTGAACTTCAACTCTCAGTGGAAAAATATCTGTGTGTTTATATATGAGAGCTTGTATTGCTTTCTGCTGAGTAAAAATATTTATTTAAAGCAACTCGGATACACTCCCTTGTTCTTAGGGAGTGTGCATGAACTCTGGCTACAGTGAGACAGTTTACTCCAAACTAATCACTCAGTTTCTCTTGAAAATAACCTTGAAAGTTCCTAACTGACATCAGGCTCTGGTTCTCATTAGCAGCTTCTGTGGGTAAAGCTGAGAATTGCTAAATGCTATTAAAAGAAATTTTTCTGTCCTAATTTAAGCTGAACAGGCATTGCTTTAAAACTGATGTAGAGCACTGACACAGTGATTTGAATTAATACATAGCTCTCTTAGAACAGTATGTCAAGTTTTCACTGCCGAAGTGGTAGTAGGACCGTTTACTTGCAAAATACCAAGTGCCACTCGGTGTAGGATATGGGATAATAAGATCGAGAAACATGATCCTCTGTCAGTTGAAGTAGTGGTAGGAAGGAGTTGGGGGAACAAGTAAAGGTTAATGTTAATGTTTCCCTTAGTGCCTTGTGCCTGATTTGTAGCTTTTACCAGAGCTGAATATTCAAAACTATGTTCAGTACAACTTGGGGCATGATATAAAAATAGAATTGTTAAAATACTGAGTTTAGGTATTCTTATTGTTAAAACAGTCTTTACCTAAATATACATATAGATATGATATAAACAAAAAAATTTCACTACATTTCAGTGTTTGCAGCCTTAAATTGACTGATGCCTTCAGAAAACAGGAAGTAAATAGCCAAAGGTTTAGCATTGCTGACATGCAGAATAGCTTAGCCTAGTGACTGATGATTTTATTCATAGATGATTAAATTGCTTTGCAAATGTTCATTTATTCCACTTTGTAAAATAATCTATGTGGTAGAGTCTTAATTTTATGCATCTGTAATAATTGCAAATTAAAGAAAAAGGTATTTTTTCAAAGTAGCAGCTCAGATCATTTTATGTTTTAGACTTTTTGATATTATCAAAAGAAAATAACATAATAAGGCAGTCTTTAAACTTGGATTGAGAAATATCCTTAGTTTTATCCAAAAACTCCCTGGGAAATTTATAGTTAATCCTGATAGCTGTGCAGCTACCATGACCTACCGGGGCTTTACCAGAAAAGTAGGGGAGAATCTTCAGTCATGGCTGGCATACCCTGGAAAATCATCAGCTTTAACTGTAAGCTTCCCAGTTGTTTTTTACTTCTTCTAAAGTTTAGTATTTTTGCTTTCCTTTTTAAATCATTAACTGTTTGACCATCATGATATACTTAAAAATCAGGTGCAAATCTAGTTTTTTTTTTTTTTTTAATGTAGCTAAAACTAAAAAGGGAAACATCAAAGTGACTCAGGTGCAGAGTACAGATTTTATTTAGTGTGCTTTTTTTTTTTTCTTCAAGTAAAGTGATAGGTGACCACCTAGGATAGAGAGAGAAGTAGATTACAAATCAGTTAGTTGGCAAACTAGAAGCAAATTCTCGTAAAAAATTCCTACTGGAAATCCTGGCTTTACTTCTTTTCACAAATTTTTCTGACTCTTGTATACTTTGAATGATCTCACTCTAAATTTGTGTTGTCTGACACATTTCTTAGGTTGTTGGTGGTTGGCAGAACTAGTGAATTTCAAGCCCTGTACACAGTAGTTTTGCATGCTGACTTCAGAAATAGTCTTTAGTGTTGTCTGTTGCACTCTGCTCTGCTGCGTAATGACAGTTACATTCGGAGGAACAGTGCTGTAGTCACCAGTGGTGTTAATATTGCTCTTCGTAAACCTGTAGTGTGGTTGGACCGTGATCATGGCATTGTGTTTGGGGAAGAACACGAAGCGACCATTAATGCTCCTGTTTGGTTAGATGTTTGTTGTATCTGCATGTTTGAAGAAAGTGCAGCTGTATCGGAGCTTTACAATATGGAGCTGGCAAAGAGCATGCAAAAGGGGATGCGATCCATTATGTTTTGTTTATTTCTAAATTTGTCCCCATTTTGCATTTTTTCCTCTAAATTTAAAGAAATCATATCCCTTTTTCATGGCAAAAGAATGGTAATTACATCTAAAGTCCAGGGGAAAGCATCTATATTAGTAATTATATTCACTGAAAGGCTTCTGCCTACCTGCTACTAATTCATATATTTTTAAAGGAAAAATAAATGGCCTTTCAAAAATGGCTTAACATTTCTTTTGGTTAAAAAAAATATATATATTTGTAAATCACTTTTTAAAATCACAAACCTTTTTGCCTCTAGAAAGGGAAGTTGCATTTTCATTGTTAGTGTTTAAACTCAGTTCTTTTTCTTGTTTTAGATTTTAAAGTGGTCTAATTTAAAATTAAAGCTGCATTATGTCTGCCTTCTGAGGGGAGAGAACAGAAATTAATTTAGAGATGAATTTTTTTGTTGATTGGGGAAGAAATTTTAATTTTAATAGGATTGTAACCACACCTTGAAAAACGGCTACTTAGGTTTATCTCTATAAATATGTGGGTTGTTACTTCCCACTAAATAGATTCACGTACTGTGTTATTTGCTCTCTCTTAATACTTGATCCCTGGAAACTTAGGTTTTTCATCTTTTGAGCTAAGTTATGAAATGAATAGTTTTTCCCACTTTGTTTGGCTTTTAAAATTACTTTTTCCAAAGAATAAATATAATTTTGTACTGTTTTGTGCCCTTTGTCAGATTGAAACATTGATATCTGTTGTAGAAGTCAAAACTTAATGGGAAACCTGTTTTGTGGAAGACCTAAAAATGATTTTTTCACGAACCTCCTCCGCGGTGCTATCGTGACATGATGCAGCTTTAATAGACTGAAGCTAACCCTAACTTCCTGAGTTCGACCTCATTCCATGCTTCTCAGCCTGTTAGTACTTCGGCGCCTTCACTGGTGACGCTCAGGCTCCCCGGGAGGCTTGTGGAATACTGTGTCCCATCTCTGCCCCACAGCACAAGCAGCGCTGCCCTGTGCTGGAGGACCAGCTGGTGGACCTGGTGGTATACGCCATGGAGCGGTCCGAGACCGAGGAGAAGTTTGACGATGGGGGCACCAGCCAACTCCTGTGGCAGCATCTCTCCAGCCAGCTCATTTTCTTTGTGCTTTTCCAGTTTGCCAGCTTTCCACACATGGTCCTTTCTCTTCACCAGAAGGTATGTCCCACAGCCGGCAGCCACCTCGCCTTTGTAGCATATTTTACACTAGTGGCACCACATTGTCGTTTCAGAAATGGCGGGAGTTGGAGCCCTCATTTCTGTCCTGGTCAGGACTTTCATGGTCTTATTTTTTACTTTCTTGTTATTGGATTTCGTCATTCATTCTACATATTCACAGTGGAGGGACCAGGGGATACACGTGAAAAGGCCTTATAATACCCCAAGGAGCCCTCACTAGAGCGAAAGCTGTGTGTAGAAACAGTTTGATGGTAATGTGGTTGTCAGCATCATGGAAACATGTTTCCCTGGACGGGTGTGGAAGGGAGTAGTCCCTAATAAAGACTGCGGGACTGGCTATCAGAGACCTTCATGCTGATGCTTGAAGCATGTTGACATTTGCCAAGAAGAGAAAATAGCAAAATATTTTCCTGCCAATAAGATCATCATTTGGAATGGGATGGACATGTGTGAGAACTGGAGAGAAAAATACAGAGGAGGAAATGTTGGTGATAAGATAGGGAGGCAAGAAGAGACACAGAGAACTCTATACGTTCTGTAGTGACAGCTTCCATTTTCTTTCGGCAGCACTGAGGAGAAGAGTGGCTTCGTTATTTACAGTTGGAAACTTTTACTACGACCCCATGGAGAAAGATGGTAGAGTGGGGATGGATATGGGCAGTACCAGAGGCGGGGAAAGGAGAGCGATCTGGGCAGTGGGCTTGCAGGAGGGAGAAGATGAGCAGGGGGTCCGGGGTGCCGGGCGCCATGAGGACCGGGTGACTGACAGGTAGCTGAGTGAGGCGGGTTTGTACCCTGCTTCCTATGTGGGTGACAAACCCAAGGAGGGGAAGGGTGAGTGTGAGAGTCAGTGTTCAGGAACAGCTGGCTTTAGTCAGAAGGCTACAGATACCTTCAGTGGGAGCAGACTGGACGTCAAGACGTCTGTGACATCTCTATGACGTAGGTCACTGTATTTAGTGGAAAGCACAAAGCTTTCTGTAAAAGCTGTAAACTCCTTGAATCATCACAGCCTTGGCCTCACCGTTGGTTTCTCTATAATCTCAGTAAACCAGGTTGCTGGCCGTGCTTCTTTTTTGTTTTGGTGCCAGGGATCAACAGTCAGGAACTTGTGCTTGCGGGAACCACTGGGCTAAATCCCCGTCCCAAAAGGGGTTATTTTTATGAACCATCTGGCCTCTTTGGCTCATTCTTTTTTTAAATTTTAGTTTACTTTTTTTTTTTTTGGTACCAGGGATCTAACTCAGGACCTTGTGCTTGTGAGGCAGGCGGCGGAACCACGGAGTTAAATCCCCAGCCTGGCCATGGTTCTTCATTCTGTTGTTTTGGGCCTGTGGCGAGAGGGTGCATCACAGTGGCATCAAGGCAGCGGAAACCTGTGGCTCTTGGGGGCTGGACTGAGGCGGCAGAGAGAGAGAGAGAGAGAGAGAGAGAGAGAAAGTGTGTGTGAGTGTGAGACCTGACTTCTTCCACGAGGCCCCCTCCTGAGGGTCATCAGCTCCTAGCAGTGCCCTGCCAGGGCACTTCAGCACTGGGGCCTTTGGGCACATTTAGGGTCCAGACTCTTCACACCAGGGATTTTCTGTAAAAGGACAACTACGCCCCATAGCTTTCTGCACTCAGCGCTTGACGCAGCTGTACATCCACTGCTTTCCATCTCTTGCAGCTGGCAGGGCGCGGGCTGATTAAAGGCAGAGACCATCTGATGTGGGTTCTCCTGCAGTTCATCTCGGGGAGCATTCAGAAAAATGACCTTGCTGATTTCCTCCCTGTCATGAAGCTCTTTGATCTCCTGTACCCAGAGAAAGAGGTAAGTTTTACTGATAGTTACAGTGGAACGAGAGAATTACTTCTAAGATGTGTTTAAGGATTTTAATATGGGTTTTATTTTTTGTTTTTTTACACTTGATCTTAGCCAAAAGGCCAAGAAGTGATTGTTTTTTGTTTTTTTAAGCACTGGATCTGGGTGAATTTTTTTTCCCCTCATTTTGTGATTAACCCCATCACATCTTGGGCATTCAGTCTTTTTTATTAGTTGACTTAAAAAGAGTTTGAACTAGGTTATTCCGTGCCCCCCCCCTTTTTTTTTGGTAGCCGGAATCAAACTCAGGGCCTTGTGCTTGCCAGGCAGTCGCTGTGCCCCTGAGCTACATCCCTGGCCCTATTTTTAAAGCCTACCCAAAGTCACCATTGAGATCTCGTGTAATGAGCTCTTTTTCTAATTCTTTGTAGGTCTACAATCTTTGGAGGGACTGATACTGTTTTTGTTTTGTTTTGTACTGAGGGTCAAACTTGTGTCCTTGACCTTAGCAAGGCAGGCGCTGGAACCACTGAGTTAAATTCCCAGCCCAGGACTAATATTGTTTTGAACAATACAGATTATTGCGTGGCCAGCACAAGTGCCTGTTAATATTTATTTCCAGTTTGTCTGATGAATCTCAGTAGCCTTCCTCCCAGTGTTCTGTTATATAAAGTATTTGATGAACATGTGGTGTATTTCAGTAGTTGCCATTTTTTAAAGAAGTATTTCTATTGGAAAATTTAAAACACACAGAAAATAGAGTGAGAGCAGTAAACCTCCATGTGTGCATCACCTAGAAATATTCTTGTTTCATTTTTCTTTTTTGTTAATTATGGACTATTGTAAAGCATATTCTAGACATCCATATCCCTTCAGCCATTAATATTCAGTATGTTTAATGATAGTCATTTAGACTGCGCATTTGTTAGATTTTGGGGGCCTGTACTGGGGATTTAACCAGGGACTTGCTGAGCTGCATCTCATACCTTTTTTATTTCTTTTGAGACAGGGTCTTCCTAAGGGGCTCAAACTTGCAATTCTTCTGCCTGAGTCCCCCAAAGTGCTGGCATTAGAGGCATGGCGCACCACCTGTGGCTTGTTAGACTTTTATGTTCTTGGGAAGCAGATACACTTTTAAGGGGTGGGGGAAAAGTCCTAGTGTGCTGCTGCAAAGTGGGAGAACTGTAGATAGCTGTGAGGTGTGTGTATCTCCGAGACCGAGAAGGAATGGTTTTGAGTAATTTTGCTATAAAGAAGTAGTTGATGTTTGAAGAGACAGATACGTTAAACTTGATCACATGATGTATCAGAACGTTACAGGACCCCTTAAGTATGTGCAATTTTTGTGTTTTATATATTATTTTTAAGTAAATTTTATTTATTTATTTTTTTATTCTTTTGGTTTTTCGAGACAGGGTCTCACTGTGTAGTTGAGACTGACCTGGAACTCACTATGTAGGCCAGGCTGGTCTCAAACTCACAGCGATCCTCCTGCCTCAGCCTCCCGAGTGCTGGGATTACAGGCGTGTGCCACCACATCTGACGTAAATTTTATTTTAAAGAGTGTATTAGAGGTTTTCTGCCTTGCAGCCAGCCAACCATGAACTGAAACCATGAGCCAAAATAAATCCCTTCTCCTTTTTACCATTGTATCATTGAAAATTCTGGGCATTAAGTAGGTACCTCAGGTCATGCCTGAGTAGTCTTTAAAGAACTAGAGAATAAAAGCTACTCTAGAACACTACAAAGCTTAAAAGTAGTCTCAAAAGAATCAAGAAAATTGGCAAGAAACTTAACTACCTGTCAAGTTGAACACCATAAATGAAGAAAAGAGCTCCAAAATCTTAAGCAAATAGTATTTATAGTGTCTGGTACCCAATAAAAATTATTATTATTATTTTAATAAAAAGTATTATTTATTTTTTTAGTAAAATTATTTGTTAAAAAGTGTATTAGAAATTACATTTTTAGGATATGTGGTATGATAAAAAATATGGTGAATTAAAAAAAAATCTTTGAGTAAAAGACACGATGCCATTCATTATCCTGAAAATGCTCCTTGCTCTAAACACACACTCCCCGTCACCCTTCTGAGCAGTTCTGGAGGCCTCTCCCCTGGGTCGTCAGCTGCACCGCGTGTCTGCCTCCGTGTCCTGAATGCATTCAGAACGTTTCCCCTTCGTGGTCATTTTGGCTTTGGGCAGGAACTGCAGTGTGGCACAGATACAGGGAGTAGAGTAGATGAGGACACCAGGATGTTTTTATTTGACAGAAATTGCCATAAATGTTGGATCATCAAGGCGTGATCACAAATAGCCTGCATGTTTTCATTTAAAAACTTGTTCTGGTAACAGATACTTTGCCGTTGATACCCCTCAAGATACTCTCCCTTGATTTGGACACACTTATGCTGATGTTCTTGCAATGCAGTGTGTCTCTTCACTGTAATTTTTTAAAAATTTTAAAATCCAGCATATTTTTGATCACTCCTGTATCACATTTAATAAGATTTCATAGTAATGTCTAATTTTTTTTTAGAAGTTAAGTGATTTTTGTTTGAGAGCGGTCTCTGGTAGTAGGTCCTATTACTTTGTTGGCAACTCAACGCAGGCCAAATAAAAGATCTTGTAACTGTTTTAAAATCTTGTGTTGTTAGAGCTTCTGATTTGTGTTACTGAATAAAGAACCACTGGGGCTACATTAAAATAGGATATTTAAAAAATATATACCAGAAAAGAATTACTGAAATATATGTGATTAAAAATTTGATTGTTTCTCACAACATGCTAATTGTTATTTTTTAGTATATCCCCGTTCCTGATATTAACAAACCCCAGTCAACTCATGCCTTTGCAATGACTTGTATTTGGATTCATCTCAACAGAAAAGCCCAAAATGGCAACTCCAAGCTACAGATTCCAATCCCTCATTCGCTAAAACTTCACCATGAGTAAGTTACTTTTGCTTAATGGTTAACATTCTGTTTAGTAAGCAAGGACGGTAAACTCACATTGCTCTCAGTGTTTGTGAGAAGCTTGGAAAGCTTCCCACTCTCACTGGATATGAGGCTGCGTATTGAATGTGTTTGTCAGAACCAGAGAATTAACTAGAAGCTGCATCAAGAAATGAGCAGATGAACTAATCGAGTTTATGTCCATGAGTGTATATCGTGTGTGTATCATTGGGGTTTTTTTATTTAAAGACTGATCTTTGTTTTTATCTGTTGTATTTTAAAGGTTAGTTGAATGCCTTAACTTTTACTTCTGTGAAGATACATGAAATTTCTCAAGTGCTTAGGATTTGAGCTTGATGACAAAACATGTTTCATTCTCTGGGCCATTGAGATTAGCTGAGCTGATTGCTAGTGTGCTCCGTACGCATCTGCCTGCCTTAGAGGCAAAGACGCCGGGGAGAAGCCCTTCCCAGGTAGCATCGGGCTGCTGCTGAGGATGCTGGGAAGAGCTGAGCTCCCTCAGAGCTCCCCCTGGGCTTCTCAGATGAGACCATCAGTGGTCAGGATCTGTCATCTGCTTTTGTCCTGTGAGACACCCGTAACATATAAGGGCACTTATGATGAAGGCATGTTCTGTGTTTAAGCTGATAGATAATAAACAGAAGCCTAGTTCATGGGTGTGTGAGTTAGTTCTCATTCTCTGAAACTTAACCTAATATAGTGCTTATATATCATATATACTTAGCAAAATATCCATTAATTTTTAACTTACAGTTATTTGGATTTCTTCAGAAATATTACCCAGCTTTTACATATGTTTGCACTGTGTACTTCACATAAAACCTGTTATAGGAATAAAAATATGGTAGCATTAGTAAATAATTGCTTTAAGTTGAAAATTTTAAAATACAAGTTAAGGTCAGGTGTGGTAGTATATGCCTGTAATCCCAGCACTTGGGAGGCTGAGGCAGGAGGACTACTGAGGCCAGCCTGGGCTACATAGTGAGTTCAAGGTCAGCCTGAACTATATAGTGAGATCCAGTCTCAAAAAGTAAAAATTAAAATGCAAGTTTTAACTTTGTGGAAATTGTATTCTTTCTGTTTAATGTGAATTTTTAGGTTCCTTCAGCAAAGTCTTCGCAATAAAAGCCTGCAGATGAATGACTATAAAATTGCCCTGCTGTGTAATGCATACTCTACAAATTCAGAATGTTTTACACTACCCATGGGTGCTTTGGTAGAAACTATTTATGGCAATGGAATTATGAGGATACCCCTCCCTGGAACGAGCTGTTTGGCTTCAGGGTCTATAACTCCCTTACCAATGAACCTTCTGGATTCCCTCACGGTTCATGCAAAAATGAGGTGTGTCCTTTTTATTTTATTGACTCCATGTCTGGGAATTGCTATCAGGGTAGTATAAATTTGGTTTCATGATCTTGTAAGTTTTATAGTCAGATATATTTAAAAATAATTAGATTTAGGTGGCACCACACCTGCCTCATAAGCACAAGGTCCTGAGTTAGATCCTGGTACCAGAAAAGAAAAAAAAAAGATTTATTTTGTTAAAAAGATGAATGTTGTTAATTTTACAAATTCTAGAATATACAAATGAAAATAATTGCCATAAGAAATATACATTATAAAATTGTTTTATATATTGTTAGTCTTTTTTAATATGGCTAATATATGGATTTATATTTTTTTGTTGGGCAAACATATTTGTTCTGATCATCATATTTCATGATTTCCTATAATAATCAGATACTTTTTCAGCTTATGTTTTTCAAAAATATTTTTTAAATTGCTGCAAACCTTTCTATGCTTCTGTACCTAATGATTTAAACAGTTCCACATTGTTGAGCATGGAGATTTTTCATTATCATCTCATAATAAAGATGACAATGGAGACTGTCTTTATGGCAGCCTTTGCAACATCCATACTTTGATTTTGTATTCACTGTTTTTTATTATTATTATTATTCGTACTAGGGATTAAACTCAGGACCTTGTGCTTGTGAGGCAGGCACAGTGCCACTTAGCTAAATCGCTGGCCCTGTGTGTTTTCTTACTTAATTTATATTCTTAAATCATTTTCTGGAAGTAGAATTGCTGACTCCGGGAATGTGGCATTATGTTTATTACACACAGGGGCACCTTTCAAATTGCCATCAGATTTTTCTAAGAGACAGGTGAGCTGGGTGGGTGGTGCACACCTGTAATCCCAGCACTCGGGAGGCTGAGGGAGGAGGATCGCTGTGAGTTTGAGACCAGCCTGGGCTACATAGTGAGTTCTACAGTGTGAGCCCTGGTCTCAAACACTGTACCCCCAAAAGAAAAGAGACAGAAAGGCTTCTTCTCAGTGTGATTCTGGCACATCCAGTGCCCAGGGAGCCAAGGAGCGTGTAAGGCCTGGCGGGTGCAGATGGGAGCCACGTGTTTGTGCAGGCAGCGCCATGCAGGCCAAGGCCAGCTGGAGAGCCTCGGCTTCCGTCCGGAAGCGCTGCTGCCCCTCCAGCTGCTTCTGCGTCTTACACCTAGATGCAGATAAATAGATGTCAAGCTTCACAAGTCTGTGAAAAGGATCATGCTTCAGATTTGTATTTCTAGTCCTCAGCCTTTAAGTAGTGACCCAAGGAACACAGCTGTGGGCTTCAGGTGAGCATCGGGCCTAGAAAAGCTACGACGTTGTTCGCAGTCAGCGCTGCAGTAGAACTGTGTATGTTCTGCCTGTGTGTATGACAGATGGGACAAAGGCCTGTGGAGCCCTAGCACTTGGGCATCAGCAGTGATTTATTAAATAAATCTCTGGCGAAAGTGACTCTATTTCTCAAATGTATTTGGTTACATATTTGAAAAACACACTGAAAGCACTGAAGCATGCTCTTAGAAGTTGTACCGAGTTTTTTTGCCCGTGACAGGGATTCTGGTGCGCGTTGAAAGCGCCTCCACCCTCAGTCCAAGAGCTCCGTAGAAAGCAGAGTTCACCTTCGGTTGTGTGCTGGTCATTAGCAGTTGTCCCCAACAGGTTAAGTAGGTGAAATGAGTCACGTGGATTTGAATCAGTTCAGTCTCTTTCACACTGAGTTACTTATAAGTACATAGCCACTGTATTTGTATAAAAAGCATGAGTACTGTATTTATCATCTTCCCTTTTGTTTCTTCAGCCTTATTCACAGCATTGCAACCAGGGTGATAAAACTTGCTCATACAAAGTCCACCGTGGCATTGGCTCCGGCTCTGGTGGAAACCTATAGTCGTTTATTGGTCTATATGGAAATAGAGTCTTTGGGCATCAAAGGATTTATCAGTAAGATGACTTTCTGGTGTTTATAAACCATCAATTCATTCATTAAGCCAATGAGTGCACTTCCAGGTGCTAGGAATACAGCAGTGAACAAGAGTCCTGGCTGTCATGGGGCATCCATACTCAGGAGGGGCAGACAGTAAAGCAAACGTGAAGAATGCGCCTTGCGGGAGTTGCGTGCTACAGAGAGGAGGGGAGGAGGGCTGAGGTCAGGCCAGCGGCTGCATCCTTAAGGGTCTGGTGAGAGAGGGGTGAAGGGGAGGAGCTTGGGGTGCAGTGCACAGGCAGACCTGGGCCTCTGCAGCAGTGCTGCGCTCCGTGAGTGCTGAGGTTGGGTGGCGGCAGGGAGGGAGTTTTCTTCTGCCACAGAATACGTGTCACAAGCCTGTGGGATTTTGCAGTTCTCAAGAATAGATTTTCTTTTCTTTATTTTCTTTTTAGAGTATGAAAATTTTATTGAGGGAAAGGAAGCTTCTATCTAAGAAAGACGGAGAGGGAACTGGAAAGTGGGTTGCCCTGCATTTTCTTTCCTAATATAGAAGTATTTTTCTGATCATGGTGTAGCACTAATAGAGTGTAATTTTAATTTTAACCACAGAAACTCTTCCTTGCAGATAATTGAGGTAGAATACAACTTTCTTGGGAGGGAGGGAAGCAAGGTAGGATGTGATCAAATATTTGTATTAAAAAGGGACCCTCGGGCTAGGGGTGTAGCGTAGTGGTAGAGGCCTTGCCTCGCATGTGTGAAGCCCCGTTTTAGTCCCTCCAGCACCTCCCCTGCAAAAGTGAACCTTGTACTTCTCAGAAAGTTGGGAATATTAACTTTCTTAATGGAAAGATATTGAGAAGCGAGGAAGGTTACAGTAAACTTTCAGATCTTGTCTCATTTTTTCATTTTAGTTTTTCTGACTAAGTTGAGACCCATTCATCAGATTACACAAAGAAAAAACAGACGGTGTAATGACCCTTGGCTGTAAGACCCCGCAGGCAGTGGTGGCAGTAGTGGCAAACCTATAGCAGGCAGCCGGCTTTGTGTTATCTTTGAAAGCTTCCACGGTTCACCAGCAGTGCCCTAGGGTCATGTGCTCATAGGCGGGGCTTTTGGAAGGCTCACAGCTGACTTGCTGTTAGGAGGTGGGGTCTGGGCAGAAGAGGTATGGTCGGATGGGAGGGTTCCTCTCCCTCCCCAGCTCCTCCTCTGCTGTGGGCTTCCAGTCCTCTACCACACCCCTCTGCCGAGTTGGCCAGCCAACTGGAGTGAAATATGAGACAAAATAAACTGCTCCTCCTTTAATCTGTGGATGTTGGGTATTGGTCACACTGACAAAAAAAAAATGACTCAGGGCCGGGGATTTAGCTCAGTGGTGCCACAACTGCCTTGAATTCGCAAGGTCCCGAGGTTGATCCTTGGTACCAAAAAAAAAGGGGACTGAGAGATTTTGTTATATAATTGGGACCTGGACTTCCCCCTACAATATTAAAGTAGAAAACGAGAAAATATAGAGAATACATATGTCCTTTCACGTGTGTGTTCAAATCTTCGTATACATTTTATTTAACATGGCTTTCTTCAGCTCTTTTATTTATTTAAAATAAATTTTGGATTGGGGATTTAAGCTCAGTGGTTTCAGCACCTGCCTCGCAAGCACAAGGTCCTGAGTTCCATCTCTGGTATCAAAAAAAAAAAAAAAAAAAAAAAAGAATAAATAACTGTTATTTTAACTTTATCCCCTTGCCGGCCAAGCCCACTCCCTCCCTATGTACAAAAGTTTTGATTCTATATTTTCCTTTTATTTTCTTTCAGCTGTCTTATATAGCTTGTAATGACTGGGGTCTTAAATTGTGTGTTCTTCAGGTCAGCTCCTGCCAACGGTTTTCAAGTCTCACGCCTGGGGCATCCTGCACACGCTCCTTGAGATGTTCAGCTACCGGATGCATCACATCCAGCCGCACTACCGGGTGCAGCTCCTCAGCCACCTCCACACGCTGGCTGCCGTGGCACAGACCAACCAGAACCAGCTCCACCTCTGGTGAGCACCGAGCTGTGGTGGATCTGGGATCTCGGTCCGCACCTCACCATTTTCTTACTCATTTGCGGGAAAACTTCTCGGCTTCTGAAATACTGTATTTTTATGATAGGGTGGGAGTGGAGTGCACTCTGTTCATAGGTAGTTGAGTACTTGCTTAGGATCTTTGGACTAAGAAGTAGTAGTTCTACCGTAGCACATAGAATTTAGATTATGGTAATGCATCATTTTTATTTGCTTTAAGTAAAAATATATATTTCATATATTACAAAATTAACTTGAAATGCTGTATGTCCAGGTGAAATGTTTAATTGTACCAGCCACAGACTTTCCTTTTTCATTTGTGTAAGAATGTCGGATGGTTTTTCTATATAAAATTTGGCCCTCCGATTTTTTTTTTAACAAATTAAGCAGTGCTCATTCTCACACATAGTAGAGGAAATTTTTTTTAATGAAAGAAGGGAAACTTACAGTTTAAATGATTTCACATTTTAATTCCCCTGGAATTTGATTTAATTCCCTAACTCTGAACTTTCACATGCAACCCGCTGCATTTCTTCTCCTCTCCCCTCAGTGTGGAGAGCACCGCGCTCAGGCTGATAACAGCACTGGGGAGCTCAGAGGTGCAGCCGCAGTTCACGCGCTTTCTCAGCGACCCCAAAACTGTGCTGTCCGCTGAGTCCGAGGAGCTGAACCGAGCCTTGATTCTGACCCTAGCCCGGGCCACTCACGTGACAGGTACGGTTTCTCTGCAGCCAGCAACGCCAGGAGTCAGCATGCTGGGATTGTGCTGGTGACTGGAGAGCGTGCTGGAGAACGGCTTCCCAGGTGTTCAGCAGATGCCCCTTGTTTTCTTGTTTTCCGTCATCGTTCTAACTGAGTTGAACATTGTGTGTTTGATTTCCAGGCTGCTTTACATTCTTAAAAAAAAAAAAAGGAAGTTCCCAAAGAGTTTCTGTTTGTGGACTGTCTCTGTGGATATTTACACTGTTAGATGTTAAAATGGAGATGCTTTAAAATATTTTATTTGTTTATTTTTTGTATGAGGGATCAAACTCAAGACCTTGCTTGTGGTGCCACTGACCTAAATTCCTGGCCTTTAAAATATTTATTATTAATTCATTTTAAAAAGTCAACTCTTACATGTTAACATAACATTTTTATGAAAAAAGTATTGTCTAAAGGCTTCAGTGAGAAGAGTTGCCATTTCTACCTTGGTCTTTAATGGTTAGTGGTAAGGGAAATAGTTGCTTCTCACATCTGCTTCTACATTTAATCTGTTGCAGTCTGTCAATATTATTTTAGTTAAAGGAAATGAAGAAAATATGGCCTCTCCTAGGTCTGGAAAAGGGAGGAGTATTTTAATAGCCTTTTTAGGTAGTCCTGCGTGTTCTTAGCTATCACCCGAGAGTTTCTGGAAGGTAGGAAGCAGTGTGAAATCTAACTCTGTCAGTGACTTTTTTATACTTTATTATGTTATAATCTGTGGATTTATTCTGTATTTTGCACAGATTTTTTAATATGTATTTTTTTTAACTTTGTGAATTGGTTTTTTTGTAAAACATTGGTTCACTGAGTTTTATAGTTTCAGCAGATGTTGACACTTTTCATTATATGATATCAGAAAATTACATTTGTTAATATCACTACAAATTTAATAAAACCTTTAAGTTTAGAAAGCTATCTCATTCATGGTGGATATAATTTTTTTTACTGGTGCCTCATTTTTTTTTTTTTTTCCCCTGTACTGGGAATTGAACTCAGGACTTTTTGCCTGCCAGGCAGGCACGGTGCCAACTGAGCTGGTGTTTTGTTTTTTGCAGTACTAGGGATTGAACTCAGGACCTTACACTTGCTAAGCAGTGCAGCACCACTGAGCTATATCCCCAGCCCTTCAACTTTTAATTTGCACTTGAAACATCAAATTTTATCACTGGTAAAAGATAGTTATTTTTTAAGCTGGGCGTGGTGGCACATGCCTATAATCCCAGTACTCTGGAGGCTGAGGCAGGAGGATTGCTGTGATTTCGAGACCAGCCTGGAAATGCACCCTTTGAATAATTAGTTTTCTATCAGATGTGCTTTCAAATAAAATTAAATGACACACACACAGCAGTTTATTTGACCTGGTGCTCACACACTTGACCACGAGTGCTTCCCTCAGGACACGTGTACTGTGGGACGCTTCCTGTCTGCTTCCCGTTTTGCCACACAGACTAGTAAAGATAGGTTGGTAGTTTTTACAGATTCATCAGTGACATTGTCTTTATTTTTAATTGACACGTGGAAATTATACATATTTGTTGGAAGTTTTGTGGCATTTCAGCGTGTGTGCAGTATGTAACATTCAGATCAGGGTAAGCATATTTATCCCTTCAAATGTTTGCCATTTCTTTATGGTAAAAACATTCAAAATTTTGTCCTGCCAGCTTTTGTACAATATGTAGTACAACATCAGTGATGATCTTAAGTAAAATGGGCACTTGATTTTCACTGAGAATGTAAGATGGAGAATATAATAGTTACAGTATAATCTGATGACATTTGATTTGTATAAGAGCCAACACAGTAAAAGAGCCAGTGGTATCTTGGTACTGTTATTTGTGTAGTTTTAACTTTCTTGAATCCCTGAAAGGTCATTGAAGACCCCCCCAGAAATCAACAGACCATACTTTGAGAACTGTTGTTTAAAAAAATAGATACTGAACTTAGCAACCTCAAACATATTTATGTGTATTATTTTGCATAAGTAAACTTTTTTGATTTAGAGACATGTTTGTAAATAGTTGTTTCAGTCATCAGAAAAGACATCTGCTTTCTCAGTTCCATTCCTTTGGCTTAGTGAAGAATTAGTAAATCATTTTAAGAAAGAATTAAATGAGTAGCAGTAGTCAGTCTATACTACTGTTCTGACCTTGGTACTCTAAAACCTAAGAGAGAGAGAAAGAGATTCCAATTCCGCATGTCTTTTGTTGTCTCTTCTTTAGTCGTTTCTGTTTCCTAATATGACAAATCCAAATCACTCAGAAACTAAGAAAGTGTAAATCCTAATTAGGCTGAATATAGCTAAATGGCATTGAATGTACTGCAGTCAAACTTTCTGAGTGTATATCATTTCTTTCTCTGCAGTATTTTTGATGAGTTGTGGATATGATCGTTTATATCTGGATTACATCTGTCTGTTTATGTTTAGATTTTTTTACAGGCTCTGATTCAATTCAGGGAACGTGGTGTAAAGATATACTTCAAACCATCATGAGTTTTACTCCTCACAATTGGGCTTCCCACACCCTTAGCTGTTTTCCAGGCCCACTGCAGGTAATTCTATCTCATACTGGACACATATGGAATCTTTTTTCCTGTTTAGTTTCATTCTAGAGAGTTAGTCCTGGTGACATCCAAAGAATATTAGCTTTCATTTCTGTTTTTAAAACATCCAGGCATGGTGGTACACACGTGTAATCCCAGCACTTGGGAAGTTGAGCCTGGAGAATCACCATGAGTTTGAGGCCAGCCTGGCTACAGAGTGAGCTCAAGGCCTTATCTCAAAAAAGCAAAAACAAGAACAACAACAAAATTGCTGTTACTTCCAAAATCTCTTTAGTTGTTTCTCATCTGGCTCTACAACTGGACATGTTTTTAAACTTGAATTTGTTATGTTTCATCCTAATTTGCACTTTTAGAATCTTGACAAGAATGAAAAGTTCTCTCAGAAAGCTGAAATGGAGAGAAAAAGGTTTATGAGAGCTTCACAAGCACATATGTGTTGTACTTCACTGAGTTTACTTCAGTCCCACAGCACAACTATAGACTTGGCTTCTGCTTTCAGAGAAAATGTAGATGCGTTGAGCACCCCTTCTCTATACCGCCTGGTAGGGAGGGCAGTGGTTCTGCGGCTCGCTGGTCACCTGGCTGGCTCACTGAGCTGGGAATTGGTGGCGCCCAGCCACGGCTTCTGGTTCAGTAGGTCTGTGGTGGGTCTTGAGAATCTGTGGTTTTGTTTCATTTTGTTTTTTGCAAGACCTTGGTTGATGCCAGTACTGCTGGTCTGAGGGCCACACTGAGAACCACTGGTCTAAGTAGTGAATTTTCCTTGTAGTGACCCTGAACGGTGTAACCAAAGGATAGAGCATAGATACATTACTCGCCCCTGGCACACCTCTCAGAGTAACAATAAATGATTGCAGGAACTTTGAGCTCATGCTCATCTGCAGTTTTTGTTTAGGAAATCTAGGAAAAGGACGTTTAGAGTTGCTAGCTGCTCCAGCCTCCATATTTCCTAGTTAGGACACAGGTCCAAGCCTTGTTTGCTGATATGCTCAAGGTCACTTCATTTGTCGATATCAGAACTAAATCTAGAAGTGATTTCTTAGCTCCGTGTCAAGTGTTTTTATCTCTCTGATGAAATAAATTTTTGTCTTCTGGTTAGGCGTTCTTCAAACAAAATAATGTACCTCAGGAAAGCCGTTTCAATCTGAAGAAAAATGTGGAAGAGGAGTATAGGAAGTGGAAGTCAATGACCAATGAAAACGACATCATTACCCACTTTTCCATCCAAGGCTCTCCTCCTCTCTTCCTCTGTCTTCTCTGGAAAATGCTCTTGGAAACAGACCACATTAACCAGATCGGCTACAGGTGAGCCAGACCCTCGCTGTGCATTCCACTTGGCGACCGTGTATCCCTGTAGCAACAGAGCTCTTTGCTCTCTGCTTTCCAGGGTGTTAGAGAGAATTGGAGCCAGGGCCTTGGTAGCCCATGTGAGAACGTTCGCAGATTTCCTGGTGTATGAGTTCTCTACATCAGCAGGAGGGCAGCAGCTCAATAAGTGCATTGAGATTCTCAATGACATGGTGTGGAAGTACAACATTGTCACGTTGGATAGACTGATTCTCTGCCTGGTAAGAGCGCATGTGTTTCTAGCTGTGTTATTTCCTTTTGGATCTCAGCGATTGACTGATTGACCTCATGTGACCGTATACTGGTCTGCCCTCTAGTGCTTCAAAGGATTTAATGGACTTACACTAAAACCCAGCATTGCTATACATTAAAGAATTAGAGATTTCCCAGCGTCTTCATTCATTAAGTATGCATTGAATATGTACTGTCCTGTGCACAGACAGCGCAGAGGTAAATAAAACAGATTTAGTCCTGGCCTTGTGATGCCCCGAAAGGTGGACCCTTAGACTCCAAGTTGATTCCCGGCGGCTCCGGCGAGGGTAGGAGGGATTGAAGCATCACTGCTGCTGTCTTCGCACAGTGCAGTGAGACTCACTGGCCGCAGAAATTCTGTCAGCCAATCCACATCCGCCAGATGTTCTTAAGTCTGACTCGGAAGTCTGTTTCAGGCAAATTTTTAAGACACCAGATCAGTCTGGGAAAGGATGTATTTTTTAAAATGTTGTGTGCCTGGCATGGTGGCGCACACCTGTAATCCCAGCACGTGGGAGGCTGGGAAGCCTAGGCAGGAGGATCGCTGTGAGTTTAAGACCAGCCTGGGCTACACAGTGAATTCCAGGTCATTCTCACCTACATAGTGAGACCCTGTCTCAAAAAATAAATAAATAGATAAATAAGAATGTTGTGGTGGTGATGTTTGGGGTGGTTTAGTTCCCTAACCTTTTCTTCTTAGCTGTGGGACATAGATATAAAGGTTGTTACAATCTTAGGGGAAATCAGGTAAATCCAGAAGGCAACAAAATTAAAGGCTCAGTTGGGAAAATTTTACCAGGAAACAGTGAGACATCACATCTACTTAGGTGTTAGATTGTGAAAGGTAGATTAGATTTCAAAACAAAACTGGACACTTGTGGCAAGAGGAATGGTGGTGAACCAAAAGAGCTAACAAAGATTCAGATGAGCTTAGAGAATCCTGAATGGTGGTGGCTTGGGATAGACTGAGCGTGTAGGGAAATTCTTACAGCAGTGAGACTGTACTTTTAAGATTTAGACTCCCAAATGGCTGCATGATTTTGCACGGAGTGGAGATTTTCATTTCGTTGTTCTGTTCTCTGAAGGCTATGCGTAGTCATGAAGGAAATGAAGCCCAGGTTTGCTACTTCATAATTCAGTTGCTGTTACTCAAGCCAAATGACTTCAGAAATCGAGTAAGTGACTTTGTGAAGGAAAACTCCCCAGAGCACTGGCTGCAGAATGACTGGCACACCAAGCACATGAACTACCACAAGGTACGAGTTCTGGGTCTGCCTCTCATCCTCCTTGGAAAGCCATGCTTAGCTCTTTGATTTGGCCATTTTCTCTGTAATTCTACTGTATTTTCTCTGCCCTGTGTGGAAGTAAATTAGCTGTCAATTACTCTAATGAAGTAGGAGCACATTGAAACTGCAAGTTTCGTAGCCGACATACTTATGATATGAAGCGGAGAAAGGTGTGGTAAAGTGTAACTTAAAGTGCTGCCAAGCAGGACTCAGGCTCAGCAGTGACTCAGTGGGCTTTGCATGAGCTAGGCCCTGGCACTAATCACTCACACCAGAAAAAAGAGAAAAGTTTCTGCATGAGAAAGATACAAACAGTATTTTCGGTTTTATTTCACTGTTTTAAGAGAATAAAAAGTATGCCCTACACATTTATTCTCTTCTCATTTCCACAGAAATATCCTGAGAAGCTGTACTTTGAGGGCCTGGCAGAACAGGTGGATCCTCCTGTGCAGATCCAGTCTCCCTACCTGCCCATCTACTTTGGAAACGTGTGCCTCCGGTTCCTGCCTGTCTTTGACATAGTAATCCACAGATTTTTAGAGTTACTTCCGGTGTCCAAATCACTGGAGACTCTGTTGGATCACCTAGGGGGCTTATATAAATTTCATGGTGAGTTTTTTCAAATTTTAACCCCATCCAATCTCTATGGCCATGTGGCGACAGTGTTTTGAAGATAAGTGCTGTGAGATGATGTCGTAAATATAAAAACTATCATTTCAAGTCAAGTTTTACTGTAAACTAAACATATTTTGGCAGACCTCTTAGATGAGTAGGATTTCAACTTTGATGCATATGACTAAGAATAGAAGGGATCATTTGGGGAAAATGATATAGAAATACCCAGGCGTGTTTGAAGGAGAATTGCCTCATTGGGCTGAATTGAGTCTGTTTGTTTTTTCTGCGACTTTGTAGAAATAAAGCTAGAAAGAGACTGCAGTTGACTAAAATTACCTAATGTGCCAGATTCCATGTTACAGCTTTTAGATAATGGCCACGTGGACGTATTGAGTAAGATGACGGCAAGCATTATTTTAGAAAGTTAGGACCAGTTGTAGTTTACAGCGCATTTTGGAAAGAGAACACCATTTCCGAGACCCATCCCGAGCTCAGGTGTATGATTAGTATTGAAACCAGGACACTGGCACTGCCAACGAGAAAGGGACAAATTTCCAAGGAAGAAGGGACAGGATTCTGTCGGCTAATGAAGAATACAGAGAGGAAAAGGTCAGAGGCGACTGTGAAGTCTCAGGCTTGGTCCCTGGAGAATGACACGGTCAGTGAGAAGTGTGGAGTCTTGGAGTAGCCCTGATGGGGACAGAAGTATTTCTCTAGTGGGCGATTTAATTGTGTAGTAACACTTCAGGTGTGATGTTCAGCTTAAAAGGAAAACTGCATTAGGTGGTAACAGTGCAGAATGGCACATGGTGAAAAGCTCTGCCCTGTGTCCAGTTAATCTGCTTCATTCTCTGTAGGGAGCAGCTTTTACCAGTTTTTGTGTATCTTCTCCCAGATACTCTGTTGTTGTTCTTTTATTTTTTGTTTTTTGTGTTTTCGTTAAGTTTATCAGTACATTTAAAGCAAACAAGGTAGGGGAAGGGTAATAAGGGAAAAGAAAAAAATGTGAGAGAATGAAAAGATGAAAATAAAGTGTTTGTAGATGGGGAGGGGGGGAGGGGGTGAAGGGAGGGCAGGGGTAAGGGGAAAAAATGAGAATCAAGACTTGTCATGTAGAGGTGCAAGATCCCAACAATGAGTGTAACTGTACTGTATCCCTAAAATGTACCAATAAACTCAGTTAAAGCTGGAAAAAAAAAGCAAACAATATAGTTACATTTATCATTGGGATACCTTTTTTATCATTGGGATATCTTTACATGATATATCTTGGTTCTTATTTTTCCCTATATCCCTGCCCTCCCTTCACCCCCTTCACCCTTCCCTATTTACAAAGACTTTGTTTCCTTTTTTTCATTATTTTTCACATGTTTTTCTTTTCCCTTATTTCCTTATTTCCTCTCCTTCCCACCTCCCCTTTAGCCATTTCTGTTGTTGTTTTTAACTCAGTACAATCTGGTAAACATATGGTTCTGTACCATGTTTTCCACCTGTATCTTGTGTCAAGATAATTTAAGGGCTGCCTCAGACACATAGTAATCTCCTTTCCCTGTCCTCTTTTCATGACTGTTCTAGGCTTTTCTAATCTTTTGCTAGTGTGGAGACGGCTACAGCCACGTTCCATGATTTGTGCAGGATAATTTGCAGACAGGGACTTGCTTGTGTAAATCATGAGCATCCTAAAATACAAAACTGTATGCATCATTTGGAACCTTCTCCCTGTATTAAAAGTAGAAGATTCATTGTATGCAGCTGTCCAGCTCATGAAATAGTTTCATAATACTCTGAGCCTACTTTTCAGTAATCTTGAAAGCAGATGATACATTTTTTCACAGGTGTCAGTAACTCAGGAAACATTTGTGTTGTTTTTTCTTGACAGACCGCCCAGTGACTTACCTGTATAACACGCTGCACTATTATGAAAGATACTTGAGAAACCGCGACCATCTCAAACGGAAACTTGTCCATGCGATCATTGGCTCGCTCAAGGATAACCGGCCGCAGGGCTGGTGTCTGAGTGACACTTACCTGAAGAATGTTATGAACCCACGAGAGGACAACCCGTGGGTCCCAGATGACTCCTATTATTGCAAGCTAATCGGCAGACTAGTAGATAATATCCTTCGTAGCGTGACTTTTTGCAGACGCCAGTAATGATGGTCGTTTTAGTCAATGGTATTTGGTACTTTGAGTTACTAACAATATTTTACTTGGTATCTGTAAAGTTTTGTTTCGAAGAAAAAGGAAAGGAAATCCCAGTATACATCTGTAAATAGAGATCTTTATATATCTATAGATATATACACTGTATCATGACATATACATCTCTTTGGTACTAGAAAACATGGAGTTTTGTTGCTTTAAATAGATCCTCAAATACTTTTAAATAGTAATATGAATGGACAATAACCAAACTTAATTTTTTGTGAAAAAGCTGTTGTATTGGTGTTTGGGGTTTTTTTGTGTGGTTTTGGTTTTTGTTTTTGTTTTTTTTTTTTGTACCAGGGATTGAATTTAGGACCTTGTGCTTGCAAGGCATGCAATGGTACTACTGAGCTGGTATTTGTATTTCTTCATTTTGATTTCATGTTTTCATTTATCAGCACACTATACGTAATGTCTTTATACCCTACCACTATTTAACGGAGAAATTCCATATAAATGAATTTATATGAATTCATATAAACGACTAAATGATTTATTTTACTAACCAAAGGAATGTATTTCCTGAGGTAAAATGATTACTCATTATAAAGTAATTTTTGTGTTATGTTACTATGTAGCTATTGAGGAAATAGGTTACCAAGGTCTAGGGACATCCTGGTAGTCGTGATTGCTGTCCGTCCTTGTAGGCCATGTCAGACCTGCTTGTTTGATTTGCATTGCTTACCTCTATCTGTAACGGTAGGCAGATCACTGCATGGAAGCTCCTAAGCAGCTCAGCTGATAAGCAGATGAGATGCTGACATTTGAAACATTTGGAAATCTATAACGCTTTATACAGATGCATCATTCATCTCAGAATAATTAGGTGTTACTGCCTTAATTGTCTTCACCGATGGCTGGCAAGTCTCCTGGTCCCTTCCCAAACTGTGACTGGAGATTCAATGAGTTTCCCAACCCAGCTGCCCATGCTTTGCACGTGACTTGTGTGGAGCTCATGGCCTTGGCAGTTTCCGGCAAGGATGTTGGAAATGCGCTTCTGAATGTTGTCCTGAAGAGGTGAGTATCCTGCTCGTGCAGGAAGACTTTCGGAAAGAGAGTGAGAGTTATTTAGAACTATTAGGCAAGGGCCTGGTATTTAAACTCAGTGCTTCTGCCTCCTGCCTTGCAAGCACGAGGACCCGAGTTTGATCCCTAGTACCCTCCCCACCCCCCCAAAAAAGGAAGTAGAACTGTTCTGCACCTTGGGTAATGGTGTCTTCTGGTTTCTGGTCTGGGCCATGTGATGTGGCTGTGATGGAATGAGCCTGGTGAGGTTCAGAAGACCTGTGTTTGCAATGCTACTCTTTATTACTGGCTTGGTAGATAATTTCCAGGTAATCCTAACTTGTCTCAAGATTCTCCAGGACTGGAGATAACAGCTCTGTGATAAAGCACTTGTAAGGCTCTGGATTCAATTCCTAGCACTGCCAAAAAAAAGAAAAAAAAATCTTAACAGTATAAGCTAGGGCATAATGATTGAGGAAGAAGTGTGAAGAAGTACAGATACTCTTTTCAGTCTAGCAACTATTTGTTAAAGAACACCTTCCTGTCAGAAAAGCCTTATTTTTGTATATTAAATTTCTGTTTTTTTAAATTGCACTTTAGTGCCGGGTGTGGTGGCACACGCCTGTAATCCAAGCACTTGGGAGTCTGAGACAGGAGGATCACTGTGAGTTCGGGATCAGCCTGGGCTACACAGTGAGTTCCAGGGCAGTCTCAACTACATAGTGAGACCCTGTCTCAAAAAAAAAAAAAATTGTACTTTAGAGTAGATAACTGTCAATCTTCTGAATTATAGATGTTTTCAAAATAAAGTGTGTTGTCAACCATGTAAAATGATTTCATCATTTTGCGTTTGTGTTCTTTTTCATTCGTTTGCAGTCAGCCTTTGGTGCCCAGAGAGAACATAACAGCGTGGATGAATGCAATCGGCTTGATCATCACTGCCCTCCCGGTGAGTAAATAATGGAATTCAGACATAGTGATGAAAGGCAGCCAGCCCTCCCCGCTGACTGAAGGTAACAGAAGCACGGAGGGTGAGCTTACACACGGACATTGTGGGAGTTAATGAAATGGTTTATACTCTTAAAGCTTTTCGTATTTTTCCTGCTTAAAAAATCTCCAGTGACTGTTTACCTTTCTTTGCCAGAGCTTAGTATGTGTACCTTCTCTGCAGATTTCCGAACCCTCTGCTGTATCCAAGCTTAGTTTCACACCATAACATGATCTACTCTTGCCCCTTTAGCACGGCACCTAGGCCTTTCCTCGTATAAATGGTGCTTGTTGAGACAGGTGTTAGGTGTCCGACGCGTCAGTGATAAGACAGCCGGCCCGAACGTTCCTCCTCTCGCTCCTCCAGCCCCACAGGTGTCTGGACAGCGTTCTGCAGTTGGATCTCTGAATAGTATTGTTCCACACAGTGCTCTTTAAACTTGTCTGATTGTGCAGCTTTGAGAATGAAGTTTTTCTTTCACATCATTAAATATGTACAGGTATTTCTGAATTTTGTGCATACGCTACTGCTATCTGTACAGTAACTATTGACAGTAGGAATCAGTTTATTGCATGGTACAGATCAGACAGTAAGCGAGGCAGCCACGTGTGTGGAGCCTTATAACCGACAGGATGGAGAGAAGGGCGTGTGTGCTCCTAGACACCAGATAGTCCGTCTTCTGACCAGGCTTGCTTCTGATTGCAAAGGAGCCATACTGGATCGTGCTTCACGACAGGATCGTGAGCGTGATCAGCAGCAGCAGCCTGACTTCGGAGACAGAGTGGGTGGGTTACCCGTTCCGCCTCTTCGACTTCACCGCCTGCCACCAGTCCTACTCCGAGATGAGCTGCAGCTACACGCTGGCGCTGGCACACGCCGTGTGGCACCACTCGAGCATCGGGCAGCTCTCCCTTATTCCAAAGTAAGCATCACAGGTGCTCACAACATGTGGCTTCTCCCAAGCTTTTATTCTTGTTTTTAGAAATTTCGTTTACAAACAGTATGTATCTCATAAAAACAATGTGCAGTGTTTAAATAGAGTTCTTGTTTAATCAGAAAGCCTCTTTTACTTCAGGATTGTTTTTAAAAAGTTATTTGTATGTGTAAGTAATAATATGGCACCTAGTTCAGATTTAGTCGCTTCATGGTGTTTGCAGAACCTACCCCAAAAGTTCCCTGTTGAACTGGAAAACTGATTGTCAACCGGTTGTCTGCTTATGTTTCTTGACCACAGAATTGGTGTCAGATTCAAATTTCTTTTTCTTTTTCTTTTCTTTTCTTTTTTTTTTTACGTTTTTCACTTTGAAACATTTTATTGGGAAATTTTTGTGTTGCTTTTCAAAAACATCCGTGGTTTCATACTTCCCATCACCGTCCAGTCTGTTGATCATACATTTAGGTTGTTTTTGTACTTGTAAGTTTTATAAATAATGTGATGAACAAACGACTTTTATAAGTCTGTTTTTCATCCCATTGTTGGGTTAGACTATAGAAGTGAAAATGCTTCATATACATGGCCAACTCCTTTCTTATATGGTTTTACCAATTTTTTACAGGCAGACATATATAATGGTGTAAACTGAGTTATATGTGACATCTGTACTTTTTCATTGAATCTTGGTGTTTTTATTATCAGCATGTGTAGGTGTCAAGGATTTCAGTCCTTTTATATTGTGTTTTTTTTTCACAATGTTATACGCCTGTTTTCATAATTTTAATAGTATACGATCAAAATACGGAATAGTCTGTAATGACACAGCAAACTTCCAAGTATGGAAACTGTTTTTTAAGATATGTACAAGTAAGCAGATGTAAAAACTTGTTCTGAGATTCAAGTTTCTTGAAAACAGCACTTACATTAGATTATTCTCTTTTTCTTCTATCATTAAATACTTGTACTATTAAGAATGACTTCTAAGTGAAATAATTTAAATAAATCAAGTGAAAGGGAGAGTCAGAAAGGTGAGATTTACTTAAATATTGTTACAAAAATTAAAAGGAACTTTTTAAAAATCACGTTTTGGAAATACTTTATAAATACTGAATTAACAAAATTCAAAGACTTCAACTGATTTCACAAGAGATTCCTGTTTTTAACTTCACAATTTAGGTTTCTCACCGAAGTCCTTATTCCTATAGTGAAGACTGAATTCCAGTTACTTTACATCTACCATCTGGTAGGACCATTTTTGCAGAGATTTCAGCAGGAGAGGACTCGATGTATGATAGAGGTAATACAGTCGGGATAATTTTGAAGGATCTGTTACGTTTCTGTTGTGTTTCAAGCTGCAGGTTAGCGTTAGTAAGGAGAACAGCATGGGGGAGCGAAGAAGCCGCTTTGCGGAGTTTGTCGTGGGCTGTATTAGGCTGGAGGTGCAGGAAGAAATGCAGTCCTTGAACTCAAGGAGAGGAAACTAAGGGTGCATAATTCCTGAGAATTTACAGTGCAAGGAGTTGATTAAAGTGGGACTGGATGAAGTCAGTCACTTCTACCCACATGCAGAAAAAAAGAAAATGAACCATGAGTAGAAGCTTGAAATCCTGAGGTGCCAGATGGAACCTGGGATCCCTGAAGGGCAGTTACCCCGGAAGCCGGGAGCCGTGTCTAGACAGGATAGTGTCTGTCTTGGGGAGAAGAAAGTGACTGAGCCGCTAAGGTCCATTGTCTTACACTTCAGGCTCCATGGCAACCACAGGCTGTCCCGACCTGGGACTGTTGAGCAAGCATGCTGTCCCCTCACGCTGTCGTGATGCTGCCTGCTGCTGCTTGCTGGATGACTCGGTCCATTGAATGATTTCTGTTGTCTGTTGACTAGATTGGTGTGGCGTTTTATGACATGCTGCTGAACGTAGACCAGTGTAGCACCCATTTAAACTACATGGATCCCATCTGTGACTTCCTGTATCACATGAAGTATATGTTTACCGGTGACAGTGTAAAAGAGCAAGTAAGTTAAATTCATATATATGTATTTTTTTTTCTTTTTGGAGACAGGGTCTCCCTGTGTAATTGAGACTGCCCTGGAACTATGTATCCCAGGCTGGTCTCAAACTCCAAGTGATCCTCCTGCCTCAGTTTCCCTAGTGCTGGGATTATATATAATTATTTTTTAATGGTGCCCGACTTACTAAATATGAACATGTGGTGATAAACTTTTTGTTAGGGTGAGTGGTTTTTTTTGAGAGAGAAGGGTTGATTATCAGACCATATAAGACTACAGGGGGACGGTTACATATAGTAATAAGTGTTTAAATACATGTTCTAATTTCTCACACATTTCCTTTTTGTTATTTGCAATAGTATATCTGAAAAAGACCACTTTTAAAATCAGTTAACAATAATAGTTAATTATTAATTAATAGTAGTCTCACTAGAGAGAGAGTGTGGTGTGGCCACTGAGAAGCCCAGAGAGCTGTGCCGAGTCCAAGGGGTCCCACTTCCTCACAGACTTGGGCACGCTGTATAGCCTTTGAGGAGGCTGAGGCCCGGCTGGGTGGGAGGCAGACTCCTGACACGGGGAACGCGAGCCCTAATGAGTTGTCCATGTCTTCACTGTTTGGAAGTTTCCATTTGGAGTAAGCTTTAGTTTGTTGTGTCATAGGAGGGCATAAGAACTCTGGAGTGGGAGAGGGCTTGGTGGTCTGACCGCGTGTGGAGAAGCGCTTACTGTAGAGCTGGCCGGCGGGAGAGATCCCCAGGTCGTGGAAGCCCTTCGTGGTGTGGGAAACAGAACCGGGGCCCATAGTCAAAGAATATTTCTTACTGTGTTGAGAAGGAAGATAAACTGCTATTTAACTGTTTAAATCCTGGTCTTCTGGGCTCTTTCATTGGAGCTGGAATGGGGAGGACATTGACTCCTTTATGCCTCTGGAGAAAGGTCAAAGTTGACATGTTCCTTCAGAGGGGTGGTGAGCATGTGCCTCTGGTGTTTTGTTAAAACGATGTGGAGAAAAATCAAGAAAGCAATGGTTTAAACACACACACACACACACACACACACACACACACACACACACACACACACACACACAGCCACACACACACACACACACACAGCCACACACACACACACACACACACACACACACACACACACTCACACACTCGCTCACTCACTCGCTCACTCACTCTTGGCCCGACGGAGCTTTGACATGAATGCAGAAAGGAAAAAAAAATTTGAAAGGAAACTTTTGAATGGGATGATCTTTCCTCTTAAGGTCAAAGAGCATTTGAATAAAGCTGAGGAAGCTGTGAAACCACTTGAGATACTTGTTTCCTTAAATTACTTAAGAGTAGATCTGATGTTATTTAGCTTGAATTCCAACTAAAAATTAAAACAAAATAACTTTGTAGTTAAATGTTACAGACATGAGTGATTTGAAGACTTTTAACTAACATGTTTTCGAATGCTTCTGTGAAGATGACATTTTAAAAGAATGATCAAATTGTTGGATATAGAAAATTTCCAACATAAATGTTGCTAGCTTTCAGTAGTAGATGACTGGCTGGGCAGGCAGGGATAAGTTTTTGTGAGTGTGTATATAAGATGTACAACATGTGTGTGAGCACCTGTCCACTCTGGTGTAAGACAGAAAGCATCGTCTCTCTGTTAACAGCCAGGACGTTTACAGAAACTTCTCGTCCCCCTGTGCGCTCTTTTTATTGTTTGACTGTATAGGTGCCTTTCCACTTTCTTTAAGATGAGAAGTTGAAGTTCTCTGGTTCAAGTAATTATTTTTGTTTTGTTTTGGTACTGGGGACTGAACTCGGGTCCTTGCACTTATGAGGCAGGTGGCAGAACCACTAAGCTAAATCCCCAGCCCAATTTTTGTTTTCTTTTCCTAGGTAGAGAAGATTATCTGTAATTTAAAACCAGCTTTAAAGCTTCGCCTGAGATTCATCACGCACATCAGCAAGATGGAGCCAGCCGCAGTGCCCCCACAGGCCGTGAGCAGTGGGTCCCCGGCCCCCTCATCCAACCCGGTGCCTGCGCCTTTACCAGGAGGGCAGTGAGGCTGACGACCAGGGTGAGGGCAGGAGCACAAGGACTCACCTCTGTTCAATCTGAATGCAATCACGCTGTCGGACGTGCTAGAAATGGCAGTGATGCTCAGGTTGTTTTATTTTGATTCAGTTGTTGAATCTCTTGCCACCTGTAATTCCCATCTCCCCACTTGTTTTGTGTCTAACACACCAAGTAAGCTAGTTGTTCATATTCACGGCAGTTGAAACGCTCCCCAGGGCCCAGCTGTTTGTAGTCAGATGACTTACTAGGCACCCAGTCCCACCTATTTTAACCATTGTTTTTTATTACGAATGACATACTTGGTCTTCAAATATATTATTTTAAAGATGCAACTTGTATAAAGTAGCCATTACAATGCCTTTTATATACAAATCTTTGGCATAGCTTCACAATAGAGAGTTTTATCTCTTGAAGGACTATAGATTTTATTGCATTGCAGGGCCAATAAGGTTTCTTATTTTTTTTTTAATGGCTTGAAATTTTTATTGTAAATTTCCAAAAAAGTAGTCTGCTGTTTTTATCAAGGCAGTTTTTTTGCCTTTGCTTGAAACTTACTGTATGAAATGAGTTGGAAGCCATGTAAGAAAATAACGTATCTGCAGTGCTTAAATTTAAATAAAATGCTTCAATGGTTGATTCTCCAATCTGGATTTTTTTTTTTTTTTTGTACCAGGGATCAAACTTGGGCCCTTGCACTTGTGAGGCAGGCACCAGAACCACTGAGCTAAATCCCTGGCCCTCTCCAGTCTGTTTTTAAAAATTAATTACTTGTGCATGTTGACACTCACTTGGCAGATGATTTGTCTGAATTTTTATAATCTCAAATTTTTAAATATTTATATTTTTAAATACAGTGAACATTTGAGTTCTTTGGAGTTTATTAGATGTTGAGAGACATATTGTTAACGGGAAATGACATTGTGCAAAACATGACGAGTAGTTAAGTCTGTTGGCTGAATAAACTGATTTGTAATGACCCATTCTGTGCAGACTGTGTGCTCTATGGCAGGGCACTGGGCGGGTCCACCTGATAGAGAAAACTGTAAATAGCAGACCTACAAAATATCACACGGTAGAATGGCTTCTGCTGTCTAACAGCAGTTTGCTTTGTTAGTTCAGAATTAACAGACACCAGAGGCATTAACCACTGGATGAGGCATCTGGTCTCATCCTGAGATAACAGAGCACATGAAGACCCTGAGCGCCAAAGTTCTGTAAACCACATTTTGTAAAAAGTGTCAAGATGAAAAGAGCCATTGTCAACTTTGCTTTCCAGACCAGGAACACCCCCTTCCTATGTGCTAGGATAGATAGCTAGGCGAATCTTCAAGGTAAACTGCCCTAACAACAAAGAATTGCTACATCTGAGTTGAAATTTAACTGTCTTATGACATGATTTGTATATAAGCAGTGTGAACTGAGAGAATGAAATGTAACCACCTGAATGAGACCATGGCTGTAAACCCTATAAAAGGGAAGCTGTAGCCCAATACAAGGTCAATCCCTGGCATTGCTTTGAAGTGCGATCTGCCTTTGTTGACACAATAAACTTTTTCTTATTTTACTTCCATTCTGTGCCTCTCTGTGTGTGTCGCTTACCAATTCCTTCTGTACCACATCTACACTAGATGGTGACTGAGACTGGCCTAGGAATTCAGTTACTGATTTTTTAAAAAAGTTAACCAGTTGCACTTAAATTCTAAATACCTTCCTCCTCTTCATAAGCTTTTTATTTGCAGTATAAGACCAGCTTAAAATTTATATAATGGTAAAATTAATTTTTCTAGACAATATTTTTGTAATTCTCCAGAGGTTTTCTGTTAGAAAATATTCCAGATATTCTTTTAACAGAGTCCTGATGTCTTTTTGCCTTGGGGAATCTTTTGCTTTGCTTCAGGGGTTTTTGATTTTTTTTTTTTAATTTTTTTGAGACGAGGTCTTACTGCCTCACTGTTGCTGGCCTTGAACTCACTGTGTAGCCCAGGCTGGCATCGAACTCACAGCGATCCTCCTGCCTCTGCCTCTTGAGTGCTGGATTATAGGTGTGCACCCCCACATGCAGCTTATTGCTTTGCTTTGAGATCGTAGAATGGCGGTGATTGTGACACCAATATTACATCAGACTTACACAGTCAGAATAAAGGAGACAAAAATCTTTTTCAAGGATATATATATATTCCAATTAACTTGCTGAAAATTAAATTTTCCCTTTCTAGCTTACAAAAATAGGAATCTTTCTATCACTAAGCTTTTTTGGGGGGGGGTACCAGGAATTGAACTTGGGGCCTTGCATTTGCAAGACAGGCCACTGAACCACTGAGCTAAATCCCCGGCCCTTCGCTAAGCTTTTTGAAAGACTAATCAGAGAAATTCAATAATAACTTTGAGTTTAGAATATAGCTGAGGAAGCTGGCCGTAGTGGCACACGCCTGTAAATCCCAGCACCGGGAGGCTGAGGCAGGAGGATCGCTGTGAGTTCGAGACCAGCATGGGCTACATAGTGAGTTCCAGGTCAGTCTCAACTACATAGTGAGAACCTGTCTCAAAAAACCAAAAAAAAAAAAA
>NW_022900926.1:11890802-11917036 GCF_012274545.1 Fukomys damarensis | reverse complement strand
AAAAAAAAAAAAAAAAAATCCCAAGAAAAGAATATAGCTGAGGGATGAAAATGCCTTTGTGTTCATTATGTCCTAAAAAGATATTTAATTGGTGACTTTGTAGCAGATCTGTGCGGTCTAGCATTTGCAGTGACAGAAATGCTTTGTACCTACCCACCACAGCAGTTAGAACTGCATACCGCCATTAGACATGGGAAATGTGGAACTGAGCTAAATTATATGAAAAATTACATGCCACTACTGTACTAGACAGTATACTGCTTGAAGGATAAATCATAATTAGAAGTATTTTGATAAAGTACTTATACAAGAGCAATAGAAGCAGTAATTAGGTTTAAAATTCTGTATTACATGTGAGAAATTAAGTGTAGGGGCTTTTTTTTGCGGGGGGGCAGGGTCTCACTGTGTAGTCCAGGCTGGCCTCAAACTCACAGTAATCCTCCTGCCTCAGCCTCTCAGATGCTGGGATCACAGGCGTGCACCACCATGTCTGGCAAAGCTCCTTAACACAGATCTGGGAAAGCAGCACGATAAAAACTCCCCTGTGGAGGCTGCTTCATTCCAGAGTTCACAGGGTCCTGTGTGAGGGAGGCGGGGTGCTTCCTTCTTTTGACATGACTCACGTTTGTTTTTCCTCTTTGCTCAGTCTACTCCTTGAGCCCAGGGAGTCTGTAGGATGTTCAGGGATTTTCACTGACAAGACGTACTGTAGTTGCAGTGAATGAAGGCTGGGATGTTTGGAAGCCACAGGTAATTTATCTTTTTTGTTTGTTTGTTACCGGGGATCAAATTTAGGACCTTGTGTTTATAAGGTAGGCGAGGTGCCATGGAGCTAAATCCCCAGCCCAAGCCACAGATAGTTTAAGTGAAATGCCGATCTGAACGAGCAGGTTTTAGAAATAAAATAATCAGTTTGACTTCCCCAGCTCCTGAATAGATTTTCAGGAATAGCTTGTATTTCTCATAAGCTCATCTGAATAGTAGTCTGTGCTTACAACATCAACAATAATACCTTGTTTGAAATTTAGAAAAAGTAAAATAAGATCATCCAGTGTCAGTAAAGTTGGAGATTGCCTGAGCCTATGATTATCCATTTTACAAATGAGGAAACCAGAACTAGAGAGTGTTAATAGCTTCACCGAGACCTTAACAATGTTTGGGGGATGATGATTTCACGTATTTTAAATCTTTATAGTAGTCGGGTAGTGTGTGTGTCTTGTATGTATCTAGAAATATGCAGACAAATTTTATTATAAAGAGTTTATTATATGGGCTGGAGATTTAGCTCAGTGGTGCCAGTGCCTGCCTTGCAAGCACAAGGTCCTGAGTTCAATTCCTAGTGCCAAAAAAAAAAAGTTTATTATAAAAATAATATTTTAGCTGGGCATGGTGGCACATATCTGTAATCGCAGCACTTGGGAGGCTGAGGCGGGAGGATTGCCACAAGTTCAAGGTCAGCCTGAGCTACATAGAGAGACCCTGTCTAAAAAACAACAACAACAACAAAAAAAAAACTTTTAAGTAGCACGGACACGTGGTATCATTCTAGGTTGCACAGCCTTATTTTCTAATATCGGGACACCCACTCTGTGGGGGGGGGCACTTTTCTTTGTGTGTATGTTTTAAATGCCAGCACATTTTTAACTGGAAATTAATGTTCTTTATTGAAGGATAAGTTTTTGCCAAAAGCGGAAACAAACTTTTTAATGCCACAAAAGTTAGAATTGCCAAATCTTGAACTTCATACCGACAGGGAATTGGTAGAACTTATCTGTCTCAGGTGGACTCGGAGCCACTCTCCAGGCCAAGAGGCCTCTGAGTTGGGCCACCCTAGGTCTCAAAGAAGCCATGCAGAGTTGGCGTGTCTGCCCCACAAAGACCCTGAGAGCCAAGCCCTGTCCTGAATGCAGCAGTTTATTAAGCATTTTCCACATTCACAGCAAGACACAGGGCGCCCACCACAGCCTAAGCTGGGAGCTGAAGGCGGTGCCCACAGGGTGGGATCTGCCTTCCCCAGCCAGCACCAGCCCGGGGAGCACACGGGGCCAGGGGCCAGCCCTGGACTCTGACCTGGGGATGTGTGGGCAGAGCCGGTCACGGGCAGCTCCGCAGAGCATCACCCGGGGGCCCAGTCCACTCCGTGCCGCAAGGAGCTTGGCACAAACGTGCTAATCTCCCAGTGGCAGAAATACACTTTTAGAAAACATTTTTCCTGTGTTGCTCAAGTCACGTTTGGCACGCAGGCCCTGTGGTTACCACACCCTCCGGGCACCACACGAGTGGCCACACTGGCAACGGGCTGTAGCTCGCCACTGTCACAAGCTGGCTTAGACTCAGTTTCAAACCAGAGGCCTAAGGTGGCTTCTGTCCCGCTCACTTTGTTACACCAATTGGGAGAACACCTTTCTGAAAGAACACATCTTCGAGAGGATAATTACAGGCTTCAATAAATTACCACCCTTGCTAATCGTGCCATTAGCTGTGAGGTTGTAGTGTTTCCACATTTATTTAGGTGGTGAAAGGTAGTCCATCTTAGGGTCATGGTTACCCTCACGGGCAACTCCAAAGCAAGCCAGAGTCACTGCCACTGCCGTGTTGACCGTGCGAGTGACTTCTTCCGGCGTCTTGCCCAGAACAGGGTTTACCTCCATGATGTCCAGCCCGGAGAGCAGCCCTACGAGCAAACCAACAAACAGCGAGAAGGTAGTTTGTGAGCTCGACATTTTCAGATCAGTACATACTGACTTCGAAGACTCCCCCGTAACATCAGACGGTGACCGAGGGAAAATCGTTCAGCTACTGCACCGTGTGACCGGCGCCTGGACCTGTCCGTGGGGCTTGGTTTTCAGGCCAGGGAGCCGTGGGTACCTATGGGCCGCATTCAGACCTGCTTCCGGTTCTTACCCACCTGTCCTGCAAATCTCTTCGGAGATGTAGACACCTTCTCTGTGAGACAGACCTCCCACCACAGGCGTGCCCGTCGCTGGTGTGATGGAAGGATCCAGCCCATCAACATCAAAACTCAGGTGAATTGGCCTTTTCTTTCTTTGAAAGAGCGGGAGAGGGTTAAAGTTGGTGGTGGTGTCCGGTGAAGCTCGGGGCTCGACCCCTGACGTGGCCTCCAGCGTCCTCCTGCCTCCCCGCCAGCACACACTCGCCGTACCTTCCCAGCAGGTAGGCCAGCGCTTCCTCCATCACCTTGCCGATGCCCAGTCTGTCCACCTCAGTCATGGAAAAATACTTGATACCCAGGGTCTTCACAATGTAGCTGTGCAAGAAGTTACCAAGATAATCTGCAGTCAGTGAGGCTGACTCTGCCCCAGTTACGTGTACATTTACCTTCTGTGACCTGTGTGAATATGTACGTATAGAGCGGCGTCTAACAGCAAATCAATCTCCTATAAGCTGCCCGTAGTTACATGTATGTAAATGCGTACAAATACAGACACACACATTCACTTGTTGTTTAAAGTGTTTTCTCCTAGAGATTTGGCCAGTAAACACCTCTAGCACACACGAATAAGAGTGAAGGCAGGCCCCGTGGAGGGCTCAACTCACTGCTCCCCCGGGTCTACGTCTCTCAAGCCGATGTACACGATGTCCTTGGCCGACAGGCAGGGCGTCAGCCAGGAGAAGCCCGGGACGTCCGGCATCTGCAACACAAGTGGGCGTGTGTAGGCGGCATGAGGGTGGGTGCAGAATTGAGTGGATCTTAACATTCAGAATGCAAGTTTGGAGCGAATCGTTTAAAGATCACAAAATTAGGGAGCTGGGTGCCTGCCTCCGCTGGCAGGAGCCTTGGTGTTTTGAGCCTTACTAGCACTGCCCGTGGCCCAGAAGCTGCTTTCCCGGATTCGAACCCGAGGCCTCAGAAGCTCCTTCTCAGGGCAGCCTTAATCCCTACCCAGGATGCCCGAGCAGCTGGGGGAAAGTCGGGGGAGGCCTGGGGTCGCTCTTAACACCCAGCTGTGATCGCCGACATCCGCTTGATCCTGGATCCAGCTTTGGTGACATTTTGCACATTTGTAAGCGACCTTGGTCATCGTCTCAAAGAAAAATTATTTTGAGTGTGTTTCATAAGGAGGTTTGAGTCCCTTCAAATCATCACGAGGGCCAGTAATGTTACAACTATAATAATTAAAAGTGATTTTATTGACAGACGGCAGCGTATCAATAAAAATTGTGCTCCATAATGTTAGATCTTAATCTGGAGTTGTGACTCTTAGAGGAAAGCAGTTTCCAGGGAGAAATTCCTTCCTCTTATGATTTAAGATAGGTGCTTCTCATGGTGAAGATATTATGTAATAAATCACTGTATTTGGCTTTAAACTCTTAAAAAGAGTCTATGATGTACAGCAACACTGATAAAGAAAAGCCCTGAAAATAGGAACGGGAGGAGGTAGGAACTAGAGACCTCGTTCTGGCCCCTTCCTCAAAATATCCTGACACAGGGTCTTGGGTGAGTTGGTTGACCTTTGACTCCGTTCTAACTTGTTTATAAAAATTACTTTCTGCTACACCAAAAAATCAAAATGGCTCGGCGTGCTGGCACACATTTAAGAGGCTGGGGCAGGAGGACCACCGTAAATTTAAGGCCAGCCTGGCCTACAGAGCCAGACCCCGTTGCAAAGCTAACGACAAAAACAGATGCTCCCTGCTCGCCCTGCGGCACAGGCCGGCTTTACCTTTCCCTTCAGTTCCTTCAGGAGGAAGGATACAGGCTGGCCGTGCATGTTGCCGGACGTGGTGGTCATAGGAGTGTTGATATCCGTGTGGGCATCGACCCAGATGACACCGAGGTCCGGGTGGACCCTGGCATGGCCGGAGATGGAGCCGATCGCCAGGCTGGAGAGAGAAGCTTGGGTGAACGTCACGTTCGCGGAGCCATCGCGCGCAGCAAGTACGGGGCCGCCGCAGTGGCCCCGGCTGCTCCAAGTCTGAACAGCGGCTTCCAGGGTCACCGCCACGCCCTTCTAACAGCAGAGCCCGGAGCCCAGGCTCCTGAGGGCTCACAGACGGGGCCCTAACACCCTACACTGTATAAAACGCCATTCATTTCTCCGGGTTAGGTCTGGCTCCTTCGTGACGCCTGCGTCTCTCTCGGTAAGTTCTCCTTTGACTCAGGGATTCATGATGAAGTCCCTCGGTTTTTCTAAAACGCAGCTCTTTCATTCTCACAGCCCGGCCATCTCAGAAGTGGGGTCCAGCGGGTCTCGCTCCGCGGGGCTCCGATCCTCTGCTGTAACCTGGGGCTGGGTGTGTCCCCAGTGTCCCAGCTCCAGACTGACTCCCCAGCGGCAGAGCTGGGGCTGGGGCACAGAAGTTAGTAGAGTGGGTGTCCTGGTACTGCAGTGGCAAGGGGACCCGAGACCGAGGGGAGCGGGAAAGAATTCAGAGCAGGTATGGACATGGGCCGACTCCCCAAGCCAGTGTAATTGATGTGTAATGCAAACACCTACTGATAAAATAAAAAGTATGAAACAAAACCAAAACGATGTCTGTTTTGATGCCTCCCGCTTCTGAGCATTTCAGTATCACTCGAAGTACTGTGAACTCACCAGGTGTGGCGGCACACACCTGTGATCCCAGCACTCTCGAGGCTGAGGCAGGAGGATCGCCGGGAATCCAGAGCCAGCCTGGGCTACACAGTGGGACCCTCCCTGTCTCAAAAAGCCAAAAGCCCCAAACAGAACCAGAATCGTGATGTATCAGATTATCAAAGGGGGTTAATCATGCCTCAAAGCCCAGGTGCTGACTGATGTTTAGTTTCCCTTCAGGTTTTTTCTTCTGGCTGCTTGTTCCTCTTAAAATTTCCAGTTATAAATTTCTCCACTTAAAAATAAGAACATGGACATTCTGAGCTCCACTCTCAGAATGCAGCTTTGTTGCCAAAGCCCTGGGTCACACCTTTTTCTTGTGGGGCGCGCGCGTGTGTGTGTGTGTGTGTGTGTGTGTGTGTGCTTTCAGAAGTTTTATAATGGAAAGCACGTACTGTGAAATTGTTAGCCAACCACAAAAGTTGTGTGTATTGTCAGTGTTCAAGTAGAATAAGCCATGGGTTTCCCCGGTGCTATTTATTTAGAAATGTGAGCCTGCACCTGATGTGCTGATGTCCATTCATTTTGTGCATTTTCTGCTGCAGCAAACATAGTGCATGACTCCAAACAGTGCTACAGTAGTTTCCATAGTAAAATAGCCTATAGGTACAATGTTCTGTAAAGGCAGAGAGTTTGGTGTAAAGAATCAGGCAGTGCTTCTCTGTCTACAGGGTCGTCCCTTTGGGCGATCTAGTCACACTCCCCTTTCCGCCGAGTCCCTCCCACCCTGGGGACCCCGCCCCACAGGACACCTGTGGTCTCCGCCCAGGACCAGGCTGACTCTGCCGCTCTTCTGCACCTCGGCCACCACACGCGCCAGCTCCTCGGTGGCTTTCCCCACGGTCCTGGGGTTCTTCATGATTCCAAAGGTAGCATCATTGGGGACATCGGCAAAGGACAGGTCCCCGAAGTCCTTCACATCACACTCTAGAGTCAAGCAGAAGGTTGCCAGTTATCAAAACAGGTTGCAAAACTGTGTGTAGGATGGTTCCAAACAGAAAATCAGGATGTTTTCAAAGGCAGAAGCAAAGAAGCAGCTGCGGCAAGCAGTAAACACCGTGAAGGGTGAGATCAGGCTGCCTTGGCTGATCTCCCTGCCAGCTCCTCCACCTGCTGAGCCCAAGCCCTGTTTCATCTTGGTAGACCCGGTTAGACAGAATGCCAGCCTCAGGGCCAATAACTTTCCGCTTTGGACCTAACAAGGGACATCGCTGCTGATGTCTCTGCCCTGTCTGTCTGCTGTGTGCTTTCTGTCTTTCTGTAATGGGCTCATCTTGGTTCTGTGGTTCTTTAATAAATAGTTAATAGGTCCAAAAGACAGTACATTCATGTTTCCTCCATTGTCTGGCTGTTAACGATGAACAGTGTTTGGTTTGGATGTGATTCATCACCTCCCTCTCTGGTGACTGTCTGCCTCGGGTGCTGATATTCGGGTTAATTCCCTTAGCTCTGAGCCTGACCCCGAACTTTAGAGAATTCAGGAAACAAAGCCCGTATGCTTTTAAGAAGAAAAACTTACGGGTAACCCCGTTCCTAAGAATATGGGTTTGCCTGCTAAACAGCCCCACCAAAGGCTTCAAAACTAGAGCTCCGGCCGGGAACGGTGGCACCGGCTTGTCATCCTGGCACTCTGGGAAGCTGAGGCAGGAAGCTCACAAGGGTGAACCCAGCCTGGGCAATTCAGCAATTTAGTGAGACCCTGTGCCAAAACACGGAAAAAAGGCTGGGAACGTAGCTAAGAAACCAAGGCCCTGGGTTAAATCCCCAGTACCACAAAGAATAAAAATAAAAAGGGCTGGGCAGGTAGCTCAGTGTGAGAGGCCTGGTTTCGACCCTTAGTACTGTATAATAGTAATGCCAACAAGAAGGGATGGAGATGTAGCTCAGTGTGAAGGCCCGGGGTTCCCTCCTCAGTACTGAAGAAACAACAAAAAAGAGAGTTTCCTGTAAAACTGACAGAGGAGCAGTTTACTGCTTTTGCACTTAGCCTCATCTCCAGGCCTTTTTTCATTTTTTTTTTTTTTTGGTACTGGGAATCAAACTCAGGTCCTTGTGCTTATGAGGCAGGCAGCAGCACCCTTGAGCTAAATCCCCAGCCCCCCATTTTTAAATTTTGAGTCAGGGTCTCGCTAAGTTGCCCAGCTGGACTGGAATTTTCGATCCTCCTGCTTCAGCCTCCTAGAGTGCTGGGACTACAGGTGTGTGCCCCCCGCTTAGGGGTCTAATTCTTATCCACTCAAAGTCCCTCACTGTGAGTGCACGGGTCAACATCTACCATCTCATCCCCCGCCAGGCAGGCAGCGTGGGAAACGCCTCCACCTCCCTACGGCCGCTCCTGCCCCACCCGGCAGCTTCGGCCTGGCTCTCTCTGGCCGTGCTTCTGTCTCGCCAGAACTGCCCACGGCTGCAATCACCCAGCAGGCTGCCTTTCATGTCGGGCCTTTCTTGGCACCCGACTCCGTGTTGCTGGCCTGGTCCTTTGTACTGTTGAGCGCCACCCCGCGGTACGGCGTGACTGCCTTCTGTGTCCGCTCACCACTGAGAGGCCTTTTTCTGTTTCCATTTTGTTCATATCGTAAACATGGCTGCTACTTATTTAAGTACAAGCCTTTATGTGGATATTTGTTTTCTCTTGGGCAAATATCAGGAGGTAGAACTGCTAGGTCAAAAGAAAAATAGATGTTTACTGCCAAAGTGCTTTCCAAAGTGACTGAGCCACTTGTATTCCCACTGGAGACAGAGGAGGGTTCCAACTGCTCCTCGAGTACCCGCTCCTGAGTAGGGTGCTTCCTGTGGCCTGCTGTTTTTTCTTTTCTTTCTTTCTTTTTTTTTTTTTTTTTTTTTTTTTTGGTTTTTTGAGACAGGGTCTCACTATGTAGTTCAGACTGCTCTGGAACTCACTGTGTAGCCCAGGCTGGTCTCAAACTCGCAGCGATCCTCCTGCCTCAGCCTCCCAGTTCTGGGATTATAGGCTTGCGCCACCACGCCCGGCTGTTTTTCATTTTCATTTCCCCAGTCCCCGTCCCACCCACCGGGCACCACTCCCTGCACGCATAGGTGCTTTTGTACAATAGTTTGGCTAGAGAGAAAGACAAACTACCTGAGTCAAGATCTCCAACCAACAATGCTTATTGACGCTTTGGATCCTGCCCTGCTTTTTAACAGAATGTGGTTCTAAAATCGCAGCCGGTGCCACAGTTCTGTGGTATAAACAGCACTCGAGACACGGTCCGTGTTCCCGAAGTAGGGAGGGAATCGGGCGATCACCTCTCAATTGAAAAATTACCTTGTTCTTTAAGTTTCTCCAGCAGACCAGCACATCTCAACACTGAAGGGCCTTTTTCTACCCCATCTCGAGGCTGAATGGTCAGAAAATAAAGAACTTCAGTCTATGCCCTGACCTTCAAAAGCACACAATGAGCGCTTTTTCATCTTGTGATCAGTGGAAGAGTAGCTCTCATTGTTTCACCAGGCAATTCTCACTCTCTCGGTGACTTTCGCGGTGAGGTAAGCGGAATCACTCCTGCGACAAATGAAAGGAGTTTTCCTTGGCACACGGCTGCTGGCTGGCAGGCACTTGGGACCGCCCGGGTCTTTGGGCTCCAAGATCAGCACCCCCTGTTCCCACCGCACCATGTGGCACACATACTACCGGGGACAGGACAACGAACACCAGACAGTGCCCGCCTTTGCTTGTAAGGAAACAAAATGCAGACATAGCGTTGTGGTGACAGGCGCAGGGCAGGTGCCCTGTGTCCTGGGGTGGAAACAGGTGCTTCTTACTCGGCTGGGGACAGGGTGGAGGCTGAGACCGCCTCTCTCCGGAGCAAGTGGTCAGGAAAACAGGACAGGTGAGGGAGAAACTCCGCACATCGGGGGGACAGCACAGACGACAAACCTACAGGCAGGTCCTCAAAGCAGAAAGCTGGGGATACAGGAAAACTCATCTCCCAGGAGACAAAAGCACAAATAAGACCAACCCAGGAAACTCGAGCTCTGACGGGAGCTGCTGCTCCCCCTCCTGCTGGGCCCTGGGCTGGTAGAGGTCTAAAGAAATAGCCCTGTCCTGCACCTTTCTCATTCTGCTTTCCAACAGATCCGTCAGACACACAGTTATTTATTTCTGTCAGTTGAGACGATCCATCAGAAGACCTGTGTTTGTCTCTAGGCTCGGGACGGGGCGACTTGTCCCGGGTGTCAGGCATAGGCCAAGTCGAATTCCCATCCCTGATGACAAGGGACCCCACCTGCTCTCCAACAACTTTGCTTCTTTTACTCCACTCTCTTTTTCTTATTTTAGTTTTTGCTTGGCATATGACATCTGACTTGTGTATAAAGTACTGTGTGAGGTCCTGAGCCTCTATACGCTGTGATAATCACCTCAGGGTCATGAGTGTATCTCACCGCAGACTGACTTTCTCTCCCTTTCTTTCTCTCCCTCTCTCTCTCTCTCTCTCTCTCTCTCTCGTGCCAGGACTCAAACTCAGGACCTTGCGCTGAGCTACATTCCCAGGCCCTATCATTTCTTTGTGGTGAATTAATTCAAAATTGTACTTACAAAGCAATGTCTTAGCAGTTGTAATGTCTCCCTGTTTGGCCCTCAGTAAAGTGCTACTTGGTTCCTATGTTGCCTTTAATCTTGTGTCTGTTGTTGTCTTTCCTCCGTTGCAGCTTTTGGTCTAAACCTCTTTACCCCCGGGACCCTGTATGCAGCAGAGTATTTCTGACACACAGTGTATCCTGCAGCTACCCCATGGCCCCTATGCCCTTTCCCCTTCAGAAGCTAGAACAAACCTCATCCCTGAGGTGACACTATTTGCTGTAAGACAGTCATAGACTTTCTCACACATTTTTCTAGCATTCTTTTCTATTTGTTTGGTTCAAACTGCTTCTCATTATTTTTTTTTTCTCCTAAGAGAGGCTCTTGCTATGTAGTCCAGACTGGCCTTGAACTCACTATGTAGCCCAGGCTGGCCTTTGAAATTGTGGCAATCCTCCTGCCTCAGCCTCCTGAGCTTTGGGATTACAAGAGTGCAACACCAAGATTGGCTGTGACTGGCCTTTCCTCATTACTTAGTTTATCTACCCACTTTGGACATTGCTTTTTGTGCTCCATAGCCTTTCTGTTATAACCTAGAGAAAAATAACGCTTGCTTCATTGTTTACTCACTGCCTTGCAAGGGGTCAGGCAAGGAAAGCAGCTCTTCCTCAAATTGTGGTCATCTGCCTTCTATTCTTTTTTACCTTTAACCATTTTTTTAAGGTAGGGACAAATGCTTACATCTTATCCATATTTTGCCTCTAATGTATGGTTTAATATAGAGCAATTTATCTCAGCAAGTCCTTACAATCATGACATTAAGCTTCTTTTCTTTTTCTTTTCTTTTTTTTTCTTTTTTTTTTGAGACAGTGGCTCAGGCTGCCCTTAAACTCACTATGTAGTCTAGGCTGGCCTTGAACTCCCAGGGTTCCTCCTACCCGAGCCCCCCAAGTGCTAGAATCACAGGTGTCCATAACTACAACCAGCTAGTGAGCTTCATTTTTGTGGCTATGCTCCAACGGGAGGCGTTCTGGGGGAATTACAGAGCGGAAATATACCAAGCTGTGTTTCAACACGTTATCCCCCGAAGGGGCTGTCAGTTAGGGTTAGGGATCGCTGAGGCCCCGGGCCAGAACCTGTCTGGTCTCCCTCCCTCCTTCCTTCTCTCCCTTATCCTCTTATTTCCTTCTTATTTTTGGTCAGTTTTTTCATTTCTATCTGAGTCATAATCTGTCCCAAGAATAGATGAGCCTATCATGGATTCTGAAAAGAAACACAGGTCAGCAAATGCCCCTGTGTTCCGGGAGAGGTCTTTGGAAGAGAAGTAGTATTTACTCACAGTCCAAACGTCATTTGGGCTTCTAGCCCTGAGCTCTCCCAATGTTGTGTTGCAATAAAAAGTCAGAGTTCACAGTATTCAAAACTAAGAGGGGAAGAAAGTCCTGGATTCTGAGCAACTGGGAACAACCGCTTTAAAAAAGAATCAGTATCAGGAGGTTCAGCTCGTGAATTATCTTCTTTGGGTTTTTTCCCCTTCTTTCAGCACAGACCCTGTTGAAGTCTGACGCATTCTGTCATCTCCTAACTGTCGGAGTGAGTGTGACAATTTATTTATTATTTATTTTTATTCTTTGGTACCGGGGATTGAACTCGGGACCTTGAGCTTGTGAGGCACGCAACAAAACCACTGAGTTAAATCCCCAGCCCAAGGCGGTCTTGGAGATTCACAAGCTCATTTCCTGTCAGCATGGCCCACATGCAGGATTTCTGTTCCCCATCCCAAGAGAAGTACAGGGAGGATTCTACCCGAACTTTTATAGAATCATTAAACCCCCGAGAGAAGATGAATCATTCACAGAGTCACATAAAGCAATTGATATTTAGAAGAAGTCTAAAGCTGGCCACCAACCCATGAAAACTTTCTAAGCATCTGTTACACAGTCAAGCAAAGGTATTCTTAAAATTCTCCCTCTACATCCTCAGGAGACATTCAAGCCAACAAGAGCAACTAAAACCAGAGAAGGAGCTACTACACAGAAATGGTGCATTTTGATTCAAATAAAAAAAATTTTTTCCCCTTAAACGTGAGCAAACATTCAGTAGATTTACACCAAACCAAGTGTGGCAGAGAACAGGGGTCCTAAGCGGGGGTGTGGAGCCCAGACCATGGCAAGATAATGTCACAAAATGGTAAGAAAACTTTAAAACATGCACCCTTTGGCCAGATTACGTAAGGGAAAATTTAATTAACAAGACCGTAATAACTCACATGTTTGAAAGTCCAAAAATTCCCCTGCCAGCCCTTCCAAGCAGGGCTTTTTACTCACCTGTCCCTTTGAGAAAGGGGCCCCGATGACACCCACGGATTTCGACTTGGAACTCATGCTGCCTGAGGCTTGTCCTGATGGCCTGAGCTCTCCTGCTGGTGGCCGCCTCTGCAGCCCGCAGATGAGGATGCATCTTTTTCCCACTTATAATGGGCTGAACTTGTTTACTTTATTCTAATGAGGTCAGCTGGCTCTGCCCACTAAAAGGCATGACTCTCAACAGAAATCTTGCAAATTCTTGGTGTGTGGAAAAAGCCTGCTATGTCCAAGCCTAGGTTTCTAATTAAGTGAGTATTATTCATGTTCCTGTTCACACCCTTCTTTGAAAAGCCAGCTAGATGACATTCATCTTCCTCGACAAGGGCCAATTCCATAGTTTCACAACCGTGTAGGAAAGGAGCACAGTGGTTCTGGTTGGGCAACCCCAGGGTCAGGTGTTCACGTCTTCCAGGCCTGGAGTCCAGAAGGGAGCTGCAGAAAAGGGCCTGGCCTGGGCCTGGCCAGGCTCCATGCTCCCACCCAGCACAGCCTCCTGAGTTGGGGTCTCTTGCACACATAGCCATACATTCTCAGGGAAATGTGCTACTACAGTTTTGATTATTATTTTTAAAAATCAGTTACTTGATTGATACCATTCTTGAAAAATAACCTTTTTACACTGTAACATCATAATCAAGATATAAGAATAGCTAACACTGAGTTTGGTTTTTTTTTTTCTTTCCTTCTTTGGGTTTTTGACACAGGGTCTCGCTGTAGAGTTTAGGCTGGCCTTGGACTCACAAGCCCAGGCTGGCCTTGCATTCACAGTGGTCCTCTTGCCTCAGCCTCTTGAGCTCTGGGATGACAGATGTACATCACCACGTCTAGCGAACACTGAGCTTTTATTAAAGACGGTGTATGACAGTGAGGCTGCATACCCACACTGACGGAAGGGCAGCTCGCATGAGCTAAACTGGACACAGCCTCTATGCCCATCAATAAGGGAGTGGACAAGGGAAAGGTGGGTTAGATACAACGGAGTATAATTCAGCCAGGAAGAAGAATGAAGTCCAGTCATCTGCAGGAAAATGGATGGAACTGAGGACCATAAAGTAATAAGTGAGATAAGCTAGACTCAGATGAACACCCCATGTGCTCTCTTATAGGAGGAGTTCTGTAGAGAGATGTGAGGGAAGTAGAAGGGAGACCGTTAGAGGCGAGGAAGGAATCACGGGAGAGGGAGCTGAAGAGAGAGCAGTGTACCAGGAGAGGGCAGTAATCAAAGTGTCTTATGTGCATGCTACCAATGTGCCAAAACGAATGCCGTTATTCTCAGTTACTAATATGAACTAAAACAAACGAAAGAAAAGAAAAGAATGTAGTTCAGACAAGATTCTGGGTTGCATTTTGCTCAAGGGGAAAAAATAATTTAGAAGAAATGCACCCAACTTTAAACTTTAAAAACTGCATGAATTGCTTTTTTTTTTTTTAAAATAGTTTGAGACAGGGTCTCACTGTGTAGTCCAGGCTGGCCTCAGACTTGTGGTGGTCCTCCTGCCTCAGCCTCCCAAGTGCTGGGATTACAGGCATGTGCCACCATGCCTGGCTAATAGGATTGCAATTTTAGAAAGAAAATCCTCCTCTTTCCTATTGAGGGAAGAAATACTGTGGATTATTTAAATACCATAAGGTAGAGATTTTGTCTGCCATATCCTCATACCTAAAACACAGCTGATAGTCACTGAATACATAGTTATTGAATGAATTAATGGGGAAACTGAGGTCTCACAAGATCGGGCTGATAGGATTGTTTTCCAAATGGGCTTCCTATGTCTTACTTGTGGATTTGCTCATATCAGATACGGTAAAAATACACAGTAAATGTTTAAATTTTAAAAATTACCGTAGTAAAAGACACATTGCCATTCATTTCCCTCAGGACCCTGGCCTCTCTTTGAACACACATATCCCACGTTCTTGCCACTTTCTGGAGCAAGTCTGGAGGTCCCCTTCTGTGAGTGTCTTTCCAAAGTGTGATTAGAAATACAGTAAACGGGCCGGGGATTTAGCTCAGTGGTTCCACTGCTTGCCTTGCAAGCGCAAGGACCCGAGTTGGATCCCCGGTCCCAAAAAAAGAAAAAGATTTCTGAAAAAATAAAAAATACAATGAATGCCGGCGCCGAGTGCTACTCAGCGTCTCTTCCTCCACAGTCCTCACTGTGTCTGGCAGTGGGTGACTTCTGGCTCGTCTCCGAAGTCAAATGACCTCGCGGGGTCCATGTTTTGAACTGATCCAGGACGCAGAATCAGCCTTGACGGTGCAACTGGACACAAAAAGTGGCTTCCAGAACTGCTTCCGGAGGGGATGAGAATTGTGCAATGAGTGTTTTCAAAGCAAAGATGAGTATTTTGCAAGGGATTTCTAACGAGTGTCGCATTGAGTTTATTGGTACAATCTAGGTGTACAGCGCAGTTACATTCATTACTGGGATCTTGTGCCTTTACACGACAGGTCTTGGTTCTCATTTTTTCCCCTTGTCCCTGCCCTCCCTTCACCCCGTCCTCCCCTCCCCATTTACAAACATTTTATTTCCATTTTTTCATTTTCTCCTATTTTTTCCTTTCCCTTATTTCCTTTTCCCACCCTTCCCACCTCCCCTACACCTTTAGCCCCTTTCTTCCTATTTCACATAATGTGTCTCTTACTGTAATAATTTCTAAAAGTCTAAACATTCCCCTATATTTCAATAACATCTTGTATAGTCTAAATATTTTTTGTATAGTTTATCTACTGACCTCTTATGGTATTGACATTGCAAGTACCTTTTCTTAATGTGTCAGAAATCTGATAATTTTGTATATGTTATCATTCAAAATCTTCAATTCTAAAACAGTTAAATAATTTTGCCCTTCTACCTTGTGCTTTGGGGGTTTTAAGTCCTGCCCAGTCCCCCAAATCACCAATATTTACTTCTCATTTTTTCTTCTATTCATTTTAAAGGTTTTATCTTTCACATTTAATTCTCCAGGCCACCTAAGCCAACCTTTATATATTATGTAAGTTACAAATGCATTTTTCCCCTTTGAAATCCAGCAGGTTCCTTACCAACACCCATAGAACAATCTGCTCGTGTTGCCGTGACTCTGATTACTATCTCCTTCTCACTGAGTCTCCCTTCAGAAATGGGTCTGTGGTTGTGAAATTGCATCTGTGCCAGTGGCTTATTTACCCGTGGCTGTGCCAGAGCCATGATTTTTTACTATTATGGCTTCATGCTCTATCTTATTGCTTGGAGAGAAGTAAAAGATTTGCTATCATTCAAATTTCATCGCCAGAACTTTTTTCTTTGCAGAAGCTGTAGCACCCTAAAAGTCCTTTGCATACCAAACTGAGAGTGCCTTTCTGTCATTTATACCATTGGCCTCCACACTTTGATCCAAGTTAAACACACCGTTTCCTGGCTTTAGGTTTTCCTTGGGTCCCTATTATTTAAGATAAAATTCTCATTTACCTCACCAGTTTCTTCTGTTATGTGGTTACTGTCTCATTCCAGTCGTCGACCTGGTTACTCCCTGCAAAACACCTTGTGGCTTCTTCCCTCCACTGTACTTAACTGAAAACCCAGAACCCAGTCCTTACACCCGGATGCACGCAGAGTCAGCTGGTCTGTCCAACACAAGTTTGGCAGTGCTTGCCTTGTCCAGGTCATGGGTAAAAGTGTTGACCACGGAATGACTTAGGCAACAGCCTCGTGGAATCTTACTGGCAACCTCAGCCCGACGGCGTCAGCCCCACTATTCCGCAGGGTTAGCTGTTGACTAAGTCCTAGCTCAGCCATAAAGAAAACACTAGGATGCCTGTGAAGTGTCTCTTCGAGTTCTTGCTACATTTTGTGGTTACCTTTTGTCATCCACCACCCTGACTTCCTGGTCGGAGGAGATGTGCTGCCTGTGGCAATCCCCACTTCTGGTGACCTCATGCTGACTTCTAACAATCGCACTTCCTTTTTAGCATGAACACAAACTATCTTTTCAATCTCCAAAGCTGTCATCTCAGGACCTCTAAAGAATCAGACACTGTGTGTGTGTGTGTGTGTGTGTGTGTGTGTGTGTGTGTGTGTGTGTGTGTTTGTGGGTGTCCACTTTTCCAGCTCATTGTTTCATCTGTCTTAGAGTGTGTGTCCATACTGGGGATTGGTAAAGCTCTTCCAACAGTGAAGACCTCTTAACCAATCTCTCTCCCCACCTGGCATGTTCCTGCAGATGAGATTGCATCGTGTTTGACCTTGACCCCAAGCCACTAGAATGAGTTTCAGTACGCAGCAGTCACCTTTCTGACTTTCCCATGGCTGCCCTAACAAAGTGGGTGGCTTGAAAGAGCAGAACATTTTTCTCTTCTGGCTTGGAGGCTGGAAGTGTGAAATCTAGTCTTTGGCAGACTCACAATCCCTTCGAAATCTGGATGGAAATCTTTCCGGGCCTTTCCTAACTTCAGGGGGCTGTTTTGGAAATCTCTGGGCTCCTTGGCTTGCAGATGTGCATCTCTCTAGTCCTCCGTATTCAGGGGCTTGTCCTCTTCTAAGGACACGGCTCGTAACAGGCTAAGGGCCTGCCCTGCTCCACTGTGGCCTCGTCCTACTGCGTCACATCTCAACCGCCCCAGTTCCATTTCTCATATTTGTTCCTTTCCCTTTCCCCACGCCCTCCCTCTTCCCCTTCCCCTTTGGACCTTTTCTTCCCATTTCGCAGTATCTGTTATACACTTCAATACTTATTTACACTTTCAGCATCTCACCCCAGAGAAACGATTCGGTGTCTACACGTGTGTGTCCTATTTATCTCACTTCAGAGCACTGCCCCAATGTGAATCCACTTTGGTACGAACGTCTCTAGCTTCTCATTCTTTACGCTTGAGTAGCACTTCATTTTATTTTTTAAAACATCTTCTTCTTTATCCAGTCTCCACTTGATGGGCAGTAGGGCTGTTTCCAACATTTAGCTGTTACAAACTGTGCTGCTGTAAACATGAGTGCACATATATCACTGTGGTAGGATTCTTTTAATTCTTTTGGGAAGATACCCAGCAGGAGAATAGCTGGATCAAATGGGACCTCTAATCCTAGTTTTTTGAGGTTATCTCCATACTGATTTCCACAGTGTGGTGCCATGCCAGTCTATGACCCTAGTTCGAAACAGAGTCACAGCTGAAGGTAGTGATGGTTAAGACTTCAATATATATACATATATATATATACATATATTGTTTGTGTTTTTGAGGCAGGGTCTCACTATGTAGTTGAGACTGGCCTGGAACTCACTATGCAGCTCAGGCTGGTCTCGAACTCACATCAATCCTCCTGCCTCAGCCTCCGAAATGCTGGGATTATAGGCGTGCACCACCACGCCAGGCTACTTCAACACATATTTGAGGGGGATGTGTTCAACCTCTAAAATACTTCAATCAGTATTTTTGAAATAATAAACAATGAAAAAAAGAGGATGAATAAAAGTGCTGTATGAAAAGAAAGACCAAAAAATGGCCACATCTCTTGTCCTCTGCTTGTTTATCTTCGTGATGCTCCAAACTATGGCCCATTTGTGCATTAGGTTTTTATCAGCCAGCAAATATGAAGCGCTCTTTCTAGGTGAAGCCCAGGATTCTCGGCACTTTTCTAGGGAGCTGAAAAATGCATGAAAATCCACAGGGCTCAATATCTAATGGGGTGATCCAGGGAATCGTTTTCTTTGGCATCTATATTTCTCGTCTTTCCCTTCATACAGCTTTGCTCAGCCATACTGGAGTAGTAACTCTGGGAAGTGGGGTGGAGCAGGGAAGAAGACATCACAGAGCAACATGCCGGATCTCCTATGGACATGGGGAGCTCAAGGCAGTGCTGCTTGGGATCGGGTGACAGAGGGTGACCCACAGGGGGAGCTTCTCTCACTTTGGTGCCACGAGGCCTCCAGAGAGCTCACCCAGTGGCCAACAACAACCTCAAGGCCATCCCTGTGTCAGGAAACATATTCGTCTCACTTAGGAAGCTTCAGCTACAGGTTTCCCCAGAGTCTATAAACAGTGGGAGAAGAGGAAGCTCTAAATCACAGCTAATTGAAATCACTAGATCCATAGCCACATGAGTTGTTTCTGAGTATTCCAAGAAATAACGTGGATACTTACCAGTGTCTGGAATCTGTGGGTAGGAGTTGCACCTATATGCTGCTGTGTATCACCTTTATTGGGATCTATATTGCGGTGAGGTAAATGTGGCCTTGGACATAAACACGAGAAACAGCGATGGCCGCTAAGGTAAGCTGACTTGTCCAAATGACGTAGCTAACTGAGCCTAGAACTGAGAAAGAAATCCACATTCCTTGGGTCCCTCTCATGAGATTCCTCTCATGCCACCTTCTGCAAACCTACAAGACTCTTTCATTCTTACAAATGAGAATTAGTCTTTTATTTTATTTTATTTTTTCTTCTGGTACCAGGGATCGAATTCGGGACCTTGTGCCTGCGAGGCAGACAGCGGAACCACTGAGCTAAATCCCCAGCCCTGAGAACTAGTCTTTGGCTTTTGAAAGATTAAAGGAATCTTCAGATTCTTTCAGAAATGAAACTTGATGCGTAGTAAAATCACACATGCTGAAACTTTGAAAAGATCCACAGAAAACTAATCATTTCCTCCACCAAAATCCTGAAGGTCAAACCAAGTTTATATTTTATTTTTTTCCACATCTTCTTTCTTTGGTGTTTAGTCTGCTAAATGATGGATGTCCTTCAAATCCAACTCCGAAAAATGAAACTAAAATTAAAAGCAAACTTATTTTCTCTGAAGAATTTTAGTGTATCTGGATATTGACACTTGATATAAATTTCTTCTAATTGCTAAAGCAAAACAAAGGTGGATTCTTTCAAAATAAAATATCTTGGCTCATGCTGTGGGAACCACTTTATTGAGTTTCTCTTGAGATATGTCTGAATTCAACACTTTTTTTTTTTTGGTACTGGCGATCGAACTCGGGTCCTTACACTTGCGAGGCAAGTGCTGGAACCACTGAGCTAAATGCCTGGCCCTGGTCCATTGAGACATTTCTGAAAAAAAAAAAGGATTTGACTAGATGTTTTTGAGATTTTTGTCTTTGGCCTTCACATTCTATAAATTTAGGGTGATAGCTTGATATGAATTTCAATATATTCTCTTTTGGATTTGAATCTGTAGATTAATATGGTTTATCGGATTTTTTAAAAATTCCCAGTCATTTGTATGTGCTCAAATGTCTTCTGTGTTTATATTATTTCTTCTCCTTCTGGCACTAAAGGTAAAATGTTAGACCTATCTTTATTATCTTATCGCCTACTTCGTCTTCATGTTGCATTGTGGATAATATCGTCCGACGTGTTTCCTGGTTCACTAATTCTTCAGTTAAGTCTGTTTGATGAATTCTCAATTTCAATTACTGTGTTGTATTATTTATTTCCTGTATGGTGTCCTTTTCCTTGCAGCTATTAGCAAGTTTGTTATTTATTTCTTTAAAAATAGGAGTCAGAAGTCAATAATATTTACTAAATAATTATGTTGTGTAGCGTTTGCTTCTATGCTCTTTGCTATGTGAGATGTAAAGGTATAACGTGTGTGCTCCACACCTTTAACCCAGAAGCACCAAATGAAATTGTTGCGACTCTTTCGTCACCTATTAATCTAGTACAGTTCGTCTTTGTTTTTTTCCGTGACTTACATGAGCTTCAGACTTTCTTCTGTCTGAGGTGTCCTTTGGTAAAGTGAGGTTTTCATTTTCTCAAGAAAACCAGAAGAGTAACATTGTGTACATCTCAGCGTTCCACGTTAGGGAAGCGTGTGGTGTGGACTTGTCCCATCTACAGTTGACATCAACCTAGATCACTTGCTAGAGTGGTGTCTAATGTGTTTCTCCAGTCCAAATTTACTGCTTTTCTTCTTTGTAATCAACACATCGAGGGTGGGGAGTGAAACGTGAATATCTTATGAGTTTCCTGTTTTTCATCACACTCTATCTCTAGAACTTTGCATACACTGATAATTATCAGTATGTTTTATGGTGACAACTGTCAAATACTAATTGTCTATTGCCATCATTGCTTACATTTGTTACTTGGAATTCCAACTAACTAAAGATGAACCTACATTTCCTTTCCAGTTATTTACTTATTCAATTATGGGCCTGACTATGGACCTGTTTTCCTGTATGGGATATGATTAATTACTAGCATTATTTGTTTGGCTGCTCCTATTGTCCCAGATTTTGCCAGTCTTTTAAGTGGACTCCTGTACTACCCATGTATCCACGAGCTCTAGTCCTTTTTATTTGAACATGGTACACGGGAATCAAGATCTGTGTGCCTATTGACTCTGGGAAATCGTTGTCTCTAGGTTGTTTCAGAACAGATGGAGCTGGGAAGTATATATGTACACACACGTACACACACACTGATTCTCATTTCTGTATCTATCTATATTTAACCCGCAGTCTCATATTGACTCTCCGATCCAGCTTTGCAGAATTGATTGGAGGCTTTTGTCTTTCCTTATGCACAGCTTCCTTTTTCTGAGAAAAATCTGACTTTTCCCTTTCAACAATTTATGTCCTATGTGTTTCTTTTAAAATTTCTCATCAAACCTCTTGTCTATCTTTTCTTCTCTTTTGGTTTTCCAAATCTGTAAGTTCTTTTACGTTGAGGCTATTAACTCTTCTTCGCTCAAATGTAGTTTCTTTCTTTACAGTTTTGCTCTTGCCTTCTTTCGCTCTCCACACTCTACTTATTGATTACAAAGAGAAAAGCAGTAAAACTGGAGTGGAGAAATATGTTAGACACCACTTTCAGTGATCTAGGTTAGCGTACTCGAACAAGTTATCCTCTTTTAGGAATGATTACAGTGATGGTATTGAGATCTATGCAAATGTCCACACCCATCAAAATCTACACATTAAACTTGTGCAACTCGGTCATATCATTTACAGATCAGTAAAACTGTCCTCTTAATTTTGATTGAGACATTAAATCAAATTCATCATCCAGTATCCACTTCCCTAAAAGTAAGAGAAGGTGGTCATTGGCACTGACCAGTTGTATCTCACTATCTTGGTAAGGAGGGTGAGTGAATCCAACTGATTTCCACTTTTCACTTGAGTCCAGTCCCTTCCTCTGGTTCATGACTTAAGTGGAAGAAATCCACAGCTGATCCGAGTTTAGAGCAAGGCCAGTCTGAGTGAAAAGTCTGAATAAGAAATTATCGAAGAAAATGTTGACTTATGGTCTTCCAATAAAGAAATAACTAAAGTACTGATGATACCTGTGAAGTAGTGAAACAGGCACATCAGTTATAAGCAAGTGACACCTTTAAAGTACTGCTTTTTGTAAATTACCTTAACTAGTTATAAGATTTTCATAAATATCATGTCGTTTATATTCTAAATTATTTAGCAAGTTTTAAAATCTACCAATTGTTCCACTAATTGTAAAGAAGCCCAGAAAAGAACTATAAATGTTTTTTGTTTTTTTTTGTTTGAGACAGGGTCTCACTATGTAGTTGAGACTGACCTGGAACTCACTATGTAGCCCAGGCTGGTCACGAACTCACAGCGATCCTCCTCCTGCCTCAGCCTCCCGAGTGCTGGGATTACAGGCATGTGCCACCACACCCAGCCTAAGAACTATAAATGTTACATGGGAAATAAATTATATATAATAAATTATATGAATAAATTACATATCATGTGCATATATTTGCATTGATTCCATACATTCATTGATGATCTGCGTACTCAGTCGAACTACTTGGAATTTTCAATGCAGCTTAGTTACTTCACTTTTGATTTCAATTATTAATAAATAGCCTATTAAAAATGTTGCAATGGACTTTATGCAAAATCTCCCTGTATCATCCAGGCTGCATTTCAGGACCTCTGGTCCCTCAATGTTAGGTGAGTGCTAGCTGGAGAAACAGGGCTGTAAATAAATTTTTTAAAATTAGACTTCGATGTTACTCCTATCTACGTCATTCGATGCTCATAATTCAGGGATGATTTGAAGTATATAAATTATCTTGAAGCAGTGTCATACTAATAAAATGGGAATGCTGAGGCCAATGTTCTGTTGAGGGGAAGAGGTGAAGAAGCAATGCCTAAAATAAAAGCATGTGACAACAGCTGGGCGTGGTGGCACATGCCTGTAATCCCAGCACTCGGGAGGCTGAGGCAGGAGGATCGCTGTGAGTTCGAGACCAGCCTGGACTACATCATGAGTTCCAGGTCAGCCTCAACTATGTAGTGAGACCCTGTCTCAAACAAAAAATAAAAACAAACAAACAAACAAAAAAGCGTGTAACAGCTGACCTCATGTTCATCATCTTTCCTGACATCATCAGAACAATAACAAATTAGGAAAATCTTGGAGAAACCTAATTACACACGGGTTAGGAGAGGTCATATTTTGAGATCGTAAATCTATTTTTCTTTTTCCTTTATATTTTCACTTTCTGTTACTGTTACCCCAGTGAGAATCAGAGGAAAGTGGCTCAACAGAAAGTGTAAAAAGTCCTAAAGTCCTTGAGGAGGAGAAAGGATGTGGGGGAGAATGTATTATTAGTCAGGACATGGGTCTGGACAAAGCATTGGGGTCAGAAATGTGAAAGGAAAGAGTGCTTCCAAGAAACCCCTGGGGATTCCTCAGAGATGTGGATGCATGAGAACAGTGCTCTGTTCCCTGGGGCGGAGGCCGTGAGATCTCTGCTTCTTGGGCAACCGGTCCTCCTCTTTTCCCTTCCTGGTCCCATCTTGCAGCACCCAGAGGGGATGAGAGTGAGATGTGTTTTGACTCACGTATGGGAAGCAGCCAGAAAGGTTTCTGTCCCAATAAGAACTTGGCAGCAGCTGAGGACCGGTGAGTCTACAGGAACTTTTACAGTGAGTCACAGACACCTCCACGGCAACCTATGTGAACCCACAAACCCCACGTGGAGAGAAACTGCAAAGGACTGCTGGTGTCTTTCACTCGGTGAATGAAGAGCTATCACCTAGGATGTAGGAGGAATTTTACGATATGAAGGAAATTCGATGTTTGCATCATACAGTTAGCTGTCGTTCTAGCATTATCTGACAGTTAAACCCCCTTTATTTTTAAACACAGAGTCAAAATTATTTATGCAAATAAAAATACTAATGATTACAGTCTTGGGGATTTCTGCTAAAACTTGAAGCTCTGTCTACCAGCCAATGTCTGAGGCTGTTAGATGCCAATCTTGCCGAAAGTCAAAGCCGTAGCTAAATCCAGGCGAAGGGCAGCTGTATCAGGGAAGCTGCAAGGGGACGTGAAGGAAGAAAGAACGGCTGGTACAGCGGAAAGATGCCCTGCAGATGGTACAGTTTAGGGTTTGTGTTAGACCTAGAGCCACAGCTTTTTTTTTTTATTTTTGAGAACTCAGTCATTTCTTTGGTCAATAATATCCAAATGAAACGTTTAAAAGCTTTACACGTGACTTGTACATAAAGGTGGGGTGAATTTTAGTATATATGTGCATGCGTATAAGACTGATTGATCTTACATCCTCACTGTCCTTTCATTGTACGTATTCGCAGTACGTAATGATTAGGTTTACAGTTCCATCCTCACGTCCACTTCCCCGTCATCCTCCTCCTCTTCTCCGGCAGTCTCCGCTCTACTTTCCTGTCCCCTATCGCTCGGATCGTTCAAAAGTATGCTGTTCAGTCTCTATGTTTGTGCAGTTTTCGTGGTTTCTTTTGTTGTTGATGTTCAGTTTTATTCCTTCGTAATCTGATAGGTTGCATGATATTATTCCGCTCTTTGTGTGTATTTGTGAAGACTTGCTTTATGACCTTGAAAATGGCTTATTTTGGGGAAAGTCTGTGAACTGCTGAAAAGAATGTGTATTTCGCTGTCGTTGGATGAAACATTCTATATAGAGGGCTGTTAAATTCCATTTGACCTATAGTGCAGTTTAACTCTGATTGTTTTTGTTGCTATTTTTATCACGCTGATCTAAGAGTGTATGAGCGTGGAATATTGAAGTTGCCTATAGTAACCGTATTAGGTCCCTTCATGTCAAGTAGTGTTTGTTTCATGAACTTGGGTGCGAATTCAGTGCCTATGTAGCTATAGTTGTTACATCTCCTTGGCGGACTGTCCATTTATCAATTTGAAGTGACCTTTTTTGTCTCTTCTGACTATAATTTGAAGTCATCTTTGTCAGATATGCATATATTCACTCCTACTGGCTTTTAGATTCCAAAAGCAAGGATTTCTGTCCTTTCACTTTCAGCCTGTGTATGTCTTTGCAGGTGAGCTGTGTTTCTTTCTTTTTCTTTTTTTCTCTCTTTCTTGGTACAAATAATGTATCATGCCAATCAGTTTTTCAAATAAATAGAAGCATTAACAATTACATTTTATAATTACCAAGCAATGCATTTATGTGGTGGAAGAAGAGATAAGAAATTTACAGAAACAAAAAAACTAAAACTATTATAACTGCTAAATAAGAGACTTACAAATTAAGAAATTACCAATGTTTCTTGGAAAACCTCTTTATTCATACTCTCAAATTCACTTTAATTGCTTGACACATGATTTAGTACTTTAAAAGACTTCAGCTAAGTTATTTAATAATATTTATAAAATGTTACCACTCCGGAGAAACATATTTCAACATGAATTGAAAACTAGGAAGAAATAACTTGATAGTTTCAATCATGATTTATGGTCAATTGATTAATGGATTAATAATTTAGTCAGCAATGTAGATGGTATAAAGACCAACAAAAGGAATAATCTGATACTTGCTTACTGTAAGATTCTGTCCATTTGTGTGCTAAGTCAAGAAGCTGAAGTATTTCAGTAGAAATACATTTTCATGTGTATGACTAAACAAGAAAAACTAGTTATGTTATGTCAAGATTTTCCTTCTTTTTTATTTTTGTTTTAAGAGCAGCTCGGTGGTTTGGGGGTTAGTACAATACAGATATGTAGGGAAAAGTACAAAACAGTACTTACTACCAGTGCCAGTGTTTATCACACTATAGCACTAACTAAGCATATTATTAACTTTTGTTATTTGCTTTTGTTTAGACTATAAATCAAAGCCATTGCTTGAACTTGAGGTATATATTCAATACAAAATAGCTTTCAGCAAAAGTGCTTTTCGCAGTAACATTACATTTCAAAATATTAGAAACAGTATTGGTGCTGATCTGTATTTTGACTTAATGGTACAAGAACAGTATTCAAGAAGGAAGGGTATACTGATAATAAAGCTCTTAAAGTTCAGAATATCTTCTTCTTCCTTTTTCCTTACCACAGGCTACACAATGTCCCAAGAGGACTGATTATGAGAAAACCACAAATCACCACCTTAACAACACACTTCTGAAGGGACTAATGAGAAAGCAAATTGGAAGGTGAAATTTTGCCCTCACTCTCAAATAAAGTCTTAGTTTTTCTTCTTATAGAAAATATTTAAGTCAGCTTATTATATATACATATATATACATACATGTATATATAATTAATTTGTGCAACTGTCAAGTAAAGTTTAGCACTTGTTTATGAAAAGTCTATGAGAAAAGGTCAGTAAAGACATCTAATCGTAAATTATGACATCCTTTCAAATCCCTGGCATAATCCCTCACTAACACGAGTACAGCAAGCCCAGATATGCCACTGGTGGTCATTCATAGCTCCCAAAACCAGGAGATTTCTGATACACTCATGCATTCTTCTTTTTTTTTTTTTTTTTTTTTTTG
>NW_022900926.1:11860215-11890473 GCF_012274545.1 Fukomys damarensis | reverse complement strand
TTTTTTTTTTTTTTTTTTTTTTTTTTGAGATAAGGTCTTGCCATGCAGTTCAGGCTGGCCTTGGAATCACTATGTAGCCCACACTGCCCTTGAACTCAGAGTGATCTTCCTGCCTCAGCCTCCTGTGTGCTGGGATTACAGGCATGTGCCACCATGCCCAGCCATTTGTGCATTTTTTAACATCTTTTTATTAGCAAAAATCAGCAATTCAGCTTTTCTTAGGTCCTCATGTACCAATATTTGTGAAGTTCTTCTCTACTTACAGAAATCTTCTCCATCTGTACTGTCCACAACAACTATAATAAACTGTATGCTAGTATAGTAAGTGTTTCAGGAAGAATGAAAGATTTTTGGCCACTAATATCCCACGTCACATGTTTGTATTATTAATCATTACCTCTTCTATATTACTTCCTGTTATAGGGGAGGCTGTACAACTTCATTCATAGAAAATTACTAAATGCTGGTAGTTTCCCGCTGCTTTGTACAACAGTGATAACTTTGTGTTCTGGCCACAGCTGCAAGTGATAAAGTAAAACTGCTTTTGAACAGAACCACTGTACTGTAACACATAGACACTGAGATAAAGCATATGGAAGGAGAGGCTGAGGCCACAAGGAATTTATCTTCTTTTTTAACACAAGTTGGTTGCCTCATAACATCAGTTCTATGTCCTAAAGAGTAAAAAGATCCACTTGGAATGTCCATTACTGTTCTCTCAGTCCACAGGACAGATGCTGGGGTAAAGCGTGTGCTTACTAAATTATCATCCAACAAATGAACAAATAAATAACTGCTGGAAGAGTCTCCATATCCATTCTCAGGCAGAAAAGCCACTCCAGTCACTCACGAGGCATGGCCTCCCCCGACTCAGGCTACGGGGACAGAGATGCACTGAAGCCTCAACCTCTGTTTCTCCCACTCCCAGGCCACCAACTCACTTTTAGAAAGCGGAGAGAGATGGAGGCCCAGGCTGGCATGAGGCCCTGCTGCCGCCACCACAACGTTTGCCTGGCACACATGTTGTCTGCGATGGTTCCCATAGGCCATTGTCTTCCCCATGAGGTGTGTTTTTGCAGGCAACATATGGTTGGGTCTTGCTTTTTTCTTTCAATCTGACAATTGGTGTTATTTAATTGGAGAACTAAGACCACTTATGTCCAGTTATTATCTAAAGGAATTTTATTGCTTTTCTATTGCTGGATTCATTCCTGGTTCTCATTTGTTTATCTAATCTTTTAATGAGAGTTACTCATTTTTCTGTGCTTGTACTTGCGCTTGCCTTCTTCTGTGTTTAGGATTCCTTCAAGTAACTTCTATGATGCTGACCTAGTGATACCTTAGTTTATGCTTATCTTGGAAGATATTTATTTGTCCTTTAACTCTGAACAATAACCTTGCAAAATATAATAATCTAGGCTGGTGGTTATTTTCTTTTAAGACTTGAAATACATCATTCCAAGCTCTCCTGGTCATAGAGCTTCTGTTGAGAAACGTGCTGCTATTATGATGGGTTTGGCATTATAAGTGATTTGTCATTTCTCTCACAGCTCTTAATATTTTTCTTCCTCCTGAACTTCTCACTTTTTGACAGTGACATATTGTGGAGGGTTTCTTTTCTGCTCATATTTATTTTGGGTTATAAATGTCTCCCGTATCTGGATGTCTACCTTATTTCCAATATTTGGGAATTTTGGGGGTATAATTTTACTGAATATGTTTTCTGTGCCACTAGCCTAAATTATTTCTTCTTTTTGAGAAAAGTGACTCTTAAATTTGGTCTTTTAATGCCATCACAGAGCTCTTGCATATTATCACACTCAAAAGAAGATACATATTCTTTTTTCTTTATTACTATCTAAACATTCTAATACATCTACCTTGCCTTCAAGCCCTAATAGTCTCTCTTCTTCATCTAGCCTACCGGTGAGACTTTCAGTTGAGGTTTTTAATTTGATTTATTGGGCTTTTCACTTCCAGGATTTCTGTTTGCTTCTTTTTCAGGGTCTCTATTTCTTTTGGAAATGGTCTTCAGTATCTTGCTTTGTCCTCCTTAATTCATTCAGCTATTTATTTGTATCATCTTTGCATTTAGGGATCACTTTAACAATCAGTTTGTTGTGTTCTTTGGCATTTCATCCACTTCAGTATGTATGGAATCAGTTATTAGAGAGTTATTGATTTTTGGAGGCGTGTGGTTTCCTTGTTTTCTGAATGCTTTTATGTTGAGATTTGTGCATTTGTTGAAATGGATATTTTTTCCACTATTGTGTAGAGTGTTTGTTGTTGTTGTTGTTGTTTTTGTCTGTCTTTTTATGATGCTCCCTGACTGTGGAAGGTCTCATTGTGAGACCACCCATTCAACCTGTTCAAGGTGCCAGGTTCAATTCTGAGGTAGTCAAGATTTGCAAGGGGAACACATTTATTACAGGACACATCATTTATAGGATTATTTTATGCTATTTACCTGAAGTGTCAAATGCAGAGGAGTGCAAGGGAAGAGCCACACACTAGAGGCTCAAAGAATCCAGCCAAGGGCCTAGATCCCACAACAGTGTCCACACAAGTCCAGCTGAAGGCCTAGAGTCCAAGATAATGTCCTCCATGAATCCAGCCAGAGGCTTAGAGCCCACAGCAACATCTCATGCTTGTCTGTATTGAGGATCTGCATCTGGAATGCCCAAAGGCCAGTGGTGGAAGCCAGAAAACCTACTCTGATAGGATGAGGAATTTGTGACACCAGGCTGAGGAATCTACAATGCAGCCAGAAAGTGATGCTCAGGGTGGAGATCAGAGCTCCCCCGATGAGAATGGCAGCCATTTCCAGGGGAGCGAGGCCCTGAGCTCCTCTAATGGGAACAGCCAACTTCACATCAGGAAAACCAACTAACTGCAGCAAGCTTCTTCAAGAAAATCAACTGCCTACGATCTTCCCCTCTAGTCTCTTTTTATGCTAATGTCAACAATCCTCAGGTGGCTCCACCGTGCTCGGAACAAGCTGATTCAGTTCAGGTGGGCGTTACAAGTTGCCCATTAATTAATTCACCACACATTCCCAGCACGACTGTAAGCAGAGAGAATAGCCACCAGTAATATCAACAATTACAAAACTAAACATGTATCAATATGTAATATAGACTTGTTTGAAAAGATTGTCCCCAGGCAAAGGACATTAGTAATATAATACAGACTAGAAAAAATTAGATATTAATGATAAATACATTGTATATGAAAAGGGGGGAAGTAAAGAGATATAGAAGGTATGAGAAAAGAAGGGAAGGAAATGGGAAGGGAGAAAAGAGGAAGATTAAATCCAGTTAAAGAATCAACAGAAATTCATAAAGTTAGATAATCCTGTATTGAAGAGGATATCAGAAAATGGAAAGATATTCTTTGCTCTTGGGAGAAAGAACCAACACACTGAAAACAGCCATACTCCCAAAATTTTTATACAGATTGATGTAATCCCAATCAAAATACCATTAGAATACGTCACAGAACTAGAGAAAACTTTCCTAAAATTCATTTGGAACCAGAAGAGACTTAGAATAGCAAAAACAATTCTGGGCAACAAAGATAAGTCAGTGGCATTACAATCTCTGACTTAAAACTATACTATAGAGCTACTGTGATAAAAACAGCATGGTAGTGCACACCTGTAATCCCAGCACTCAGGAGGCTGAGACAGGAGGATCACTGTAAGTTTGAGACCAGCCTAGGCTATGTAGTGAGTTCCAGGTCAGTCTCAACTACACAGCAAGACCCTGTCTCAAAAAAAAGAAAATAACAACAAAAACAAACAAACAAACAAAAAATGCCCCCAAAACCAGCATGGTACTGGCAAAAAAGCATACCTCAGGATCAATGGTACAGACTAGAATATTCAGAAAGAACCTCAAACACACTCAACCACCTTATCTTTGACAAAGGGGCCAAACAAGTTCACTGGAAGTAAGACAGCCTCTTTAGTAAGTGGTGCTAGAAATTCTGGCTTTCTACACGGCAAAGACTAAAATTAGACCCACATCTCTCAGCATGTACTAAACTAAACTAAAAATGGATCAAAGATGTAAATATTAAAACAGAAACATGAAATCTGTAACAGGTTGAACTCCTGAGGACATAGGAGTAGGCAAAGACTTCATGAACAAAAACCAAACTGCATGGGAAACCATATAAAGAATCAATAACTGAGACTTCATTCTATTAAATGACCCAGCCATAAAGGATAAACTCGAGACATAGCTATAGGAATGCACTTCGACAATTCACTCTTACGTGAGGGGCATCAAACACACGTGTGTGAAGATAGCATCGTCTCTCTGGTGTGAGAAACGGAAAGGGTAAATAAGGACCAAAAGGTATCACATAGAATGTGAAGTAGGAAGAAACTGTTCCAAAGGAAAGGAGGACTGGAAAGTGAGAAGGAAAAGAAGGGAGGGGAAAGGAAGAAATGAGAAAAGAAGGGTAAAATGGGAACAAAGTTTTGTACACAAGGAGGGGAGGGGGTTAAGGGGAGGGGAGAAGCTTGGGAGAAAAAGAGGAATCACAGTGTACCATGTACAGTTACAAATTTCCTATGATGAAGGTGATTGTTTTATATATAATATATATATATATAAATTTATTTATTTATTTATTTTTGGTTTTTTTGGGGGGGTCTCACTATGTAGTTGAGACTGCTCTGGAACTCACTGTGTAGCCCACGCTGGTCTTCAACACACGCAGCGATCCTCCTGCCTCAGCCTCCTGAGTGCTGGGATTACAGGCATGCACATCACTGTGTAGCCCACGCTGGTCTTCAACACACGCAGCGATCCTCCTGCCTCAGCCTCCTGAGTGCTGGGATTACAGGCATGCACCCCCACACCCGGCTTGTTATATATATTTAAATTAATTTTTTAAAATTAGATAATGTTATGAAATAACTTGATGTATGAAAACATCACAAAACAGCATGAAACTAGAACCACAGAAGCAAAAGCAAAACCAAATAACAACAAACTCAGGACCAATACTTTTCATTGCGGAGACATTTAAAATGGGGATGTCCCTCCTATCAGACTTCTAATATTGGACTCTGCCTGGTATAAAGAGTGCTGCAAAAAGACTTTTTTAGTTTGCAGGTCTCCTTCTTAGCCTCCGACCAAGCCGTCCACACTATTTAGGGAAGCCTGTGGGCCGGTCTCAGCCTCTGTATCACAGCTGAGTGATGAGGCAAAGTTGTTTGCAGAGGGGCTGGAGTCGCCTTTGGTATCTCAGTGGTTTGTACCTGGGAATGAGGGTGTGGGATCTGTTGGGGGCGCCCAGCAAACCTCTCATGCGGCGAGCCTGTGGACTGCTCTAGTTTGTTGGCCCCAGTTCCAAAGATCACCAGTCCATGCTTTTGGAAGCACTCGTGGCTGTTAACTGTCTATGCAGCAGTGTCACAATATTCAAACCAACATTTTTGTTTTGTAGCATTTCCCTCCATCTGGCCAAATGCAATCCCCACCAGCTGGGTTTCACAATACCGGCAGCTGTATCAGTTGTCTTTCTGGGTCTCCCGTGTCCCGGCCACGGATCCACACCCTCCTCCCTCACATTCTTAGCCACGCTGTGTCTCAGTCACTGTTCTCCTGGGCCCAGGCTGACGCCCAGGGAAGGGATTTCTGTATTCCTGGAAAGAAGTGGCTGTTGCATCTTGGAGACATAAAAAAGGTGAGTGTTTCTGTTCTCTCGCTCAATCGTTCCCGACGGTGGGAGCTTCTTCAGATGGCTCGCATCACAGCACTGTTGAAAATCCACCGGAAGTTGCTGGGATGGACCTCTTTCCCATCAGGAAACTCAGGGTTGCTGAGGCTGCATATCTGTCCAGTAGCTAAGTCCGCATTCATTGGAGTAGGCCAGGATTTTCTCTTCCAGCCCTGCAGAGGGAGATTCTCCGCCCCCACTGAGGTGCTACGAGTGCAGTGCCACGTCTACTCTTTCACTTGCTCTTCTAGATACCAGGAGGTCTGGGTTTCTCCTAACTTGCTCAAGTTGCAGCCCAGTGACTTCCACTTCCTGCAGGCCCCATCTCCCCAGACAGCCACTTCTGCTGTCTCAGATGAATACCCAAGTCAGCTGGAGCAACTTCTAAGCGTTGCTTGTCAGTAGTCCACGATGACCCACCCTCTACAAACACCTTTGAAATAAGACTTGATTCTAAAACTAAACAAACAAACAAATAAAAACTTCTTACAATAACTCCAGGCTGTTCTGTTGGAGTTAATAAATGGAATTATTTGATAGAACTGGATGATGTCTACTGCTTTCAGCAATTGGACTGTTTTTATTTTTTTTCTTGAGTAGCTTTGCTTATTTTGGTTTTTCTTAGATCATTTCAGCTTTTATGTGAATATCAGAATCTAATTGTGGCTACATTTCTTATCTGTCCTGATTTTGAAAGTAAATTCCCTAAATACAGATTCCTCAATTTGAAAGAAGTGGATGAAAAAATAAATAAATAAAAGACGTAGGTGAGTTTTCTTCTTCCTTACACTGAGTTAGATTAGTACCTGAATGCGTCTACACATCTAAACATCATATATGGTTCGCCCACTGTTAGGAAAATCTGCTCCCCCCATCTGTGTGATGGAAAATGGCTCAAACTTTTTATTTTGTAGAGATCTGAGATCAAGGAATAAAACTTAATCTCAGATGGGAAAGTGGCCTACAGTCCTCCATTCTGGGGCATTTTCAAACACTCTTCTTCTGTTATGGCTGTGATACAAGATGTCCCCCTGAAGGCTCATTGTGTTCGAGGATTGCTTGCTATTTCACAGGCTTTGGGGAAGCACCTGGACCGTGAGGGCTGTACCATTGCCAGGTGGAACAATCTATCGATTACCTGAATAAGCTTGTTAAGAGGTGGGGCCTAATTGGACTAAGAAGATGGCTGAAGCTGTGACATCGAAGTGTATATTTTTTCTCTGGCCCCTTCCTCTCAGCCTCTCATGTTCTTTCTCTGCTTCATGACTGGTATGAAGTAAGAAACTTTCCTCTGCCATGCCCCTTGCCTGCACTGTGACTTTTCTACTTTACCCCCTGCTCAACAGCAATGGAGTTGAGACGCATGAGAAATGCCAGCCTCTGCCCTTTTCCTGTGGAGCTGAGGGGTTGCGGTTTGGCCAGCAGCTGTCACATCCCTTGCCCTTGCTTCCCTTCACTCCTCTTTGGTCCCCTGAGGATGGGCTGGAACGAGTCACCTCCACATCGTCTCACCACCCCAAGTTACTTCACTGTCGCTCTCTCAGCTCCTCCGAGAGGAGATGCAGCTCGGCCATCGCACCCGTGCCCCACTGCCACCGTCAATGCTGATGCCACTTCTGAAGACGCCATGGAAATCCGCCATTCACGTGGCAGAGATCTAGAAGGGATCCGGGCCCATCGCTTATGAACCGGTAGGCCACGATTAACCCAGCCAGCCGTCCCTGAAGAGGCCCTGCTTTTAGTGCTGTGATGTTTGCAGAAACAGCAACTGCCAATCAAGCAGCCATGCTCTGGATGCCCTGTTGAACCTCACCATGGCAGCTGTGACTGTTCTCGAAACATCATATTGACCCCAGGAGGCTTCCACCTGATGGCAGTGGGCTTGAATCTGAATCAAGCAGTAGCACTGAATTTGAGTGACTCAGTAAGCTTGGATCAGAAGGCTTGAATGCAGGCCAGTGTGGACCAATAGGCATGATAGAATTTGGATCCATCACAGGCCTGCTGCGGTTATATGAACAGCATTCCTCTCACACTGTGGGACAAGTGAGTCTCTCGTGTGCACTGAATTTCCTTTGCTACAGCACAGACCCTGATCAAATAAAGCCTCACTGAGATAGTCCTGTAAAACTGCTCATGATTTATTTATTAGTTAATATGGGCTCGGAGGGTCCTGTACATCTACTTGGGATTAGTCCAAGCAGAATGGGCAAGATTTCTTTTTCCAAAGAAGATATAAACACAGCGGTGGGGGCTGTTAGCCCCAAAGAACTTTAGAAACCAGCAGCTGAGTAAGTGTCAACTGGTGGCATCATCAGGAAGTGGCAGCGATGGGTAGGGCTCACCAGCACTGAGTTCCAGTGGAAGCAGGGAGCAGCTTGACAGGCTGGCACTGACCACTTGTAGTGGTGGTAACTGGAAGGACTGAGTGGCACTGACTGACAGCAAGGTCTGGCAGCTGCACTGGCCAGCAGCAGAAATCAGCAACCTAGGCTCCAGAGCTGTAACATTAATGGCAGAGGACCATCAGTACTCCAAGCCCAGAACTGCTTGCTGAGGTGCACTTTGACAATTTGTGATTTCACTCCAAATTGAGCGAAAGAACCCTCAACTGGTTGGTATGGAGCCAGTTCACCATGGACTGAAACCTCTGAAAACAAGAGCCAAAATAAGCAGCTCCAAACTGAAAACTCTTAAATATTAGGGTTTCTCAGAGAAACAGACCCCATAGCAATTATATAGGTAAATAAAAAAGATTTATTCTGAAGGACTGGATCACAAGATTGTGGAGGCTCTGCCATGAACAAGCTGGAAGTCCAGGAAAGATAGTGATGTCGGTTATAGTTCCAGCCTAAAAATCAAAGGACTAAAGACCAAGGCAGCCAATGATGTAAATCCTACTCCAAAGCTGAAAGCCAGAGAAACAGCAGCATTGGTGTTCAAGGGCAGGAGAAGGTAGATGTCCCCACTCAAGAAAGGGAGAAAATCTGCTCTTCCCCCTTCCTTTTCCTTCTAGTCCTACTCACAACAGACTGGATCCTGCCCCCACACACTAATCATGATAGTATTCTTCACTAACACATACTGACTCAAATGCTAATTTCTTCCTGAAGCTCAGGGGCAGCACACCCAAAGATAATGCTTCACTGGCCTATGGGCATTTTCTAGTCCAGTCAAGTTGTAAGACTAACACAATGGTAAAGAATCTTAATGGGAAACAATATGAGTCATAATCAGAATCGTTAGTCTAAATAAAGTTCTGATAGTCATTTAAAAAACTAGCTGGGCTGGAGATTTAGCTCAGTGGTTCCGCCCCCTGCCTCGAAAGCACAAAGACCTGAGCTCAATCCCCGGTACCAAAATAATCCAAAAGAACCAATAAAAAACTAGCTGGACATGGTGATGGATGCCATGAGGCTGAGGCTGAGGCAGGAGGATCACTGAGTGTTCCAGGCCAGCCTGAACTACAAAGGAAGGCCCTGCCTCAAAATCCAAACAAAACCAGTAACAAAACTTAACAAATGTGATAGTCATCCCTAGCGTTTGGTGTTTTGTAGTGTAAAATGCACTATCAAGGTTTTGTGTCATTTGGTCTTTGGTCATATACTCCCATTTTCTAAGGGACAAAAACTCAGAAGAGGCTGGCTACCTCTACAGGGCCAGACTTCATGGGTGAAGCTGAGTTTTTTAGTCCATTGGTTGATTGCAAAATATTTTGTCCCATGTGGTTACAGGTTTAATTTTATAAGAGCACCAAGTCTTATAAGCTGTCACTCGAAAATATATTTATAAAAAGCAGTTCAGTCTATTGGTTGTTTCAAGATTGCCATTTGGACAAAACCTACAGGTGCCTTTGTTAGCCAGGGTAGACTGGCTATTGAGGATGGATTCACTTATTAAAGAAGAAACCTATTTGATTGATATTAAGGTATTTGGCCAAAACCTACTTTAATCAGTGACATTTAATATCTTTATCTGTTAATAGAAGAATACTCAAAGGTAAAGCAATCCATCTCTTCTATTTTTTATGTAGGTTTTATTCAGGGTTCACGCCAACATCTCAGAAAGCAACACCCGTGGACTCTATTTTCATTCAACACAGATGGATCTTATTATTGCAACATGTTTGTAGTTTATATTTACATTCATCTTAAAGAGTAAGTATATGCGCTTAACATATCTTAATTATTTTAATCCCTCTTCCCTTCCCATCCCTCTTCCCTCTTTCTGTTTCTAGATCCCCTTCCCACATTTTCATTCCATTCTTCTAGTTCACGTTTGTGACACATAATGATTACCGTCATTGTGGGTCATTAGCATATGTATATTAGGTAAAAAGAGCCAAAAACTAGGACCAGAACAGAACCATAACAAGCCTTTGTTATGGGGAGGATCTGCCCAGCTGTCTCTGAACAAAGGAGGAAAAAGCCACATGGCAGAACAGGGAGCTTCTTTTATAGGAGCAGGGTGGGGTTGGCCTGAGCCGGTGGAGTTGAGTGAGGTAGTATTAAGGGATTGGAGGAACCTATGAATCACTAGGAGGGGCTTGTGACATCACTAGCTGCTAGGAGGTAGCGAGTATCAGGTTACTCTTTTGGTGGAAAAAGAGGCATGACGGGAAGAAGAAACCAGTTCTTTGTTGGGAGAGGCCATATTTTAACATGGAGGCTGCTAATCCATGTGACAGCCATTTTAAGGTAAAGGAAATCTAACATTCCAGGTTTTTGTTTTATGGTTATTGGGTGAAGGTCTCTTCTGGAGCTGCTTCAAGCTGACAAAAGGGAGAAGGTTGGGGCTAAACCTGGATCTGGTGGGGTCAGCAGTAGGTGGGGGCTTCTACCCTCTGCCACAGTGGCTGGTACCCCACCATGACAAGTTCTGTGTCTGTCTGGTTGGTAAATGCTCTCCTGTGTTCCTGCAAGAGATTTTGAAAATAGCAAAGCAGAGGCCCCATCATGATTAAAAGACATATACAAGCCAGTGGACCCAACAAGGGAAGTAGCCAAGGCATAGTTTGGGGGAGCCAGGAATTGCTCTGGTCTATTCCCCAAGAACTCCATCGTCTTTTTCACTCTTCAATGTGTTGCTGTAATTCTTTAACCTTTGGTTTAACAATCTCTGACAGGTTAACAAAATAACAGCATTCTTCACCTAGCACCTGGCACATTCTGCTTGGGCTGCTGTCAGCATGTCAAGGGCCCTTCTATTTAACATGACTGCTTCTAGAGAAGTTATTTGATCTTGTACTGTACTTAAGGACTGGCTTATTTTATCCAAGTCTTCTGAAATCTCTGTGGACAGGGCCTAATAGAAATGTGTGGATGTAGAAATGCCCGCTACCCCATTGCCATCCCAGTAGGACCCCCGCTCGCATTAAGAAGGGGACCAAAGGGGAGCTGCCCTTTTTCTGATTGTGTTCTGTGGGGTAACTTGTTTGGACACCTGGACTTCTGTATAAATGGTCATGGGAGGGCTAAGGAAGGATATGCAACAGAAAGCATTAGACTGACTGAGGCATTTCTTGGTTACATGTGAAGTACAGGCTGTTGGACAGGCAGATTGAGCACTCTCCTGAGATAAAGAGGGAGCAAGCAAGGCAAGTGATGTTGTCATTTTTTCCCTGTGCATGTCAGGTTAGTGGTTTGTGTAAGGAATGGGAGACCCATTACCAAAGGATCCCAGAACTGTGGATAAATTGCCAGTATCTGAGGCAGACAGGTTAAAATCTAGGGGGATGGGAATTGGAGTGAACGAGCAGGGGTAAACAGACATACACATCCAGCAGTCTGAGATATTGACAGGGAGATGGTGGAGGGTGGTATTAAATAGGTGCCATAGCCTTTTAGGAGACTGGGTTATCTGGTTTACCACTTGGAGATTTATCCCTTTATAGGGAGGTGGAGTGGTGGGCCTCAAAAGTCTCTATCACTAGTGCCTGTTCATTGACTGCCTCTTTTTTGGTTATTCTTTTCTGCTGGGTGTGTAAGACAAACTTAAAGTGAGACGAATGTTAATCAATTTTTTTTGTCCGGGGGGGTACCAGGGATCGAACTCAGGACCTTGTGCTTTTAAGGCAGGCGGTGGAACCACTGAGCTAAAATCCCTGGCTAGACCTGTATTAATCAATATGAATATCTTGCTATCTGTGAAAGCCATTTAAGTCTCTAGGCATTATTGTGGAACCACACCTAGAGCCTCTCAGTTCCTGTCAGTGTCAGCTGTTAGGATGGTCACAGGGCTTGCTTGATCAAGTTGCTTTCAGTGAAAGCATGGGAGATTTTTTCCTCTTGATGACCCTCCTTTCGCACATGTTACATTTATCCTCTGGTGTCCAGCAATCTCCCTGTTCAGGAGGTTGGGTGACTTACCAAAGATGTAAGGTGTTGTAGCAAAGGTTCCTTCATACTTTGGATCTTTGATGACCTTGGAGGGCCAGTTCCAAATTATTGGCAGCTTCTTAGCCCAGTTGCCTTTTAATGTTGGTCTCTGCCCTTTGGTGGTTGAACACCAAGAAGAGAAGATCAGTGACATAAGTAGTACAATAGGAGCTTAACTATCATAACTTTATCTGGATAGCAAGCACCCTGGAATCTAAAATATAGAGGACTGTTATTTTTATCAATCATGGTTGTTCTACTAGTTGATCTCCTATAGAATATTAACCAAAAAAACTTTGAATCAGGAGCCACACATCATGATAGTAATACTATTTAGCAGGACAATCATGATGACATTACCTTTGTAACAAACTTAGATATGTATCTTAGTATAAAATAGTCATTCTTAAATGTATTTATTCCCCTCTAAAAACACATAAAAACAAAAAACCTGGAAACTTTTAAGTTATTACCTTTTATAGGATGCCATCTAAGGAAAGGGTATGGGCCTACAAATGTACCTGTAATCCTGAGTAGGTGGAGCGGAAGAGAAGGGCGAATACCTGGATCAAAAGGTTATTGCCATAAACAATATATTGGAAGACCTGCATGGTCAGAAAACATGAATATATTTTGTATACCAGAAAAGTAGTAATAATACTTATTACAATTATATGAAACCTTGTGTCCTACAGTGTAGCCTGGTACCAAAAGGTTTTTTTTAAATTCTTGTTCTTCCACAGAAAATTTTATATTTTGAAAGACAAACATAGTTTATGAAACTAGAGTGCACTCAAATATATTTGGCCAATTGAATTATAACATTTCTTTTAATTAAGACTAGTCAAAACTTTTGCAGATCAATTAACAGCGATCTCTTGCAATTAGAATCAGAAGGAGTAAAAACACTTTATAACAGCAGCATTCTTGTGTTATAGTTATTGTCAGAAGTCTGTAAGCAGAAAGTAGAGAGAGGGTCAAGTTAATCCTATAATTACAATTTAAGAATTTGCAATGTAAAAGAAATGTTTCAAATACATCGATTAAACATCTGGAAACCAAACACCAATCAAACATTGTTTTAAGTTGAAGATGAAAGATATATTTGTCAATTAGCCAGAATTTAAGATTTTCCTGCCTGGTGGGACATCACAGCTGATTTTACTATGGAGCAAGCAGTCTGTAACTGATACTGGGCATTACATTTTCTTTGAATTGTTTTAAAACCTTATGTTTTATTTTCCAATATTTATGTAGAAAACAATAGGGCCCGATGGAATTTCTTGGTAATATGCCAAACAAGGTGTTGATATATAAATAGGCAGGGCCAGGAGAGGATTTTACTTTTTTTTTTTTTCTTTAGCAGAGTCTTGCTTTCCTCTCTCTTCTGAGGATACTGCGGAAGGAAGAGCAAGCAGAGAAGTGTTTGTTAACTCACTCTCCTGTTTGGGAGGAGATGGAGGAGCAGGGAGAGTGTGGGTGTATGGTGGAAAGACACAAGATGGCAGAGCTGAGGAAGGGTCACAAGATGGCGGAGGTGCAGGGGTGAGGAGACAGAAGAGCTGGCCCAGTTATAGGGTGGGGGTGTGGTGAGTGATTGGCCAGATTGAAGGTGGGAGTCAGGAGGGGTGGAGGAGAGTTTGGGCTAGAAGTACCTAAGAGGGTGAACAGGTTTGGCAGAGGGAGGTGTGAGAAAGAAGGATTGTAGGTCGGGAATTTCTGACCATTTGCCATTGCATTGACAAAAACTGCATAAATAGCACAGTATGTTAAAATTGAAAGTGCCATTTTTGGACCATTGAAATTTATTATCTAATTTATACTGAGGTTAAACTTGGTTGCAATAAAACACGAGTTGTTTTGGCTTAAAGTTGGGTCCCAACAGTCCAAGGGGACAAAGTTGTGCCAGGAAGCAGCCAGTAGCCATTGAGGGAGGGGGTTCAGATTGTTGGGCGCCCATGTTAGGGTGGGTGAGGAGGAGTTAGCTTCCTAGGAGGAGGGCAGAAGAGAAGAACGTCTTCATCTCTTCGGATCCTCCCCGAGCCTCTACTGGGAAGGGCAGAAGGAGAGGAGTGGGGCCAGTGGGGCGTCCCCCAGGGACACAGTCCTGGGCCCAGTGGCCCGAGAGAGTCTGGTCTCTCTGACCAAGCTCTTGGATTTCTGAGTCGTCCCCAAAGGGAGAGATTGAGACAGAGGACCCGAGTACAGGGAAGCTAACTACCTACTCACCCTGAGATCAGTGACGGTGTGGATGTGACTCGTCAGCAATGGCAAAGGTAGAAAACCGAAGGAGGTCCTGGCTCGGCAGATGTGGTCCGGAGGAGGCGGCCAAGAGGCCATTTGATCCTGCCTGCTGGGATCGTCTCTTAATGGACTGCCTTCCTCCTGGGTCTGGGCACCAGATATGTTATGTAAAAAGAGCTGAAAGCCAGGACTAGACCAGGACCACATCAAGCCTTTATTATGGGGAGGGTCTGCTGGGCTGTCTCTGAACAAAGAAGAAAAAGCAATATGGTTGAGACAAGGAGTGTTTCTTATAGGACTGTGGTGGGGCTTATAGGAGCTGGGGTGGGATTGAGTGATGTAGTGGCTAGGGATTGTGGGAGCCTGTGACATCACTAGGAGGGGCTTGTGTAGTGACTAGTTAGGGCCATTTTAAGGCAAGGGAAATCTAGCAGTTTACACAACATGTCTCAATTCTTTCCACATCCCCTCCCCACTTCCACCCTCTATCTCCTGCTCTCCTTCCCAGTTGTGAAAGATCTACCTTCCTGTTTCCTTTTTCTGTCTTTTATATTGCTCTTTACTTTGTTTAAACATTGGATTTCCCAAATGAGAGAAACCATATGATATTCTGTATGACACCAGCTTGAAACGACATGAGCAGGCTTTAGGTATTATTGATTTGGCTTATGAATTCAGCTATTGATTAAAACTATGACTCATTCCAAGGCCTGAGTGTAAACTGCTAACTGACCTTTGGACTGGTGTATGGAGACAGATTTCCCTAAGGGTCACAATTAAGGTATTATTGATCAATGAGGTTGTGATGTCTCTAATAGCAAGAAAACACTGCAGCTGAGGAATTATGACTGTGCAACCATTCTGCAAGATCAAATGTTGGCTAAGATAACTCAGGTGGCTTGTTAGCTATGACCTGCAAAATAGCACTTGTGTCCTTCACAAGTATACATAGTTACTCCCTTTTTCCAATCCTGAATCATTAGTGCATCAGTTCTGCTATTCCTTACATCTGCCTTCATGTCCCTTGCTGTGTTGTATAATCATAAATACTGACTAATCCAGAGCCCATCTTCTTGGCCAGGAGAGAACTAAAGACCCATTCCAGGCCCCTGAAATAATAAACTATTAGTCTTTATTCTCCACTCCTTGATCTTTGTAAATTATTCTTCCATCATCCCCTGCTGTGCTCTCGTCAGGTGACTGGGCATCCCCAGTAACTGGTCAGGCTGTCACTCTGACAACAAACTGATCAGGCTATCAACCCATTCAACTGGTACCCAGTCAGGGAAGTTTGTGCATTTGCAGCCTGGCTGAAGAAGGCAACCTAGAAGGGAAGTCATAGGAGAGCAGAGACAGCAGCGGACTTTGAGGAGCTACAGGAATGCCCAAATGAGGAAGCCAGGTAAGAGTTCTCAAAGCTGTTGAGAAACTCTTACAATTCTTAGCCAGGAGTAAAACATGGAGAAGGAATATCAGCTGACAAAAGCAGATATATGCAACTGCTCTGCATTCTGTTAAAACAGGAGCAAGCACTCCAACCTATAGGCTGTCTAAGAGAAAATTTAATGCTTGGTTTCCTCAGGCAGGCACTTTAGATTTGGAGATTTGGGAACAGATAAGAAAGAATCCTCTGCCTGGGCTCCTGTAATACAAACATGCCTGGGAGAAACAAATAGTTGCAGATGCTTTCTCAGCCTTGTACAGTCAGTGCTGAGGCTTCTGTGTGCCGTGGCTGCTTTGGCTGCAGCAGCTCCCCCTGAGGAGGAAGGGGAGGATGGCCCTGAAAAAGAAAACAAGAAAAACCCTCTCATGGCCCACATCTCCAGAGATCCCTGAGGCTAGCAAAAATAACCCCTGAGTATTTACATATCACAACTTGTCTGGCTATGCTGACAAAGGACTCCATCAGACCCTATTGTTTCCCTGTTACAGTTAGACTAGATAGACATAAACATCAAAAAATAGAATATAAGGTTTTAAAATAATTAAAGCAGTGTATGATATTAAAGGTCTGAGCACAAAGACGACGGTGACAGCAGCTACAGCCAGTCTGCTCCATAGGGCAGGATGGCCCCAGCCTGCAGCTAAATGACAAAAGCCAGAAAAGCTGCAACCACATCCTGTGACCTGTTGGGCAGGAGGAAATTACAGAAAAAGATACATTACAAGTTTCAGCATTCTTATACAAGTTTTTAAAATATAATTACAGGGTTAACTTAAATTCAGAGTTGTTTCAATATCTATTATCAGCCAAGATTAAGTGGCTACAACCAAGTTTTTTTGTTTGTTTGTTTATTACCAGAGATCAAACTCAGGACCTTGCACTTACGAGGCTGGTGGCAAACCACTGAGCTAAATCCCTGGCCCCAACCAATTTTGTTATAGAAGGTTCATAATAAATGTGACAAAAAAAGAAATATTAAGAAGGCTTTAAGTAAAACAAATATACTTTTGATGTAAAAAGCTTTTTACATGATAAAAGTTTTGTGTTGTTAGATAAAAGAGAGAAATGACAAGGCTAAAAAGCTTATATATGTCAAGAAAAAGAATGCAAAGGTGATTTATCAAAGAAAATATATGTTTGGTGAAAATTGATACTGTTATTTCCAAAAGCTCCTTGTTGCTCAAAAAGACCTCTGTCCTTTAGTCTGGGCCAGCTGCTTGCACCTAAGCCACTTGGATTTTAAAGCCTCTCTTTTTCTCTTTTGTGACATGAATCATTCTCTCAAATACTTCTGTTTTAGGAACAATCCAAGCGCTATCAAATTTACAAGCAACCTATATGTTATAAAGACTAAAACATGAGTTTTATTCCATATAATCCCCCAAATCAAATAATTGAAGCATAACTTCAAAAATAGGAGTACAGCTACCTCCACAAGCTCAATTAAATCTTGTTATTTTCATTTTAAATTTGAAAAAAATTTAGTATGGTAAGTAAATACACTCCGTCCAAATGCCACTTGCAAAAGGACAGATCTACATACACAGCCTCTATACAAATGTTATGAAAGGACATCGCTTCAGCTAACACCTTCATCATATAAGAAATCTATGCATCCTTGGGAACATGTAAAGAAACAAGTTCAAGTGGCATCCATCACATTACTATTGATATCAAGGCTCTCCAAAAGAAGTTTTCTCCACATCCCAACAGATTCAGGATTTTGATGAGCAAATTCAGAATTGCAATACGTTCTCTAATGCCCTTGATGAACTAAATCTCTTTATCTTAAAGCACACTTTTGGTTTTATGTAGGAATACTTGGAGTCATCGGGATTCTTCTTCTGCTTTTGTTCATAGTATGACATAGAGGAACCATGACTGACCACTGTCTAGAAGCAACGCAACCTCTACTTGCCCTGATTCAGCTTCTGCAATTTGAAAAACAGAAAAGAGAAACTGCAGGAGACCAGCTTGAAATCACATGAGCAGGCTTTAGGTATTATTGATTTGGCTTATGAATTTATCTACTGATTAAAACTATGAGTCACTGTAAGGTCTAAGTGTAAGTTGCTAATTGAACTTTGCATTACTGTACAGAGATAGATTTCCCTATACCAATGGTAACAACTGAGGTCTTAATGATCAGTGAGGTTGTGATGTGTCTAACAGCAAAGAAACACTGCAGCTGAGGAATTATGACTCTGTGCAACCATTCTCCAAGGTCAAACGTTAGCTAAGATAACTCAGGCGTCTTGTTAGCTATGACCTACACGATAGCACTGGTGCCTTGTTAACTGTGACCTGCCCTTCCGAAATATACATAGTTACTCCCCCTTTCCAAGCCTGAATCATTAGTGCATCAGTTCTGCTATTCCTTACATCTGCCTTCATGCACCCTGCTCTGTTGTATAATCATAAATACTGACTTACCCAGACCCCAATGTCTTAGGGTTAGTTAGTCAGGAGAGAGCTAAAGATCAATTCCAGGCCCTCCAAGTAATGAGCTGCTGTTCTTTATTCTCCATTCCTTGATCTTTGTATATTATTCTTTCACCCCCTGCTGTATTCTCATCAGGTGACTGGGCATCCCCCGTAACTGGTCAGGCTGTCACAACAAACTGTTCAATCAACTCAAACAGTATTTAAAAATATGTGTATAAATGATTTATTTCATTTAATATTATATTTTCAAGTTGCATCCATTTTACCAGAAATGACCCGTTTATCCTTTATAGCCCATCAGTAGTCCATTATGTAAATATATACTGTATTTTCTTTGTCTATTTTTCTGTTTGTTTGTTTGGTACCAGGGATAGCTCTGTCTGTTTTTCTATTCGTACATATGTAGGCTGCTTCCAGGATTTAGCTATTGTGAATTGTTCTACTATTAACACGGTACACATGTATCACTGTAATATAAAGTTTTAATTTATTTATTTATTTATTTTTGGTACTGGGGATTGAACGCGGGTCTTTGCACTTGCAAGGCAGGCGCCGGAACCACTGAGCTAAATCCCCAGTCCTAATGTTTGTAACTTTTGAGGAGATACTTAGAGGGAGAATAGCTCCATGAATGGGAATTTCTAGTTTTAGTTTTTTAAAGAATCTCCTTAATGACTTTCATAATGAGTGTACTAGTTTTTCCCAACAGTGTAGAAGGGTTTCTTTCCCCAACACCCTCTCCATCATTTGTCATTATCTGATATCTTAAGGACGGCTATTCTTTCTAGAGTAAGATAGAATCTCAGTATTGTTTCAATTTTCGTTTCTCTAGCGGCGAGTGATGGTGGACATTTTTCATGTGTTGGCTGTATGTACTTCGTCTTGGGAGTGTCTGTTCACTTCATTTGCCTGTTTTTTCATTTGGGTCTTTTATTTTGGGGGTCTAACTTTTTTGGATTCTTTATATATTCTAGCTATTAGTCTTCCGTTGGGGAGTTGTTTTCTGATTTTGCCACCAAACTGAGGTTTATGTCCTTTTTCCCTTTTCCACTGGTGTCCCTTCTTTCCATGTAGGACCCTGACGATCATAGGTATGGTGCTGATTGTTCCACATACCTCACTCTCGTACTATGTGGAGAAATAAGTGGCTTATTAACTTACTATTCTTTTTTTTTTTTTTTTAATTGCCTGTGTTGAGGGCAGCTTCTCTCCTGGTGTCTTGGAACCCACTAGATCTGAGGGAAAGAGTCCTGGTGCATGGCTATGAATTTTTTCCTGCTCTGTTTTCAGTTGCTTTGAGTCCCTGGGCTGACGCTGTCTAACTTCGCCACACCCTGAGTGTGTGTGTGTGTGTGTGTGTGTGTGATCTCTTGACTGTGGAGGTGTTTGATAATCCCAACTATCCCTGAAGGACCACCTTGCTCTTGCCCTCAGCCTGGCCTTTTCCCCACATGGCCTGGGTGGCAGTCTGGGGTAGGGTGTGGGGTACAACATTCCAGGCAGGGACCAGTTTCCCTTCTCCCACCCTCCATATCTGGATTTTAGTCCAACCCGGCTGTCTTTTCATTTACTGTCCCATGTCAGACCTTGTCTTCTGCCCCTGCCCCAGAGTAACTGCTTGTCTTTGGCACCAAGTCAGAAGCACTTACCTTTGCTCCCCTCACCCCTCTCTGTCTCCATCATGATGAAACTGACCTGTTTGGAACAGCATAAGAAGTTGTAGCATACCAGCCACATCCGGGTAACCTGCACAGGTTTCTTTGAGGTCATGTGCACCTTATCTTTAAATGTTCCCAAACTCAGTCCACAGAATAATTTCATTCAGAAGTGAGTGCTATCAGATCTTTGCTTGAACTGAGAATCTCTTAAGTTTTCATCCTTCGGAAAATGAACACTATGTAACTGACTTCTTTTAAATTGCTTTTCAGGATGTTCAAAGCCAATTTTATTTTTCGCCTGTAGCCAATATTGTCAGAGAGTATGACTTGAGTACTGTATTTATGGGAGTGGTTACATGTGTAGGTGCACACTTCTCTTTAATTTTGATCTTGGTGCCCTGGCTTTTATTTTTTGACTACTATATTTTACATCTTTCCCCAAATCAACCTCAGGTTCTGAGTAGTCACAAAGCATGTGAAAAAAAAATCAACAATTACATAGTAAATTTAAAATGTTTTAAAAATACTCTTTAATGTGGCAGCCCATTTTCCAGCCCCCCTTCTGTCTCTCTTAGACAGAAGCTTTCTTTCCCTCAAATTTTTCCTACTCTTAAAAAAAATACCTTTATCTTGAAATACCATACACTGACTTACTTGTAGCTGTTGAAACAGAGGTGCTAAATTGTGGTGAAGAATGAGATTTAGGGAATAGCTGCAGAGCATCACGAGTATAAAAATATAACTACTGTCATGGTGAAATGGTTTCCAAAGTGAGAGGGCTCCGTGGCTGCTCTTTTCTTGGATTTAGGACTATGGTCTAGCTTCTGAGCGTGTACCTTCCAGCATTTCAAAATGTTTGCCAGGAAGGCAGTTGGACGTGAAGCAGTAAGCAGTGTTTACTGCGAAAGTGTAAATAGCAGTATTTAGGACAATATTTATGGAGTCGGCTATCAAAATCTACTACAAATAAACACCAGGGAAAGTTGGTGTTTGGGGAAGAGCTTGTGTTTTGCATGATTTTAGACAGCTGTATATAAGGTCAAGATCTTTCTTTTCTGTGCTTTGAAAAAAGTAAGTCAGACCCACACTAAAGACACATGTAGTTTTAGCATTAGTTGGATTCTTATCACTGTGATGAGTACATTAAAACTAATTTTCTACAGAAAGCTTAGATTAAAATATTTACAGAAAAAAATGCTTGTAAATATACTTGTAGATGGATTTAAAAGCAAGGGAATCTAAGATTGTAAGGGGAAAAGGAAGTAGTCACCTGGTAACTTCCTCAGTGAGGCATCGTTTTTTCCTTCATTACTTCATTGAATCAACAAACACTTATTCAGATTCCATTTTGTGCCAGGTGCCTCTACTCTGTTTTCAACATGAAAGCAATGTACACATGCAAACCAAGAGGAGACTTCTGAGGAAGAATGTGCCAGGGCTGCCAGGGATTGAACTCGGGTCCTTGGGCTTGCGAGGCAAGTGGCAGAACCACGGAGCTAAATCCCCAGCCCACAGAACCTGTACTTTTTAAAAGGTTTACACTCTGGTCTTAAGATGGATGCCAGGTGGCCCCTTCCTCATCAAAGAAAAGATGTGGAGAGGACCTGCTTCTTCCTGGCCCTCAAAGTGATACTGAGTGGAATTTTGAAGATGAGGCTACATCGCAGCACTTAGACCGTAATTTACAGGAAGATAAAGAGAATGCATCCATTAGACAAACAGAAATCTCAGGTTTCCCAGCGGATGGACCACAAACAGAAACAGAGGCCAAAACAGAGGCCAGATCAAATGCATGTGAAGAGTGCCCTTCTGGAATTCCCTTAAATATGTGGAACAAATTTCCAAGAAATTGCATAAAAAAGCATTCTGAAAAGACAACTTCAACTTCAGGATTCAGAGGGGAGAAGACAAAAACGCTCCGGAAAAGACTGAAGAATGCAAAAGAATTGCAGGGTCCTTGAATGAAACCCAGCGGAGGAGCTTACTCCGTACTTTGGAGCCAGTGATGGATTTGAACCTCCTGTTAAAAAGAGAAAGGTTGAAATGTCAGGCCTTGGAGAGAGGAGAGACTGGGCTGTGCAGGAGTGGCATGCTGGGAAAGTCACGGAACACGGCAATAGCTGGCTCCCCGACAGGGCTTGGTGTAAAAATGGCCAAAGCAATGGCCTGCCACAAGTTTGTAAAAGCCGAGAGAGGGGCTGAAAACTCACCGACTCCTCAAAGAAAGAAGGAACTTGCATGAAGGTTTGAAGCAAAGAAGAGACAGGAAACCAAAAGCAGCACGAGGTGCAGGTAACTGGGCAGAATTCTTCAAGGCACATATAGACATGGGTACTTGATTTACAGAAAGATTTTTCCATGGAAGTTAAATGTGTCAGGAAATTGAGAGAAGTAGAAAAAAGCAAGCATAAATCTTGGGAGGTGATTATCAGCTCTTTTCAGTTTTTTCTAAGGAGCTTATGCTATTGAAGTTGATGACAACTTTATGTAAGAAATCTAAGCATTCATGCAGGAAAAGAAGATAGGCCTTTATTTATTTGTACAGACCCACAGTATATAAAATCACTTTTGCTTTTTATCTGTTTTGTATAGCATAACCTGTAAGGTCCATGTGCTTTCTCATCTGTTCTTGGCATAACTGGACTTTTTCTGAAATTATGGGTTTGTTTTTTTTTTGTATCAGAGATTGAAATCAGGACCTTGCACTTATGAGGCAGGCACAGTGCCACTGAGCTAAATACTTGGCCCTGAAATCATGTTTTTAAGTTCAACTTTTGTTTAAAATGGATTAGTCATAAGTGCAAAAAAACCTCTCAGTCATGTTAGTCTCTAAATTATGAGAGGGGTCCTAGAAGAAAAAGTGGAATGAACATATTAAATAGACAGTCATAACCTATGGTAACTGAATCATCTAAGAACTGGTTTGCTATTCCTGTCTTTCCCAGTTATTCCTTAACAAATTGAATGAAATATTTATTAATAAAGATAAAAAGAAAAAAAGGTTTTACACCCCAACATGAGTATCTCCAGTGGGACTGACTGGGAATACTTATCATTTAAATAGTGAACTTTTAGTTTTTTATTAGATGATTTGTCACTTTCCTCGTAATTTATTTTTCTTCCTGCTAATGGACCAAACTAGTATTTTATTCCTGTTAAAAGTAGATATGTTCCCTTGTAAAATTCTGAAAACATTGAACAGAGGATGAAAATGTACATTATCCACAGTCTACCTCCCCTGTGTAAATATTGCTAATGTTCTGTAATATTACTTTCTAATATTTTAAGTATTTACATATTTTGCTCATTGGGAACAATATTATATCTTGATTTTTTTCTCTTAAGAGTTATTTTCTGAACATTTCTCATATTGTCAAAGATTCTTTGAAAAATACTTCTAAAAAGATACCAGTACTCCTTCTATCAAATAATTGTATTATACATAATTGAAATGATAATGTATAGATTATTTTACCATTTGTTACAAAAAAAATACTGTCAACAGCATAGTTTAAAAAGTATACAGTATCATTTTTCTTTTTTCTAGATACTGGAAATCAAACTTGGGATCTTGAGCTTCCAGGCAGGTGCCACACCACTGAGCTAAATCCCTAACCTTCCTGAAGCACTTTTTTTTTTTTTTTGTGGTACCAGGGATGGATCAAACTTGGGACCTTGTGCTTTTGAAGCAGGCAGCAGAAACACTAGCTAAATCCCCAGTCCCTACAGTAGCACTTTTAAAAAATACTTCAACATCTGATTTCCCAGAACACCACAAGCGTCGTGCAAATGAATGACAAGAGCTTTCAATATCATAACTGCTGTGTTTAGTGATTCTTTTACCCGTATCAAAAATCTTTATTGCTGACTTGACCAAAGTTGCATGGATTAAAAATTGCGCTTTTCTGAAAAGTTACCTGGGTGTAAATAAATCAAATATCCTTTTGCTTGGAGAATGCAATATTCCTAACATGCATAGCAACATCTCTTTTTCCAACAAATTGGCCTTTCCAGACAGTAGTAGGGACAGGCATATAGAGGCCATGGATGTCATGAAAAAACATGGAATTTGGGTCAAAATTATGTTGTTATTTTTATGTGATACTTTCCTTGTCCCTAAACTAGCTGTTTTATTATTTTCTTTTTTCTTATAAAAATGGACCCATATAATCCAACATGGTAGTTAGAAGTTTATAAATTATGCATGAATCAAATTCACAACATAAAGAGGTGAAACAGGTTTATGGTTATAATGCACAATTACATCTAATTATACTGTAAAATTCTGTTTACCACGTGAGCCTGAATAAGTTGATTAACCAGTGGGGCTGACTGATTTCTAATATCTTCTTTAGAAACGTTTTTTTTCTTTAGAAACTTATAAAGCAGTTCTGGCTTCTAAGAATAAGTGGATAGATACAGAAACTCTTTATAAAACTTTCCATCTAATGCTTATTTTTAAGGAACATGGCATGACCATTTTGTTATAAACTACTATAATTTTTCATACCTGATGGGTCTTGATGGTGTTAAGTAGCAAGTAGGTACCGGAATTCTGTTTTATCTAAGTCTTTCCGTTCCCACAAGCTATTGTTACGTAAGTATCACGTCACTGAGCAGAGTGAAGATTGGACTAATATCTTTGTACTCATTTTTTAACAAAGACAGATCACATTCATCAGGCCTTATTTGGGTATTTTCCTATATTTTGTTAGTGCCTCTGCAGTTTCTTAAAGGAAGCAGGTGACTCGTAGAACAGCATTTTGCCCATGTTACGTGAACACAGTAATAGATGGCAGTGTGCCTGGGTTAATCCATTCCAGGGGCTCTCACATAATTGCCAAGATGAATCCTGTATCCCTGAGAGTATCTTATCAGCTTTAGACAGAGGCAGCTTTCACAGGAACAGGAAACAGGAGGGAGAGGAGAATTTTGCCATGAATTTCTCAAACATGTTAAATCTTCAGTTACACAACTTGGGCCGTCTGTCATGAGTCTTTGCTCGCGGGTACAGTGATTTATAGAAGCATGATGTAAATATTAGAATTCTGTGTCATAGTAGAATGGTGGAATGGAACGCTTTATAGTAAGGTAAAAGGGCCATAGGTGGAGAGAGGGAGGGAGGGAGGGAGAGAGATATTTACTAAAAGCCACTCTCTTGGGCAAGGCAGTATCGTTTATCTGACTTCAGTGGCCCCTCATAGGTGGATATTCTAGAGGGCAGTGACTTGCAAAGATTGTTTCTCCTCGGAATCAAAAACCTAGAAACTGCAAAGATTTCTCCATTAGTTGTGAAATAGATGTGTCTCACAGACAACTATTAGCAGAGTGGCCAATTAGTAACAAAAATCGATCTGTTTGTCACAAAGGACAGCAATTGGAAGATAAAAGCCTCCACCCCAAGAATGGATTTTCGATTTCTTAGCTTCTAGGTTTGTACGGAGCACATGTAGAGACTACTTTCACTTTTCCATTTAAAAAGCAGGCAACTCTACAGGAAAAATTAAGTGACAGGAAAACAATTTGAGGCTCTGGCTCTCAGAAAGGAAATGGTTGGGAGTGTGTGGGAGCCAACACCCTGGGCCCCAAGGCAGAGGCAGGGCTGTCTGAGGAGTCGTGTGTGTGTGTGTGTGTGTGTGTGTGTGTGTGTGTGTGTTGGGAGCCACAGACACAAAGGTGTGGTTAGACATATAAATGTTTGTCCAGAACCAGCAGGGTTTCAACCCAGGGGTCCCACCTCTGTCTGTATTATCAGTTCCCTGGAGAGGTTTTAAAAACATCCCAGAATGACTCTTGTGCCACACCAAATAAACCAGAAACTGCCAACAAGGACCAAGCACGGCATATTCTGATGTGAGCCACTGGCTGTCAGAGGTACCTGGAGGGCTTGTTGGGACCGGGGCTGCGCCTCCACCTCTCACACAAGCCTTGGCATAGGGCAGACGCTCTACATTTGCTGAGTCCATCTCACAACATTTGAATTTGAAAAGAACACTTTTCTAGTACAGTGTTGACGAACCCGCAGCTGTGCTGTGCTCTTGTCGCTCACAAGCGGTGCCACGAGGACAGGCCTTTACCCTCCTCACATCCGTGGTTGTTGCTTCACTTTTGTTAGGCGGTGGTCGTTTGAGATGTGTTCTGTCTTCCCACCTCAGCCTCTCAAGTAGCTGAGATCCCAGGCAAGTTCTACCATATTTGGATTTCAGCAATCCACAAGCGGAATCCATGTCCTGGAAATGTTACAAGGCACTTTTCTGATAATTAAATGTCATTTTCCTCTAGGTTTTTTTCTCCATTAATAAAGAAAAAAAGTATTGCTGTATGTCCCTTATTTCAGTATTTACAAGCACAACAACATTTCACGTTGTTAAAAATATAATAAACCAGGCACTAAAGCACTGGCCTCTTCATCAAAGAGCCTTTTTGCAAATGAAAGTCCATCTTGTTTGGTTTTATTTTGAATAGAATTGTTGCAACTTGAAAAATATAGGGTGAGATTGTCAGTTCTCCAGGGCAAGGCCCTTGGCATCCCTGATACCCTTAAGGCCCACGAGGGAGAGGCCCACAGTAATTGGTTGAAGGCTGAGTGATTTGGTAATGAACATTATTCAATTTTGAAAAATCAGACAAGAAATAGTAATAAATTATCATTTTTATGATGCTCTGTAGTAAATGAATTGGAAAAGTTTTCTGGATTGTTTTTCAAATAAGTGTTTGTTTTTCTTCCAGCCAAATCCTGCCTTTCAAGACTCAAACATTCACCTTTTATAAGACAAAACCTTTGACCTAAGCATGTTGTGCTTTGACAAGAGTATAAACATTATTTGTAACTAGATTTTCTTTTAACATAATGTTTGGCTCTTATGACCTAATAACTGGACTGTGTTAATGTATCATGCCATAGGAAATAGTACAGTACATTTATAACAAGTAGGAGCAGAGAGGAGACTTCAGAAAGGAGCTTACAACTAATGACCGTCATCCCAAAGGCAAGTTTTTCTTGTTTTGCTTTTCTCTTTGGCTTTTTCTGTACTGAACATTTCTCAAATTCACGTACAACTTAATTTAGAGAAATGATCTTGTGAGCCTTCAGTCTCAAGTCTTAGGTCCTATTGATTAGTGTTGGTCTAGTGGCACTTGTTCACCAGGAGACCCCTCCAGGCTCTTCTCTCTCTCTCTGTCCTTCTGTCTTTTTCTGAGTTTACAGAGTTTTGAGACTTAAAACATTTTTTCTACGATTCATCACAAAATTTTTCAGTGTAAATCAAGATCTGCCTTATTTTGGGGGGCAACTGCACAATATTACACAGTATGGGCCCACAGAATTTGCATTTTTAAAAATGAGTCTGCTAGGGCTGAATATTTAGGGTGTCCTCAGTTTTCTCCCATGATAAAGATAGCAATGGACATCCGCCTAAGTACAGCTTTATGCCCTTGTTCTTTGGGGGATTATTATGTGTACCTCTACAGTCTTCCTCCCTTGAGCCCTAACAGTCCAAATTCCTGGAGGTGACCTATGTTTGCCATGCAGTAGATAAAGAAACTCGGGGAAGTTACTTAAGCTCATTTTGCAAGATGGAAATCCCAGTCACTTCCCAGCCTCTCTCACACCGTCGAGGAAGAGAGGAGGTAATGAATGAGAGGTTCTAAAAACAGCACCACCACACAAATGCAAGATGCTATTATCAGTGTTTCTTTTCTTTTCTTTTTTGGGACTGAGGATTGGAACCTTGTGCTTGTGAAGCAGGTGTCGGCACCACTGAGCTAAATCGCCAGCCCAGTGTTTCATGCTCTTTTTCTAATATACTGCATACGTTTGTTTTTCTTCGTGATGCCCAATATCCTTTGCAACCAGCGAATTCTCACTGAATGAAACTGTGAGTGGATGCGACTAGTATTTCTCAGAGTTTAGTGCGTGGACTACCAGCAACAAGCCACCTGATTGATGTTAGAGAGTGATTCCTGGGACCCTGGCCTCCTCTACCTAATGACACAGGTAGGGTAAGGGTGAGAGCAGGGAGTCTTGATTGTTTTGTTTGTTTCTCAATTTGCCTAGTGATTATGATGAAGGTGACGGTTGGAGAACCACTAGACTGGGGTGACACTGTCATTGCTCATTCTTGTCGTGCCAGTTCCCCTCGATTGTCCTCTTGACTGGGTTAAGAGACCATTGGATTGTGACAGCACAGCCTCGTGACAGGGTCACTAGACTGATGAGCTCATATAGCTAACTCATATAGCCCAGCTGGAGGAAGTGGCCACGGTGGCAGGACCTTGGGGATTCTATCTGGTGCCTTCCCCTTCCTCTCTGGCTGTTCCCCTGTGCCCTGCTTCCTGGATGTCATCAGATGAGCATACTTCCTCTCTGTGCCCTCTGCCGTGATGTCCCTGCCTCAGGAAAGCTAATCACAGTCTGAAACTGTGAGCTAAAACAAGCCTCTCTCTCTCTTCCTTTAAGTTGTAGGTGTCAGGTATTTTGTCCCAGCAGTGAGAAAGCCGACCAAAGTACTCGCGGAAAGCTCCCTGGTGGGAAAATGCAACACTAGAGTTTTGGCTGGAAGACATGCAAGTTTAATCCAGGAAACTATCTCTCGCACATTTTCCTGATGTGAGTCCCATTTTAGGATCCTTGGAGAACCATCTAAGAAAAGCAGACTGTTTGAAGAGATGATAAGTCTCTTGCAAAGTGGTTTCCCAAGAGGGGCTTCTGTGTTCTTGCCAAGTTTGAGGGTCAGGTGGATGTGTAGATTTGACTAAAAGAAAAGTTACCGGCCAGGGTTGCTAACTGAATGCAGGCAGAATGTCTCTGAGGGAGTAAGAATCTAGGCCAGCTCATTCTGCGTAGTGGAGGCCACGAGTAATGCACACAGAATATGGTTTCTGTTCATGTAGCTCTCCCTGTGTTAATATTTGCAGTTGCCTTAGGATGTAAAAAATGGAGAATAAGGGCACACAAAAATGTCCAACATGGCGCTGGGGATTTAGCTCAGTGGCTCCACCACCTGCTTCTCAAGTGCAAGGTCCCGAGTTCAATACCCGGTACCAAAAAATAAATTGAAAAATTGAAAAAAAAATCAAACATGGCATGTTTGACATTACAGTGTCCTATAATGTAGGATATATGACATAAGAGAATGACGAAGAGGATGACTACTCCCAAAACCAGGCACTAAGACGAGATCACATTGAGGGAGCTTGCTCGGTGGCGAAGCTATGTACAGTGTGCTACGTGTGTAATCAGATTGAACTTAACTAATCTTCCAATACCAAGTTTTTAATAAAATTAAATTTGGGGCAAAGTCAAGGACACATGAGCAAACTCTCCAGATTCTTTGCACCAGCAGGTGAAGTCCGAGACACTGGATTGTCCTAAAGGTCATTAGCTTCTGCTCTATAGAGTCATCTGCCAGACAACTTTATTGGCCAAGGTTATAATGTGTGAGCCACTGGCACAGCACGTGAAGTGTAAGGCACTCTTGGGAAAGAAGAACAAACACATTTGGAACATCTAGTGCTGTTTGACATTGTCACCTGTGAGGCTGAGGACAGCATCTGATAGCCCTGTCCAAATCAAGGAGCATAAACGTCAGACAACATTTCAAATCTCCCCATTTGCATAGCCTGTGATATAGGGTCCCTTGTAGAAGGTGGATTCCCTGTCTCATAAAAGCTAATAATCTCTTATGAGAAAGAATTTATTTATAAAAATGTATGTTAACTCGAAAAAGAAGCTTGGTCTCTGAAGACTAGGAATAGCAATGAAGAGATGGCAGTCCAAAGGCATGAGACCCACTGAGCCAATCAGGGACTCTACATTTGGGAGGGCCCCTGCCCCAGGAGAAAGCTTAGTGGCTAGAGAGAGGACCCATGGAAAACATCTGAGATCATCTGTGAGCTGTACAAGGGCAGAAGACGAGGAGATTAAAATTAAGACCCTGGTTATCCGCCGTATCAGGTCAGATCCTTTCCTTGGACCTGAACCTACGTGTTCAGTGTTAGTTGAACATCCAAGTCTTTGGTGTACCACACACCTCATAGGAGCTCCTCTTCCTGAATATATCCAGATTGACTGCAGTTCCTTTGACATCAGAGATGGTGGCACTGGTGGGGTGTGGGGTTCCCAGTCCCCAGAATCCTAGGTTCCCAAGCTCTGACCCTACGAGGGGCTCAGAGTGTGCCCAGTGTGCTCTGCATTGCTGCTGTTTGAGAGCCAGTGTTCTTTTCTGTAGCCCACATAACTGGGCGAATACCCTGACTGTGCTTTCTCAATGGAATGCCTTATAAGGACAAAATAATTGCAAAAATATTTAATGTTTTTCTTTCTTTTTTTTTTTTTTTTTTTTTTTTTTTTTTTTTT
>NW_022900926.1:11846831-11860023 GCF_012274545.1 Fukomys damarensis | reverse complement strand
GGGGGATTACAGGCGTGCACCACCAAGCCTGGCTCTAGATTTAATGTTTTTCAATAGTAATATTGATGTTTTAAAAAGTGTTTTTTCTGAGGCACAAAAATGGCAGAGTGGTAAACAACAAGCAGCAAATCAGCTTCTCTGAGATTTGGAGTCCAGTCTTGAAGAAAAAAAGGAGGGAGGTGGATCCCTAGGACCCAGGAAGGACCTGAAGGGAGAAACTGGGGCCCATAGGAAAGTGAAGAGATGGACCTGAATGCAGGAAAGTGGAGGGGCAAACTGCACTTTCTGCCTGACTCTTGACTTGTGTCATGAGAGAGAAGGCTCAACTCTGCAGAGACACAGTGAGGATGGGTGACTCCAGAGGCCTCCAGGGAGAAATGCACCAGTGGAACGGAGCAGTGGATGCTGTGAGCCTCAACAACTGGTGAATGACTACTCCAAGCATCCCCTGGAGAGGGAACATGGGCAGATCCATTTTAGGAAGGGGCCAGCTGAGCCTGGAACTTGGAGCAGTTGTGGATTGACTTCTTCTCAGGGATCCCAGCACTTGGGTGAGGCACAACTGCAGGAGACAGCCAGGGTCAGGGAGCTGAGGTCAGGCCAGTAAGGGACATCCAGAGTGCTGCAGGCTGAACATCTCAGGCCCCAAACCCATAACCAGAGGCCAGGATCAGCCTGAACTTGTGTGGAATTGAAACCATCAGAATTAGCACTCTACCCTGATCCTACTGCAAGCTTATTGGGATTATACAGCATGGATCTGGGCTCCATCTGCCTCCTTTGTCTACCAGGGACACCCTGAATTGGACACTACCACAAACCTGTAGAAGATGACCACAGGCTTGAAAACACAGAAATCTCTCTTTTTTCCTTTACTTTTATTGTTTCTATTTTTTTCTTGATTGTTTGTTTTTTATGAGTGTACATATTGTTTTTAGTTTTCTGGGTTTTTTTGTTTGTTTGTTTGTTTAGTTCTTGCTTTTCTCTTTTCCTTCTTTCCCTCCTATCTTCTTTATCAGTTTCCCAAAGTTTGGGTAAATTTCCTTTGTCCTTCAGCCTTGCTTCTAATCTCTTTCTCTTCTTTCATTTCTCTTGTTTTTCCTGTTATCCCTCTTAAATTTTCTCCCCTGAAGGTAAAATCTCTCTCTTGAGGGGATATTTACTGTATACAATTTTCTGATTTGTTTTAGATTTTGGTATATAATTATAAATCTTGTACTCATGGTTTAAGGTGGCAAGTGAAAACTTGCCACAATTTGTCATTTTCTAGACTGTAATTGGTGGTGTTGTTATTGCTGATCGTATTACCTTAGCCAAGGTGATGTAGTGGTGATCAGCAGCTGTATTCCTTGTATCCTAATACTGAGATTGTCCAGGGGTCATAAGCAATACCATAGTCCAGCTCCGAAGAACCGGGTGCTAGGCTAATAGGCAGCAACTTCTCAACCCTAATAAACTGAAAGGGCAGGATCTTGAGACTGACTCAACAGCCAAAAGCCAGCTACACCTACAAGACCTCTTTGAAAAGTAGTCATTTTCTAAGGAGGCCTTGATATTAGTAACAACTACCTATCATAAGCAATGTATAAGCATGCACTAAACCAAAATCGAAATGGATCAAAGATCTAAATATTAAAACAGAAACTTTTAATCTGCTGGAAAATAAAACAGGTAAAACTCTTGAAGACGTAGGTATAGGCAAAGACTTTAAGAACAAAACCTTTGCCATTCAAGGAACATAATAAAGAATCAACAACTGAGAGCTCATCATATTAAAAAGCTTTTGCACAGCAAAATAAACTCCCAAACAAGTGAAAAGACAACCCATAGAATGGGAAGAATTTTTTTGACCAGCTATTCCTCAGAAAAAGGACTAATATCTAGAATATATAAAGAACTAAAAAAAAAACCCACAATATTTTCTTTTTTAAGAGTAACTAAGGTTTATTATACCAGCAGGCTCAGAGGAGTTTGTGACTCCAAAGTCTGAGCCAAGACTCCACAAATTTAAAGACCCATTTTAAATGAACAGATACTTCTCAAATGAAGAAATACAAGCAGCAAAAAAAAATATATGAAAGAATGTTCAACATCATGGTTATTCAAGAATGCAAATTAGAACAACACCAAGCTTCCACCTCTCCAGAAAGAATGGCTATCATCAAGAAATCAACCAGTAACAAATGCTGGCGAGGGTATAGGGAAAAAGGAACCTTTTTCCGCTGTTGGTGGGAGTGTAAATTGATACAACCAATACGGAAATCAGTGCAGATATTTCTCAAAAAATTAAAACTAGAGGTTCCATTTGACCCAGTGATTCCCTTTTTTAGTATCTTACTGAAAGAGTTAAGAGCATCTTACCACAGTGATATCATACTCATGTTTATAGCTAAATCCATGTTTATAGTGTTTAATAGCTAAATCTTGGAAATATCCCAGATGCCCATTAGTAGATAAATGGATAAAGAAAATGTGGTTTTTATATACAACGGAGTACTACTCTGCCACAAAGAAGGATAAACTTGAGACATTTTTAGGTAAGTGAATGTACTTTGAGATCATACTTTTAAGTGAAATAAATCAGATAACTATTTAAATATTTAAATATCACTTTGTTTCCCTTGTGTGAGAAATTGAAAGGGCAAATAGGAGCAAAATGGAAAATAGGAAGAAAATGTTCAAATGGGAAGGGGAACAAGAGAGGGGAAAAGGAAGGGAAGGAAGGAAAAAAGGGAAAAAATAGAAGGAAAAATGGAAACAAAGCCTTTGTTGATAAAGAGGGGAAGAAGGGTTGAAAGGAGGAGAGAAGAGTAGGAAACAAAAGAGGAATCAAGATATATTATATGTAGGTACAAATTCCATATCATGATTGTGATTACATCAAAAGTGTACAAAAATTAATTTTTAAAAAGTGTTTTTATTATGTTGCATGGTAAAATATAGAAAGATAAATGTATAAAATTGCAGAAGTTAAGTAAAAACACTATAGCGCTAGAACCAGATTGGAAATTCTGAGTAGGTACTCCTGTTTTTAAAAAGCATACATTTTCTAACTCTGTCCACTGATATATCCAACATACGGTGTCCCTACATTATCACTTGTCTCTCTTAGAACTGGGTTCCAGATCTGGTGTCCAAAAGTGCAAATAAGGAAGCTTTCAAAGATGAGTGGAGTCCTCAGGAGCCAGCTCAAGAACTCTTTTTATTTTTGGTCCTGGACTCAAACTCAGGGCTTCCACTTGCCAGGTAGGTGCTGTATCACTAAGCTACATCCCTGGCTCAAGAGCCCTTTCACTGGCCCCATTTGTGGCAATTTGAACAACCATCCGCACCCTCTGTAGTTTATTGAAATTCATTGAATTTGTGAAAAAAGAAAGAAAAAAAATCTATAGAGAGGAAAAAAGACCTTCTTTTTTACTATTTGAGGGAGCTATGAAACTAACTACACACTTTGAAATTCAGGAGTCATGGGAAAGAACAAACCATTACTCTCACTTTTCGGAAGGACAGTGTCACCGGCTCAGTTGGTGCCTCCGGTTGTAGAAGACTGTCCCCAGCAGCATATGGAAAATGATAGAGGTGGAAAATCACTTGCAACCCTTTCTACTTACTTAAACTGTTGGGTCAGTCATGGCGTTGCAGGCCTGTACTCCCAGCATTTGTGAGAATGAGGCAGGATGATCTCCATGAGTTTGAGGTGGGCCTGGGCTACGTAGTGAGTTCAGGACAGCTGGAACTATGGAGGGAGACCCTATCTCAAAGAAACAAAAAACCAAAAACATTGTTGATTCATTGGCGAACCTGTGGTGACATTATTAAATGAACGAGTGGAGGAGAGCTAGACTCCATGTAGCCCCACAGAGATTGGTTCCTGCTTGCAAAGAAGGAGCCAAGATGTTGCCCCAAACCAGCGGCTTCAAAGGTCTGCTAGGGGACAGGCAGTTGTCGGGAGCCTGCAGGTGAGATAGGGCTGACGTGAGGACATCGCCTAAGACACATGGCAGCCACAAAGGTCCCAATGTAGCGGAGTCTTTATAGCCAATTTCCAATTTTCAGAAATAAGCTACACAGTGCCACAGTGAAACAATCAGACAAGCCCAGAGTGGGAGGAGTTTTCCTTGTTGTGAGCCACACTCTTGAGGAAGACAGCGCCGTTAGATTGTGACCAGATCAAAAGGGACCTAAAGCAACAGGAGATGGGGCAGGCGTCTGAGGCAGAGGAACAGCAAGGCAGGGAGGGGAAGGGAAGTAAAAAGGCTCAGAATGAGACACGAACATGTGTGGTTCCCCATGATGAGTGTATTCTTTATGCACAGTGAACATATGCTAATAAAAAATTTTAAAAATAGCAATTGGGTGATCCCAAATTTGATCCAGTTTTTGGCAAACCAGATATATGTGATTTGGGACAGAGTTAGGGAAATCTGACTGTGTACCAGTTACTAGATAATCCTACATATTTAAAAACAATATTTCTCTTATATGAAAGACCCCGAATGTAAGTTAAAGAGCAGAATAAAAGGTAGATATTAGGAATCCACGGGATGGATCTTTTGGAAAAGAGCAGGGGACGGAGAAATGGAGGGAGAAGGGAGGGAGAGGCGGAGGAGGGGATGGAAGAGGGGTGAAGACGTGTCGGGTACACGCACCAACTCCCTGTGACGACCGCAAGCACCGCGTACCACAGCACGCATCGATCGAAAAGCAACGTTCTCAATGAGGAAAAAAACAAGCGCGATGTTTTCCGAGTGGAGGATGTTATCGTGCCTACAAGGGAAATTCTTGCATTTTGAAAATATGTGACTGATGTCTTGATGTCCAAAAGTTATTCCCATGATTCCCCGTGAAGCAAATATTTGAAATATTCTGAGTGATTAAAAATTTTCTCATCAAGTTATTATTTTCTGCAGCAGAATATCTATTGAATTATAATATGGCGTTGTCACGTCTCTGGAAAGTTTTCATCGTTCACCCTAAGCCTCAAGTCTGCGTTGGCTGTGCTGTTTCAGCTGGCGGTAACCAGCCTCTCGAGTCACTGATAGCAGCCGCAGTGTATTTGAAATGTGCTCTTTCGCAGTTCTTGCGGGGACAAGTTCAGAACCAAGGAATGAACAGCACTGGCGGCTCCTGCGGGCCGTGAGAACCTGCTCCCTGCTGCTCCCTAGCCTCTGATGGTTTGCGGGCAACCTTGGGGTTCCTGGGCTTGTAGAAGCATCACCCCGACTCCTGCCTTTACCTCGAATTTCCCCTTTGTACGAGGACGCTAGATGTGTTCGATTAGAGTTTATCCGATGGTCTTGTTTTAACTTGGTGACCTCCTTAAGTATCTCCAAATAGGGCCGCATTCAGAGGTACCAAGGGGCCGGGGTTAGAGCTTCAACATACAGACCTTGGGAGCGCCCACTCAGAACTGTGGGAGAGTGGGGTGCTCAGGGGTGAGGCGACCCACGGTCCTGAGGCGGCTGGCGAGTCACAGCCATGCCAGCCTTGGTCGCAATCGTAGGTGGGTCCCACGCACTGGGCTAGGGCTCCGGCTTCCCTGCTTTGATGAGCACAGCGCTGCTTCTCTTACTGGTGATCCCGTGAGCCTTCCTGAAGGCTGGAGACGCGCAGAACAGTGTGCTCTCTCCACGAAGCGCTCTTTGGGCCGTGTCACGGCGCCGCATCCAGCGACAGCCCGCACAGCCCTTTCCTGGGCCTCACCGGACGTCCTCATTTTCTCTTCGCCCCCAAATTCCAGGAAGCCATCGGAAGCAATTGCTGTGTTAGAAGATTATTTTTGTGAATGCGATCTTAAGAAATGCCTTTATTCAGAAAAGTAGCTTCTGTTCACTGGCATGGCGTGAGTCTTGTTCATTTCTATGTTTTTGTAACGTATGCTTTGGAAGTGAAAAAAAAAAACACAGGGCCGGCGTGATGGCTCACGCTTGTAACCCCAGGGCTCGGGAGGCTGAGGCAAGAACACGGCAGTTCTGCGACCAGCCTGGGCAACCTAGCGACAAGCAAGACCGAGTCTCAAAATAAAACATAAGAAGCAAAGAAGACAAAGTAACAACATTATCTAGTGACTGCATCTTTTAGAGTTAGAAGTCTAAGTGTACTACATTAAGTATCTGCAGTGGCTCTCAAACTTCGTTGTTGAAACCTGCACCACAAGGGGGCGCTAGATCAACATACAATGGGCTGCCCCGCACAACAAGGAACAAAGAAGTTAACGTAACGTTAGCTGGCAATTTTAACACAACATAAATTTTAGGCTGTGTTTTTTTTTTTCCAGAGCTGAGAATTGTCAATATTTAGTAATTAAAGAATCTTTTCACAGTCTGCATGAAACTTAACCTCCTTTCCCATGAGAACAAAAAAGTTTGAATCCCTCAACACACACACACATGCACGCACACACACACACAACACGCCCCTCAACTGATCTGAAACTACAAAGAAGTCTCAGCTTTAGGCCTTTTATTGCCATGTAATATGTTTTATTAACTAGAAGCAGTCGCCAAAATAAATAAACTCTGTTGGTCACGCAGCATGCCTTCCCAAAGGTTATTCATGACACGGTTGCATAATTTAAATGTGCAATTGTGTTGTGATCAACACACACAGGACATTCTGTCACACTGGCTCTGCTAACCCTGCACTGCCGAATTCCACAGTCACGTTTTTTTTCAAGCAACATTATCACTTTTATTCTCTTCCGTCATTCAAGCTTGTCTGGAACAGTATGATAGGGAGGAAAAATAATTGCAGTTTTAAAACTACATCAACCCCAAGAATATTGCACGAAACCATGCCATGACCTTTTAGAAAAAAAGAATGCGTTCGGAGTAAATCTGATACTCAAGTTAGAGATGCGGAGAAGGTTCCCGAGTGGAAGCTGACAATTGCATGAGTTCAGCGTCTTTCAGTTTCCTGTCAAGTCCTGAAAGGCGCGCTGGATCTTCTCTGGAGCTGCTTCCACGATGGCCACGGCCACCTCAGGGCCTCCTCGCTGGCAGCTCTGTTCTCCCGGCCCAGGGACAGCAGCCCAGCGTCAACCCCAGGGAGGCCGCCTGAGCCGGTCCAGAGGACGGTGACCGAACAGGGCCGGTGGGTGTGGCGGTGTCGCTGTCGCTCTGTCCAGCCTGCAGTTTCTATGAAGGCGGTCTCTCTCTCTCTCTCTCTCTCTCTCTCTCTCTCTCTCTCTCTCTCTCCTCTCTCTCTCTCTTCTTGGCTTGTCCTGACCCTGGCTGTAGCTCTACGGTCTCCGGTGGATTTCGGTTTCCTCCGGAAGCAACCCTGGGAGAAGGCCGCAACCCAGGCTGCCCCACGGTACAGCAAGACGCCCGCTCACCTCTTCCACATTTCCGCAGCCCTTTTTCCTGGCCGAGCAGTGCCTGCTGCGGGCACGTAGGCGTGGGCCGGGCAGGAGTAGAGCAGCCGCCCACCTGGAGGGTTGTGGAAGCAGCCCCCGGGTCACCAGCTGTGGAGAGGTGGCTAGCAGGGTGGTGGGGAAGGGTTGGGAGTGTCAGGGGACCTGGCCCCCAACACCCACCTGGTGCTCCCGCTTGTAGCAGCGGTTCTCTTATTTTTTTTTATCTTGAGAGTTGGTAAGTTGCCCAGGTGACACTTGAACCTGCGATCCTCCTGCCTCAGCCTCCCAGAGTGCTGGGATCAGAGACGTGCACCACCACCGAGCTCATAGTCCACGTCAGCAAACATTTCAGGAACAGTAAGAAATGTCTGGAAACATGTCCCTGTTTCAAATTTGTGTACTTGGAACATGTAGAGTATAAATAATTTTAATTTATGTGGAGCAAAAGAATCATAAGCTCTAGGTAGCTCAAGGAGAAGAGTGCTCACAACTCTCTCATTCTACAGCCAAATCTTTTGGTGGATATTTGTTGTAATCAGGGTTTTGGCAAGGGAAAACATTTACTATAGGACACATATTTTATAGTATTTTTTAATGGTAACTATCCAAAACGTCAAATGCAAAGGAGTGCAAGAGATTAACCACACACTAGGGGCCAAAGAATCCAGCTGAGGGCGTGGATCCCAGCGATTTCCCACACAAGTTCAGCTGAAGGCCTAGAGTCCAAGACAGTGTCCACCTCGAGTCCAGGCAGTGCCTGAGCCCACGGCGATGTCTCCTGCTTGTCTGTATTGAGGATCTGCACCGGGAAGGCCCAAAGGCCAGTGGTGGAAGCCAGAAAACCTACACCGGTGAGATGAAGGATCTGTGCTACCAGGCTGAGGGATCCACACTGGGGCCAGGAAGTGATGCTGAGGGTGAAGATCAGTTCAGCTGCGCATTCCAAGTTGACCATTAGTTAATCCACCGCAGTATTCAACTAATGACTTGGCAAAGATTACCAGAAATTCTACTAAGTCTCTCTCCACCTTTGTTATACCACACTACATTACAAAAAAACAATGTTGGCTGTGAGATAGACGGACTTGGATTTAAATCCCAGACCCTGAGGCTCAGTTTTCTCATCTAAAATGGAATTAATATTCCTGACTCTTCCTGGTACTTGGTGATGAATTTTTAAGTGCAATAATGTTTGTGCATTGTACAGATCGAGTGATATTTATAAAGTGTTAAAGTCTCCCTCTTTTCTTCTCTATATTTTCCTAATGTAAATTATGAGTCGCGATTTCTTCTATCCCCTCCCTTCTTTCTTCCTAATTGATTTCAAAGGCCTCAGAGCATGGCAAGCTCGGAATATTCTACCTGAAACTGTGTCTAACATTGGCTGCTATCTGCTGACCGTTTTTGTCCTTCCAGGCTGCCACCTTACTCCCCCACGCGTTACCAGCTCACGGGGGCCCCTCGACAGCAGGCAGAGCATTTCCCACAGAGCCTGGAGTGGGTGAGTGAATGTGTCTCAGAGGCCACGTTCTCTTCTGGTTATAGTTTATTCAGCTCTGCTGAGCATGCCATGCTGTATCACCCGCTGTATTCCGCGGGGTTTCCCAAGGCAGGCCGCCCCTTGCACTCTGCCAGGACGTGCTAGAGATCACCGGACTGCCCAGGACCTGTTGCCTGTTCAACAATCAGAAGCTGTAGGGTCAGAAAGCCACCGTCGCACCTGCAGGACAAACATGCTTGATTCCTGCTGGTGAAATGGACCCCTCAAGCTCTGCCCTGCTGTGTTCATGACTTACTTCTCTGTGTAAGATCTCTCAGGTGAGCTTTGGAGTGGCTGAACCTAAGTTATGTCTGGAGTTCTTCCTTTAAGAGAGCCTGGGAAAACCAGTTGTTTTATAGAACAAGAAGGCACAGTGGAACAGATTTTAAATGGACCAGTCCAGAGAATCTGTTTTTTGTTTTCTATGTTTTAGTTTTCTATAATTATTAAAGCTTCTATCCACGTTACTACTCAGAAGTCAATGTTATTTTTCACAGTACTGGTGAGGAGGTTGGAATATGCAGAGATTAAATAACATTACCTCATGGTTAGGGCCTGTTTGAAATTACATATCTTGAACATTTTTGAAACTATGTTTGTTTTAAAACTATTTATTTGCCTGTTTGAAACTACCCACCTTGAATATTTCTGCAAATAACCAAATTTAGTAAGATCTAGTTGAGTATTTCTCTAAACAGGAGTCAAATTATACCTTATATCCATTAAATGCAGAATTTGAAGTGCTGAGGAAAACATTGGCTTCTTGGGTTACTGCTTTCAATTCTCCTTTTTCCCAGAAGTATTTGACCCCCTCACATAAAGCTGGGAAACTGTGTCCTCTAGTACCTCAGACTGTAAAATTCACCAGGAATGTCTCTAATCCTAGAATAATTCAAAATATAACAGTAGCAGGAACATCAGGTGGATGGTTACCACTCTCTCACTGGGTTCCTAGCCCCTACTTAACATGGCCCATCCTGTCAGCCTATGACCCTTCACAAAGCTCGTGGAAGATGCTCTGAAATGAGAACACTGTGGGTACGGGCAAGAGGAAAGCTGGAGTAGACGTGGGTTTCTTTTATGTGTTAAATAATTTCCCATATCTTGGCTTTGCGGATCTGACTGCTGCTCTATAATTTCCATTATAATGTCACAGGTTGGAGGTAATGTTGGGTTTGCGGAGCACAGTGAACTTGAAATTTATTGTAATAGTTAAAATGTCTACTCCTGAAACCCTTTGCTAACCCCTTCATTCTTCCTTTTAAACCAAACAAATGTTCTGGGGCCTTTATAATGCCTCCAAGCTTTGTGTTAGGCAAGGAGTCCAAATTAGTTAAAAAACAAAGCAAAACAAAACAAAAAACCAACACCCACCACCGCTAGGCGTAGAATTATTAACACAATCTTTGCAACCACTCAGGAAAATGTGTAGATGCTCCACTGAGCAGAAAGATTTGATTTAAAAGCCATTCTCACCCTTCTCCAGGTTATAGTGCAGTGAACAAGTCATTTACCTCTGTGAGTCGGTTCCCTACCAAGGAACGCAGTACGAAATGAATAACCTGAGAACAGTTTGGAAAGCTGAGGTTAGGCGTTGCGGTTCCAGTGCAGGGCACAGCATCGTTTAAACGCTGGTAGCTGTGGGTGGGAGAGGAGAGCTGCCTCCCACTGGAAAGGGCAGACAGGAAGATGTGCTTAGTGGAGCCAGAATGGGGCAGCTGCACAGAGACGGGCAGTGATGTGCACTAGGTCTTCTGAGAAGGAGGACGATGAGCTGGTGCTGGCTGCCAAGAAGATGCCTGGAGAATACGTGCCCTAATTTTACTTTTCTCCCTGCTTCGACAGCCTGCTGCTACCTCCCACTGGCTAATCTTGGAATTAAGACATAAAGAAAATGTATCACTCAGCCACAAAGAAAGATCGATTTGAGTCCTTTGTAGGGAACTCGATGGATCTTGAGATCACTGTTCTAAGTGAAATAAATAGAAAGTTAAATGCTGCATGGTTTCTCTGATAGGAGACATACAAACTGTGAATGATATAAAGAGAAAAATAAAAGAGAAGAGGTGGGAAACAGGGAGGCAGACTGTGGAGATGGGAAAGGGAACCTAGGACAAGGGAGACGAGAAGACAAACGGTGGAGGAGTAAAAGTGAGCAGGGTGCGGTAGGTCTGCGTGCCCGTTCCGCGGGATGAACATCAGTGTTTTGCCCTGCACCTGCGCATAAATAAGAAAAGCATCTGCAAGGAAGTCTGTTGGCCACTGAGGCAGTCGCAGGGCACGGAGCCAGAGTAGAGAGCATATCTGGGGAGGAAGAAGACAGCGCATGGCCACGGCTTCTAAGGTGTGATTGCCTGGCAGTTCTCAGATTCTCTCTACTTCCAGCCTCACAAAATTCTGCAAAGTAGAGATTATTTTCCGCAACTGACAGCTGAGAAAACTGATGCTCCAGTCTATTAGGGATACATCATGTGTGTCACCATATGTAGTCGTAATAATGCATTGAAGGAAAACATCCCCAAACACATAGGTAAACAAGCACTAGGAAAATTCAATTTCCAGTGATAGTAAAATGTTCTAGCAATCTTTCCATACAAGAGAATTTCTTTAAACTAGTAAAGAAAAATATTTAAATGTATAGCGAATATCCCATTTGATGGTGGAAATGTAGAAACAACTTTAAAATAAAGCTGTTCTCTATATTGCTTATGTTTACTAATGCGACGGAAGCCTGAGCTACTGAAAGTCTTAATTAACAGAGGACAAAAGTATAGAAACTACAGAAGGATTGCTGTGTCTTCCAGTATTTATGTATTGGAAACTTAGTCCCCAGGGTACTAGGATTGGGAGGCGGGACCTAACCAGGAGGTGTTAGGATGTAAATGAACTGATGCCACCATAAAAAGGCCTTGTGGGAGTGGCTGTTCCTCTTTTATTCTCCTGCCCTATGAGGACACAGAATTAATCTTCTCCTGCCTCCTTCTTTTCCCCAGGTGAGGCTGCAGTAAGAAGACTCACAGCATATGCCACACTGCACTATTTTGTTATAGTAGCACAGAATGGATGAAGGCAAGAGATTAACAAAAATCCCATAGAAAACACAAGAAAATCTATAGGCAACCTGTAAGGTCTAAGCAGTGTTCAAAGAGACTGTTAGATAAAAGACCACTATACAAAACTTGATTGTGTTGTCATATGCTAGCAACAGAGAGAATATGTGGTTTAAAAAGTAAGAAATCTAGAAGTTACAGAGATGCACTTACTCATGTCTATGGCAGCACAATTCATAATATCTAAATGGAAGCAGCCTATACCAACAGATAAATGTATAAAGAAAATTCGGTATTTCCTCACAATGGGGTGCTGCACTGCCTCAAAGAGATAAACTTGCACCGTTTGTAGGAAAATGGATGCACTTTGAGACCATAATGTTAAGTGAAGTAAATCAGACACACAAGTTTAAATATGGTATGGTTTGTTTTACATGAGAAACTCAGATTATAAAAAGCAAAAGTAAAAGACAGATATGAAGTAGGGAGATAGATCTTTCTAGAAATGGGAAGGAGACCAAGAGATGGAGGGAGAGGGAGGGAGCAAAAGGGAGGGCGATGAAGCAAAGAATTATGATGTGTTGTGTAGCGCCCAGGGATTTCGCTCAGTGGCACTGCACCTGCCTTGCAAGCACAAGGTCCAGAGTTTGATCCACGGTACCATGTGTGTTTACTTGTACCAACTCCACAGAAGTATAAACGTTATGTACTGCAAGCATGTACTAATATAAAAGAGATCTAGAAATAAACAATAAATATGTGTGATTAGTGGGAAAACAATTATAAAGCTTCCTGAGAGACGTTAAAGAAAACTTGAAGGAAAGGATATTCCTGGTCATATTTGGGTTCAGAAAATATAACATCTCTTCCTGATTCATCTCTAAATTCAATATAATTCTAAGAAGAATGCCAAGAGTTTGGTAGAACCTGAAAGTCCACCATAAAACAATATTAGAGAAACAAAGAATTCAGAATACCAAAATAATGCCAGATAAGAGAAATACATCCCTAATCAAACACCAAGACTTACTATAAAACTGTAGTAATTGAGACAGTGTAACAAGAAATAAAATAAATGGTAGAAAAGAGATAGCTGAGACACAGAGTCATATATATTTGGCTACTGATTAGAAGACAGAGAGAGCAGTACTAATCAGTGGGGCAAGAGGGGTAGGACAATTAGTTGTCCATACAAAAAATATGAAATTCAGCCCTCATCTTAGACCATATACAAATCATATATAT
>NW_022900926.1:11840900-11846724 GCF_012274545.1 Fukomys damarensis | reverse complement strand
ATACACTCTGTAGGGGTATCAAATACCTAATTTTGAAATAAAAGTAAACATTTCAGAAGGATACATCTTCGTGGCTTTGAGGTAACATGAGCTTCCTTAAAAGAGATACAAAATGTATTTTCCTTTAGAAAAGATGACAAACTGCCATCAAAGTTAGTGACATTTGCTTGGCAAAAGATGACATAAACAGAGAGGAAAGTAGAGCTATAAACTGGGAAAAGATATTCACAACGTGTACCACTGACGTATCAGTAAGAAAAAGGACGAAGAACCACATGACAAAAGATACAAAGAGGAAATTACAAAGAAACTAGTATGTATAACTCTCAAAACATTACTAGGCAGAATATGCAAAGAACTTTTACAATAATTAATTTCCATGGACCCAAAAAAGCACTGACCATGAAGGAAAAGATTGATACATTTAATTATGTTTGAATTAACTTGTGCTGAACAGCAAACATCATAAATAAAGTGAACTGACAGCCTACAGCCTGCAAGGTACATAATAATATAAGATTGATGGAGCACTGAGATTGCAGGCGACACAAAACCAGGAGCTCTCTCACCTACTTGATTAAGACTTCTAATTGGTATCACTTGAAGATCATTTTGGCACTATGTGGTACAATCGAAGATGAGTCTACTCTCCAACCTAGCAATTTCTGCACCGAGTCTGCAGAGAAACAGACACTTGTACCCAGGAGGATATGGACAAGAGTGTGATCACAGCATTGTTTGCAGCAGAGAAAAACTTGAAAACAGTGCAGTTCACCAATAAGGGAGTGAATAAATAAATTGGAAGTTTTATATGCTGGATACTACAGACAAATGCTAGTGAATGAGCTAGTGTTTTATGTGTCAGCCTGGGTAAACCTTGAACGAGAGCATGCCGAGCAAATGGCAGAAGGACGCATATGGCATGACACTGTTTTGCACAATTTCAGAGCTAGCACCGTACCTGCATCGTTAGGCCTGCTTTCAGTACAAGTAATCAAGGTGCAAGGCGATGCCTGGGAAGGGCCCACACCAGATTCAGGATGGTGGTTACTTCCAGAGACACTGGTTTGGGGGCGACACTAAGATCAGGAAGCAGTATGCGGGTGGCTCCAGATATATTGGTAACGTTTGATTTCTTGAGCTGGGTGATGGATGTATGGGTCTGTGTTTTACTGTGGTCTGCATCTTTGTGTGTATATGAAAAATTTCTATGTGAAAAGTCAATTAAATAAGAAAATTAAAAAGTGAAATAATGAAGAGGTAATTACTCAAGTAATTAAAGCACAACATATACAGGCTCTAAAGCATTCCAGATCTGTTATGAACTCCAGCATTTATACTCTCAAATCCTCTGACCATGGCTGAGTGACAGTGTCGCAGGCTTTCCTACGCTCAGTAACAGTATTTACCATATCTGTGCCAGGCCACATGAGCCTTCCCTATGGAGTATTTGGAATATGGCAAACTTTCTGTCCGTGGTTAAGTCTTGCTGATTTTTCAGAATGCCTGGTGTTTATTTGTTTTCCTGCAGCCACCGGTTCTATGCTCATGCCATGTACTTCACAGTGCTCATCTGCCTGGGTAATTATGCACTTATGTGGACAATGGTTTGATTAATATCCACTTCACTGCTAGGCTGTAAGTTTCATGAGATCAGAAGTCAGTGTTATTTTTGTACAACTCTCTGTATCTCCAGCAGATGGTAAATTTCTTGGCTAATGGTATATTTGATTGAATAAATGAATGAATAGTCATTATTCAATAAATAATTGCTAATATTATTTAGTAGTTTGATTAAGGCTCAGATCTAGTAAATGAAAGAGTTTGGTTTCACAGCCATCTGAAGGAGTACAAAATCCCTTCCCAAGAGCTGACAATGGGAAGTTGTGGCACCGGACGTCACAGGACCTTGGAAGAGAAATGTCTTCCCCTGAGGATCTCCATGGGATGTGGTTTTGCGCCATGGGGAATGTTTGGCAATGTCTGAAGACGTGTTTGAATGTTGTGCCCGTGGAAAGAATCCAGCTCCTGGCATCTGGTGGACAGAGGCCAGGGATGCTGCATTTGATTTTATCCCAACCCGGGAGCTCTTTTCTCTTCCACCCGTACTATGCTGGCTGCTAATGGGCAAAGCCCAATGCAACACAGTGCCCTGGAGCATTTGCATGCATGGTGACGCATGGAGGCAGGTGGAACAGGGCTCTGGAGAAAGTGAGGTCTGAAGGGAAACAGCATTGCAGTGACCTTCAGGGTACTGTTTAGGATCCAGTCTGGATGGTGATGTTTTGATGCTATACAGTGACAAAGTAGGTTTTGCCATCAGCGAAGTTAATAACCCAGGATATCTGGCTTGGACTAGAAAGGACTAGAAATGTCTTGGTTTAATAACCAAACAGGGCTAGCAGCAATAAACCCCCCTTTAGGTTATTGTAAGGATCAATGATAATGGACGTAAGTAGACAGATCACCATGCTTAACACATGCTAATTGCTCAGTAATAACTATTTTATCATCACTATTAGCAATCCCATCCAGCTCTGCACTTCTTCCCTAGCCCTAGAAAAATCTAAAAAATTATAGGACTTGATATAAAATATAATTAAAATAATGCGGACAGTTTTATTCTCCAAAAAACATTCCTGGAGCACATTTTATTGCCTGAATTAAAAGAAGATGCTTCCTTACCAATATATTTTGAAATATGACAGGAAAACAGCCCGCTGATTGGAATTAATGCGATGTCTCCCCCTTCCCCAATGTAGCTGATTTGACATGTTACAAACTCTTCAGCACTGTGGCAAACTGAGACTTAGAATTAAGTCTGAAACACACCGTGAATATGAAGACATACTGGCAATTGGTTGTGTTTGTATGAGAGGAAATGAGGGAAGCATTTGCCGATCATATCATTCGATTTTATTATACTAATGTTAACTTCACAGATGCAAGGGTCATATACTTGAATATAAGCTCCTGGGTTGTCAGTGCCCTCAGGGAAGGAAAGATATTTTTGCTTATCTTTGTGTTTCTGGCACCTAATTTTGCACCTAGCAGATAGTGAATTTCTGTTACTTGTTCCGGGAATAAAATAGTTTCTTAAACTGAAATAATCATATAGGCCTTGGATGACTGCATGAACTATTAAATAAGAGCTTCATGAAACTTAAGTTTATGAATTTTAAAGCCAAAACTTAATATGCCATTTATTATCTCTGATTTTCTTACAATAAAAATTAAGACAAAAATTGGATGGAATGAAACTGAATAGTCTATTTATAACACATGCCTAATGGTCTGAATAAGACCAAGGACAGTGTGTCACCATGGTGACAATAGTAGGGCTGTTATGCACAGAGTCGGTGACAGAGTGTAAGAGGAGATTATTTGGCATAAAAGTGGATGCAAATACTTCTCAACTCAGGTGCAGGGGACACGTGAAGATTTGTAGCGAAGCTGAACCATAACTGAGCAGGCTGCCAATGGTGGAGAAGTGAGAACAACAAGCAAGAACACTTTCACAGCACACAGCAATTGAAGATGCATTTTATGAAATCAGAGGACAATAGGTGACAATATGACAAAGAGCTAAGTTATCCCATGGACCTGCTAAGAAATGGGCAAAATTGGTTCCTCAACCATGATCCTCATGCTAACCTTTTTAAAAACGTAACTGGAATTATACCTATTTAACATTGTTTCACCTAGCATTTTCCAAATGTATCTTATCTAGCACCCTTGTATTGTTGTGGCAACATCAATTAACACTTCTGGCGCAAATGTTTTGAATCCCCTCTTGAAAACTGCCATTGTTCAACAAACCAAGAAAATTAACCATATAGCTCTGGTGAGAGTGAGAATAGAAGGGCGCACAAAAGTAGAGAACAATCCCCTCAGAAACACAATGAAGAAGGCAGGGAGGAGTAAAGTGGGAAGGTGGAAGGAATGACCCAGAAAATGGCAGTGGTTGACCTAACACAGTGAGGTAGTGGGGAGCCATTTCCAAAGATCCTGCTTTGATATTTATGTTTTCCTCTAAACTTTCTTTGTTTTTCTTCCACTGCTCTTACTCTTCTACTTATGACCTTTAAAGCAATTGTAGATTCATAAAAAAGTCAACAAAGACATCACGGTTTCCCCTACTGTTTATCACCTTATTTAAAGCACTTCAAAAAATATTTATGTCTCACCCTTCATCACTCCTCTGGAAGTCATGCTTTCTTACAGCTTGATGTCCTCCTCCCTCCCCCCTCCTCTATCAGTTTTTACTGATGTGTCACCAGCTACCTCGATGGTCTGACAGATGAGAGGATTGTTGAAGAATTTCTGTAGTATACTGGGGCATTTCCCCACTGCACCCACCTCAGGCTTAATAATGGAGCCCCAAGAGAATACTTCATGAAGAGGAACTTTTGGCCAGAAGGAGCTTGGGGCCTTAATGCCCAGGGGAGTGTTTGCTATGGCCCAGAAACTTGTCATCCTGCTCTTAACTACAGACAACTGTGATTGTAAAATCACGGTTTATTGGAACAACCTGACATATATTCCCATGAAAATGAGGGTGTGGGAGGTGAAATAGAGACCGGTTGCATTAACCTCTGAGGGAGGGGCATAGAGCGGGCTGTGACTGAGGGAACAGACTGTAATTGCAGGGACAGGAGAAGGATGTGTGGTTTCTGAGCTTGTGACCCTTTGTGAACCTCAGTAATCTTGGAAAGCCCCAACCTCAGAGGACTGCCTGTTGTAGCAAAAACATACCACTGGCTGGGCAAGAGATGAGAGGGAGATGGCAGGAGCCAGGGAGTATGTCCAGGAGCCAGCATCACGGAAGGGTGGAGGGTGGAGCCCATTGTTGCGGGTGTCCAGAGGAACTATATGAATCCTATAAATAATAATAGTTTAAATTTCTCTATGGAAGGGAACATTCATTAGACAGCCTAGGTGGAGTGAGCAACATCAGCTAAATTAGAAGGCATTTGCCTTTTAATCTTCATCCCCTTTCCCTGGCTTCATCCTAGAGAAGTCGGGAGTATCAGATTAGGAGAGAAAGTATGGAAGAATGTTCTAGGCTGCATTGTGTCCCCACCTTCCCCTCAATATTACCTCAGAAGGTAAATGTATTTGGGGATGAGGTCTTTTAAAGAGATGGCTAGACGAGGTGGTGCATTTAGAGTGGGCCCTCATTCAGTATGACAAGTGACCTTCTAAGGAGAAAAGATCAGGATGTAGACACAAGGGGAGGAAGGAATGGCTATGGATGAATCAGGGAGTAAGGCCTCAGAGGTCAGTAACTCTGCAAGCCCCTTGATCGTGACCTCCAGCCTCCAATTCTGTGAGAAGTTCCATTGCTGATGCTTCTGCCTCCAGTCTCCTTCTTTTTGAGGTGTCCCAAAACAAAGAGCAAGATGAAGGAGGCTGCCAGCGTCTGCCACAGAATCTAATGTAGTATAGGTGCTTGATGAATCTTCGTTCTCTTGTCCAGGAAAATCGAGCAACAGCACAAGAGGGTCTAAAGTAGAACAGAGCTATGGGAATGAAGATCAAATTGGCAGGGACTGGCTGTAAAGAGAAAAGAGAAGGGTGGCATAGATTTGGTGATGACTGATTCTCAGAGTAGGCCAAACTGGCACCACTGTGGAAGATAGGACTCTCATGAGAAGATACAGGTGTAGCATGGATGAGGATAAGAGGGTGGTTTAGACACATTCAGAGGAATTTAGGCTTTAGGGCATCATGTACTTGGGGCAGGGAGTTCCAGGTTGTGATGATGATTTATTATCATTGTTGAACAAGACTGATACATTAATACATTATATTATATATATAA
>NW_022900926.1:11836779-11840840 GCF_012274545.1 Fukomys damarensis | reverse complement strand
ATGTGTGTGTGTATATATATATATATATATATACACACACACATATATATATAAAATCATTACCTGACTTAAATGAAATACTGGGGAACATTTTATTTTCTCTGCCCTCAAATTAAGTAAGACATGTGTTATGATCCCAGAGGAATCTGGAACCAAGAAATTACTCTTCTATCATCATCTGTAGCTCTTGAAGCCTGGAACAGAATCTTGGACTCCTAATTCAGTCTCAGATGTCCTCCCTAAATTATAAAAATGGTGGTAGACCAATTACTTCCCCATTGACTTAAAAATTTCATTCTGCCCATCAATAACTTCCTTTGCTTCCAGAAGAGAGAGATTCCGTTTCATAATGTGGAAGTACATAGTGCTGACTGGAGAAAGCTATCATTAAATAACAAGACATTTCATGCATTTGATTCTTAAAACATAACCTTCTTAGTAATTTTTTCTTAGAAGTCAAAAGCTCCAATTTGACAGTAGTCAGGGCAGGTTATAGCCATGTAAATGCCATCAAAATATGCTCATTTATTCCTCTCTGTCCTTTATGCTTGATTTACTCTAAACATCTTTAAATTATTCATTATACTGCAGGGAGATCACTCAAAATGACTATCATTTTGCCAATAAATGTGAAGGTCGAGATGGAATTGCTACTTTTCTAAAAGGTATAAGTTTAAAAAATTGAAAAATAAATTGAAAACCTGAATAGACCAATAAGCACAAAAATTTAAGTACATTATCAAAGATTTATTTCTAAAAAATATGTGCTGCCCAGGTGAATTTACAGGTATGTCCTTTCTATCTGACCTTCAAAGCATAGACAGCTCCCATGTTATTTAAATTATTGGTGAACATGAAAAGATAGAACTCTTTCCAATTTATTTTAGAAAACTACCAATTTCATGTACCAAATCTGATATAGATAGCATAAAAATAAAACATGCATCATTTTAGAAAACTAGCATATTTCTTATGCCAAATCTGATACAGATAGCACAAAAATAGAACACAGATGAATTTAATTTATGAATATGGTGATTTCTTAAGCAACGAGATTTTGATAGAATTTCCATGCCAAATAATCCAAGATTTCTTACTTTTTCTTCATAAACTCTGTATTCCCATGCTCTGATGTGAAAGAAAGTTAAAAGAGCAGGGAGTGAAAAGGCCAAAGCAGAAGGTAAAATGTGATTGCAAATGAATTTGGAGGAGTTTAGAAATGACTTGCAAATTATTACAACAAGGTTTTCAGTATGACCGTGTTTTGCGGTACATCAGCTCACAACTTTAAAACTCATGATTAGCAGTCACGATACAGCCTACAAACCCAGATATTTGGAACACAACACATTCTGCCTCAGCTCATTTTGTTTGAACTCAGTGGATGATTCTCCATCCCCAGGTCAGCCTGATACAATATAGTCAAGTCAGTGACTGTTCCTTAGTCTTATCTAAGACAATCTATTCTTTCTATATCATGCCTAGAAAATGTGATTCAGTGGAGAGTGGGAGGCAATACCAACAAAGCTGACTCAAAATTAAAAGATGAAGATTGTTAAACTCTGGTAGGAAAGCATTCAAGATCAGACCGATATGCTCTGACTACAAGCTCTCTCACAATATAACTTGTCATCTTGCCACTGAAAGGTGGGGTCTGTTTTCCCTCCCCTTCAATCTAGGTTGACTGTGTGACCTATTTCTTTTTAAACTTTTTACTTGAAAATAAGTTTATCTCATGGAAGCATTGTCAACATAATATAATGGGTTTCTTTCACCCAGATCTCCCTAAAAATAACAGATTCCAAAACCAAGGTACATTCTGTGGTATGTTTTCTCAGTGGTGATGTGTCATTTCTAGTGCTGAGATAAAATGCTCTTGCTTAAAACCCAGATTCCATGCAGTAAAGAATGCGAGGAAGCTACATGAAGAAGCCTACTTAACCCTAACCAACAACTCCAATGGAACTACCAGCTGGTAGCTAGCACCAAACACCAGCAATGTGAGTAAGGCCATTTGGCCCTCCCAGCCACCATAGCACCCCACCTCAGCATACAGAAAAACCTAGACAACCCATAGAGATTTTAAGTTGTCATTGCTTTAAGCCACCACATTTTGGAGTCATTTGTTACATACTCATAGGTAACTGAAACACCAGTTTGATCAATTAATTAGACATTTAAACTGCATGCTTAAAAACAAAAACAGAAAACAAAAAACCAAACTAAACCCTAATTCATACAAGCTGGTTTACTAGAAAGAGAAAAGGATACAGAAAGATAGTTTTCATAAGCAATATTTGTCCTTCTAGTCTCTTTTATTATCAGACTAAATATAAAGCAAAGATGCTATTAAGTAACAACCCCTCAGTTGTAGCAGTAGAAGCTTCTAGAATTAATCTGACTAATGGAGAAAGGCCAATAAAAAGGCTTCTAATCTGACCTGAATTGAATATGTCAATATTAACTTATTCAGAAATCATATATAAAAAGAATCTAAAGGAATCTCTACTAATGAGGTTAGTCACACAATTCCTCTAAGTTAAACTGTGAAATTAATAGTTTAAAAATGTCAAATAAGCAGAATCCTTAGAGACTTTTTCCTGTTTCCTACCTTATAAGCCAGCAAATTTTTCTGTCAAGAGCAAGGTAGCCTACGGTTTGTAGGCCAAGAGCTAAAATCAAGGATATTAGTAAGGTACTACTACTACTACTACTACTACTGCTACTATTTTTGTTGATAAAATTGAAAGTATATTAACAATTAAATGATCTTCCTTTCTTTGAAGTACTGGGGAAATCATCCTAGAGATGTTCAACCACTGAGCTACATCTCTGGCCCTGTACTTTATGTTATTTTGAGACAGGATCTTGCTAAGTTGCTCAGGCTGGCCTCAAACTTGTTACCTTCTTGCCTCAGCCTTTTGAGTAGCTAGGCTTACAGGTGTGTGCCACTGCACTAAGATTTTTGTCATGCAGAGCCACTGAAAGGAAGAATAAAATTCTTTTGCTGTGGGGATAACTTTGTAATTGGTGTTCAAATGTCAAAACTATTCTTAGCTCATGGGGTGTATAAAAACAGAAAAATGAAACAAAGTCAAATGGACCAATGTAAAAAAAAAATCAATGTTCCAAAAGTAGAGGAGAGGGCCAGGAATTCAACTCAGTGGTTCTGCCACCTGCCTTGCAAGTACAAGGACCCAGGTTTGATCCCTGGTCCCAAAAAAACCAAAAAACAAAAGTAGAGTAGAGTGTAGCAGGAGAAATATTTTAAAATACAGTGATTGGCAATTTTCAAAAACTGATGAAGGATATGCAGCCACAGATTTAAGAGTTTTGGGTAATGTAAGAAATAGGAGAGAGAGAGAGAGAATGCTTGCAGCAAGGATGGGCTTTATTGAGATAAAGACCTGACAGGAGCTGCAGGCTCCCAAGTGCCAGAACAGCAGCTCTGTTACACAGTGAGGGTTTAGAACGGGTGGCAGAGACAAGGAAGCTGGAATCTTCTGGGATCGGGTCATTTATCTTAGTCCATGGTCACTGGTCCATTTCGTGTTTGCCTGTTTGCCTGTCCTTCTGGAGCCTGGTCTGGAATGGTCTGTTCTATAAACAGGACTGAAGCCAGGACAGGTAATTAGGGGTACTCATACTTTTACAAGGCTAAAACAATGTGGGGAGGGGTGAGAACTCATGGGAAGATGTCCTTCAGTTTTTCTTTCAAGAGAAAGGACCCCATTAAGCACATCATAGTCAGACATGCAGAGAACAAAAGCTGAGAGAATTCCAGGCCAGCAGAACTAATGAGATTCTAATGACAGTTCTTTGGGATGAAGAGATCATCTCACACAGAAGTATAGATCTTTGGGAATGAATAAAAAGCACTGCAAGAAATATATAAACAAACTTTTATTAAAATTTGATGGAGAAAGAAAATCTTTTCAATAAATGATGTTGAAATCCCAGCTATGTAAGAGGCTGAGGATGACAAGTTCAAGGCCAGGTAGGAAAATTAGTAAGGTCCCACCTTAAAAAAAAAAAAAAAAAAAAAAAAAAAAAAAAAAAAA
>NW_022900926.1:11822364-11836620 GCF_012274545.1 Fukomys damarensis | reverse complement strand
AAAGAAAAAAAAAAAAGATGTTGCCCCAACTGGAACTGGATATTTGTAAAGAAAAAAACTGAGCTTTTTCACACCATGGAAAAAAATTAATTTGAAATGTCTTGCACCTAAATGTGAAAACTAAAACTAATAATAACTGGTAGTGCACAACATCTTTTTTTGGGGGGGTGGGTACCAGGGATTGAACTCTGGACCTTGCGCTCGAGAGGCAGGTGGCAGCACCATTGAGCTAAAAATCCCCCTTTTTTAAAACCTGAAAAATTAAAGTAGTGCTAGAAGATCCTTACAGAATGTAAAATTTGCTGAAACCCTAGTCACAATTGGGATTCCTTAATGATTATTCTTGTAGTGCCTTACCTAATACTTTTTACTTATCTCAGAGTCAAAAAATATTTATTTTCTTCTAGAAACTTTATAGTTTTAGTTTTCACATTTAGGTCCAAGGCATTTCAAATTAATTTTTGTCTATGGTGTGAAAAATGCTTAACTTTTTTTCTTTATGGATATGCAGTTGGGGCAACATCTAGTGAGGCCAGACTGGGCTACATAGTGAGACCTATTTCAAGAAATAAATAAATAAAATTTAAAAACATATATCATAGGTCTCAACTTGCACTTAGATTTTATGCTATGTCTTCATGGATGTAGCTATGATTTAGTCACAAATAATCTCATTATTTAATCCTGCATTGTTGAGCTCTCTTTATTTTCTTTTAATTCTGCTTCTAAATTGGCCTTTCCTATCCTGGGCTCATTTCTTTCTTGCAACAACCTGCTAATTGTTATCAACATTCTGTCTTGAAATCTTTTAATTCCACAGGTACATTAGATACACTTTCTGCCTGAGGTATAGAAGATGGCAATTTATCCCATTGTTTGCTACTACACAACACAGATTGTACATTTTCCAACTGCCTATACTGAGGTCCATATCATCCACTGCCTAGTCCCAGTGACAATACTGCACAGGTGAGGAGTTTTCACAGATTATGTCACACTTGTGCTGTCGATGTCTGAATCCATCCATTGTTATCATACAGTAAACTCAAGATTTCAGTGGCTCAAAATGACCATTTAGTGTCATCACCAGAGGTCTGTATGTTGCAGTAGTTTAGCTGATTTAGGATGGGCTTTGCTATGCCAAGCTGAAATCCAGTTTTAGTTCAGTTTATTTCTCTTATCATATTTTCATCCTCAGTCTTCTAAAAAGCTACCTGGGGTGTGCTCTTTCAATGGTAACTAATTTCCATGTGTTTGTGAAGTTCTTGCGGTTTCTTAGGCTATTGATCTCTGGTTTAATTGCACTATGGTCTGATAATATACAGGGGATAACTCCAGTTCCTTTGCATTTACTTAAACATGTTCTATGAACTAGCATGTATTCTATTTTGGAGACGGACCTGTGTGCAGCTGAAAAGAATATACATTCTGATTTTGTGGGGTGGAACATTCTGTAGACATCTACTAAATGCACTTGTTCTGAGACTTGGTTCAGTTCTGTTATTTTGTTGTTGATTTTTTTGTCTAGATGATCTGTCTATTTTGTCAGTGGGGTATTGAGGTCCCACACTACAATTGTATTAGTGCTTGTTTCATTTTTCATATCCATTAATATTTGTTTTGTGTAGTTGGGGGCATTATTATTCAGTGCATATATATGTATGATTGCCATTTCTTCCTCTTGTATTGTTCCCTTTACAAGTATGTGGTGGCATTCTTTGTCTGTCTTGATAGTTTTGGTTTGAAATCTATTCAGTCATCAAATAAGACAGTTACACTGTTTTTTTCTGGGCTCCTGTCCCGTGGAGAACTGTTTTCCATCCTTTTATTCTCAGTCTATGAATTTCTTTATGGATTAAGTGGGTTTCTTGTATATAGTGTATTGTTGGATTTTATTTCTTAATCCATTCTTCCAGCCTGTTTCTTTTGACTGGTGAATTGAGGCCCCTAACATTGATAGTTATAACTGTTATGTATTGACTTTTCATTGACATGTTATTTTCCTGTTGTTGATTCTTTTGTGTGTGTTTTTTCCCCCTCTCTCCCTTTAATTTCTTGCCTTGCCTGGTATATTCGCTCTGTTGGCCCTTATAAAGTTTTGGTCTTCATTTTCTTTTTCCAGGATATTGTTTAGAAGTGTCTGGAGTGCCAGTTTGGTGGTCATGAAATTTCTCAGGTGTTCTTTGTTGTGGAAATATCATGTTTCCCTGTCAATTTTAAAAGACAGCTTTTCAGGACACATCAGTCTAGGTTGGAGGTTGTTTTCTTTTAAGACTTGAAATACCTCATTCCAGGCTCTCCTTGACTTAAGGGTTTGTGTTGAAGAGTCAGATGTGATTCAGATGGGCTTTTCTTTGCTTGTGATTTGGTTCTTTTCTCTAATTGCTTGTATTATTTGGTTCTTCTGTTGGGTTTCGGGAATCTTGACTATTACATGTATAGGTATAGATTTTTTTGATTATGGCTAGTTGGAGTCCTATATGCCTCACTTATTTGTATGTCAAATTCTTCCCCTCTGGGAAGTTTTCTGTCATTAATTCTGTGAACAGTTGGTTTTTTAATGTCATTTGAACAGTCTCCTACTATTTCATGGATTCCTATCAGTCTTATGTTATTCTTCTTTGCATCATCTAAGAGTTGTTGGATTGATTTCTCATGGTGCCTTACCGTTTTTAAGAAATGTCTCTTTTCATGGTCCCTGACTACAATCCTATCTTCTACATCTGAAATTCTTTCTTCACATTCATTCATCCTGTTGCAAATGCTTTCTATAGAGTTAAAAAATTTTTTTTGGTATCAGGGATCGAACTCTGGTCCTCACATTTGCAAAGAAAGAGGCGGAATCACTGAGCTAAATCCCTGGCCCTCTACAGAATTTTTAATCTCCTGGATATCTGCTTGAATCTGTTTCATGGATTCCATTTCTTTCCTATGTTGGGCATTCAAGTTTCCCTTTCTCTCCTGTATTGGGCATTCTTGGTTTCCATCGTAGTCCTGAGCTCATCTTTTTTGTTTGTTTGTTTGTTTCTGTTCTAGAGTCTCTAATCATGTCTTTCATTCTTCTCACCATCTCTGTTGCTATCTAGGAAATTATTTGTGTTTTGAATTTTTCTAGAGGCTCATTGATCTGTTTTGTTACTTCCTGTGCTATCAGTTCAGGGTGTCCAGATGGTTGACTGTCAGATTTTTCCACCTCATCTCCCCCAGAGTTTACCTTTGGTGGGGTGGAAGTCTGTGTTTGTGTCTTGTTTAAATTACTTCTCATTTTTTTTTTGTCATTGGTCCTGTACTTGGTTTAATTCCTGGATTAATACTTCAATCTTCCAGATATTGCTGGTCTTTAGGTTTTGAGTCTCTAATATCTCTGAGGCAAACTCATTTTCATTATATCAGGGAGGACAACTGATTAGATCAATCACAACACCTTAGCCCAAGTGATACAATCAACAACACAGTAGCATCAAGCACAGCTTAGAAAATGACAATTTGTGGTAGTTATTAATCTATCACTTTTAACCATGTGGATGAAATCAAAATTAAGGACCAGCCCAAAATATTTTTATAGTGAGAAACTCTTCAATATAGCAACTTTACTCTTCAGGATGGGGATTTGGAAGGAGTTGGGAGGGAGGGATAGATAGGATAGAAAAAGGTCAGAAGTAAGGTCAGAGGACACAGGAAGTCCTCTGTTGATACATACTCTCAGCTGTTGAAGAGAAGAGAAGACAGAGCAAAATATACCCAAGAACAGAACAAACAGCAATAGGGAGGCTAGAGACCATAATCACTTTCTTTTAAAACTAACAGGACTGGATAAAGAAGATGTGGTTTCTCTATAAAATGGAATATGACTCAGTCATAAAGAATGAGAAATTAGAGTCATTCATAGGAAAATGGATGCATATTGAGGATATACTCCTAAGTGAAATAAATAAGTCACACATGTATAAATACCAAATAGTTTCTCTGGTGTGAAAAACTATAAGGGTACATAAGATCCTAATGTTATAATTGACAATGTGAAATAGGAAGAAAATGGCTAAAGGTGTAGGGGAAGAGGGAAGGGTAGGGAAAAGTTAATAAGGGAAAAGAAAAAAAAACATGAGAAAATGAAAAAATGGGAATAAAGTATTTGTAAATAAGGAAGAGAGGAGGGGGTGAAGGGAGGGAAGGGATAAGGAGAAAAAAGTGAGATGCAACACCTGTCATGTAAAGGTACAAGATCCCAATGATGAATGTAACTGTCCTGTATACCTAAAATGTACCAATAAACTCAATGAGAAAATAAATAAATAAAATTAATGGAAAATGAGAGAAGGAAAAAGAGATGAAAGGGAAAAGAAAGAAAATAAATTCAAATTAGGATAGTGACAGGAACAAAAATGGAGAGTAATGCAGATCAAGGTGGGGGAGAGAGAGAGTGAGAGAGAAAGAAAGGGAGATAAGAAAAATAAGATAAAAAGGAAAAAATTGAGAAAAAAGATAAATATGTTTAAAAGATTAAAGATAAGTGAAAAATATTACTTTGTAAATAAAAAATACAAATACAAATAGAAGGTCTCCTTCATGTGCCGCTGTTGACACAATAGACAGTGTGAGCAGGAGCATGCAGGCCTAAGCTATTTACTCTCAGCAAGCCAGCAGCTGTCCCCTGAGGTTCAGGCTGATTTCTGTCTGCAAGGCCAGGTTGAGTTCTCTGTCTGCCTGCTGGGTTGAACTCTGCAAGGTTCTACTGCAGGTTCCAGCTGTCTTTCCCCTGAAGTGAGACCAGGTTCTGCTGTGAGGTGCTGGGCCCTCCGACTTACCAACTATGGTGGTGTGGTGTGCCTTTATCTCAGATTTTCTTCACTTTTCCAGTGGGCTTCAATTTTCCTCTAGGAGCCAGAGAGAGTGGGGAGCATGAACATGGCTCTATTGGCTCATACAGCTGGGCTCCTCTGTGGTGCCGGGTTGAAGGGGTGGGCCTACCTTCAATGGTAGTTAGAGGAAACGCATGTGAAGAATGTCCTTAGATCATGTATGTTGCTATCCCCATGGTCAGATGATGTCACATGGCCAACCCCAAAGTCAGTAGGGAAGTAGACTCCACCACCAAGAGAAAGTGGAGAGGGGCAATTCCCAAAAGGGATGGCTGGGAGAACTGGAATAGTTATCCACTCTCCAAAGACAAAGGGAACAATTTAAATTAAAATATACTAACTCCATTTCCAATAAAAGCAGAAACAAGAACAGTAATAATATTTGTCAGCAATAATAGCTAATGCAGCATAAAAAAACCGCAATGTTAGCCAGTGCACCATATAAAAATAAATTTGATACATTATCTGAATAAAAAACAGGTGGTAAAACGAGCTGAAGCAGATGAAGTCATATTCAGTGTAAAATAGCCAAATCAGCATTAGAATCTTTATACCTCAAATCTTACTACTAGTTTTTTTTTTCCATTTTAGGCATACTAGATTAGTGATGACCTTTTTCCAAACTTATTTTTCAATTAAGGTTGTTTTTCTGAAGACTACTTAGTAGATTCCCTTGGAGCAGATTGAAAAGCAGTAAGGAAGGCATTTCTGTGGATTCTGAAATTCCTGAGCTCAGAGTAACACCTTCAAATTCCAAAGCAAGATGTTCCCCTACCTTTACATGGAATTTCAGAGATGCTTAGAGGGCTCTGTTCACACTCAAAAATTGGGTACTGAAGTGTAGGGGAGGGAGGAGATAGAACCCATTTTTGTTTTGGGAGGGATTACTTTACAAAAGTTTTTTTTTTTTTTTAAACAGGTTCTAAAAAGCCAGAACAACTCTCCTTTGAAGCTAAGTTCATGACAAGTATTGGGATGTGCAATGAAGAATCTTTAGGAAAGAGAAGATAACAGATTTGATGATTCTCACACGGCCACACCTAGACTGTCTTCATGCTGCTAACAAAGGACGCCCCTTAGCATTTCGAATAGGTCACCAAGGTAGCGCTTCTGCTATCCTCTGCCCCCTAGCATTTCTTCTTGTTAATTTCTAGTGTCTGGAAATTAGGTAATAAATAATTTAAAGTGGCTCAAAGCTCCCCTACCAGTAACACTTCACTTTTAAATTCTGAAACATTGAGCCTCCAGTTGTTCAGCTGCAAAGCCACAAGGAGGCAACAACCCACTGCCATGCTGCCCCCTACCCAGACACAGCGCAGGATCAGAGCTCGGTTCATGTACCATCCCTCCCCTCCCTTTGGCACTCCCTTCGGATTCCCGAGAGCCAGAAACCTGCCACATTTACTCAAGCAAGTGGGCTCTATATTTAGAGGGCATTTGAGAACTGAAATCATCACTCTGAATCATGTATATAGCTTTCCCTCCAGGGCCCCCTTAACTACAGGAAGTTATTTCTGAGAGCTGCAAGGGCATCAGGGAAAATCAAAGAGAATATAGTATTTGAAGGGGAGAGAGAAGAGTAATGTAGAAACAGAATTGACCAATGAAATGTGAAAAGGAGAGCAATCTTGCGACTGTGCAGGACTCAGTGGCCGACCCAGCAAATAGCTCTCAGACCCACATTAGAAGATCCAGAGATGGAAGCCGGCTGAATTGTGCACGATGCAATTTTCCAATATTATCTCACCTTTGCCTCACGTGAAAAACTGTGCTGTCTCTAATGCATTTCACTGCTGCCAAACAAGACTTTATCCCTGAGCTTATTTTACTTCTATTTGACCACCACAGCCAGCATCTGGGAGCTCACGCTTGTTCTTACAGTCCTGATCTTTTCACCATCTTGTTTAGACAGAATACCAGAGAGAAATATGTGTTACCTGAAGATGGAAGAAGACAAGCAAAATGAGTTGCCGGGAGAACCATGTCCTTCAGAGTTGCTTGTGATGGTGTAATTATTTCCTTGATGTTTAAGCATATTTCAACTCTGCAAAGATTTGGAATTGAAGGCAGAAATGTGTATGTGAATCAAAGCCACGTACTCATATTTTTAATACGGTACATTTAAAACTATGTATGCATTTGTTAAATTTCCAAGAATTTGGCCAGAACATCAGCTTTGTATATCAAATTAAAAATATATAAGTGAGTAACATGGACTTATGATTTTAAAATGAAACCTTACGAAGTTCGCATTTTGAATATATTTAGGAGAATCAGTTCCTCCAATATTATTGACACCCTCTTTCCCCAAAATAGGACCTAGCCAGAAAATAGCCTTGAAAACTAGAGATCCAAAGTGCCAGCACCAATCAGCCTGTCCTTTCCTGCCTTACCTACCATCACTACCCCTTACTTGGCAGCTGTGTGTGTGTGTTCATGGACTGGGGAATGAGCCTCCACACAGGGATACATTCCAGCCCTCTTTTTGAAAAATTTTTTAAAATTTGAAGACAGGATCTCCCTAAATTATTAAGTTGCCCAGGCCTCAAGCTTTTGATTCTCTTGCCTTAGCCTCCCAGATTGCTCGTGTTATAGATAAGAGGCACCATATCTGGCTAGTTTTTTGTATTTTTAAAAGTATTTTGAGTTTCTTTCTTTTGTTTAGCTAAGTCATGCAGTTTGTGTGCTTAAAAAATTAAATTATATAAAACATATATTTAAGCCCAGTATTTTTCCTAATTTAAACTCCTACAAAAGGAGTTCCTCTTGCCATCATTTGCTAAGAACTATTCTTATTCTTCCCTTCTTCAGGACTCATGTGAACTGTTTTAAGAAGTATGACCAGTCACTGCCAGGGGCAAGAGAAAGGGGAAATTCTCCTGGAACAAGGGTGAAAGGAGTTTGGTAATCACCAGCCGAGGGGAAGAGTTCAGCAGTTTCTGCTCGGAAAAGCACCAGCACCTGTCGGTGTGAGCAGCTTGGTGCTTCCCATCCCCTGTGCTCCTTCAGCTCGGGATGGAGCCCTCTGCACAGGGCCCCTGGGTGGTCACCTAAGGGGAGAAAGAACGGGTTTTCTCCTCTGAGTGACAGCAGCAGTATAAACCTTTCACCCTGGAGCACACAGGTCTTTCCCACTCCACTCCCGAGATACAGAAGGGATAAAAAAAAATCCCATGAGAGAACAGGGAAATAAAGAAATTGCTACTAGAATCTTCACATGGCGACAGCAACAAATGGTTATGAGGAAAAGACTAATTTTTACAAATTCTTACTTCGTAAACCTAGTGCACTCAATTTTGTGACTCAGTATAATGTGATGTGTGCCTGTGGTTTGCAGAAGAAATTGTAGTAGATCTGAGAGGTGCGAAGGAAATGGCTGCTCCCCGCGAAGAGCTCGCAGTGTGGAAAATATGATGCACACCTACAACAGGACGACCAGATAGAGAGGTGCAGATTGTTACTCTGGGGTTAGGTGAGTGCAGTATCTGAACTGTGCGGGTGGAGAGACCTTTCCGATTTGCACTTCAAAGGTGGGAGTTCAGAAGAGGTGAATGGAAACACAAAGAAAGAGAGTAAGTTTTAGGTGTCAGAAGTCAGATATTTTTATTTCAAGAATGTCTTGTAATTATTTTAAATTCTTTTATATAATACGAGTAAATGTGTAACTATGTATAAATTTTAGAACATATAGAATAGATAGAATGAAGGTGGATCCATGGGGGGAAGAGGGAGAGAGAGAGAGTGAGAGACTGATTTTATATAAATGGGGACTCTGCCTGAGGGAGAACTTACACAGCTCCCAGGTCCACTCACTGGAGCCCTGAGTCTTGGAAGAGACAGGCGTGGGTTTGGAGCTGACTTGGAAGCCACGTGGGTGGTCACTCCTCCATAAACTTGGCCGCTGCTTGGACGACAAGTGCCCCAGTCACACGGCTCTTCCATGTGTGCGTCCCCATCCTGTCCTGGGCGGCACCCACCTTTGCTCTCTCCCACTGCTCCTCCTTCCTGTCCCTAACTTACTCTTTTTTTTTTTTTTGGTACCGGGGATTGAACTCGGGTCCTTGTGCTTCCAAGGCAGGCCACCGAACCGCCGAGCTAAATCCCCGGCCCCCGTAACTTATTCTTTCTCTGATAAGCCCCAGTCAAACTTCTTCGGAGAACAACCTATCCTGACTTGATTTCCTTCCATTTTCTCTTTATCTGCTTCAGTCTAATTCTGTGCTCTTTATCACCTACCCTGGTCCTGTTTATTTATTTATTTTTGCTTTTTAAAAATTACTTTTATAAGTGCCTGTTTCTAAGTACACAGCGGTCACATTCGTCATGGGGAGTTGGTGCACGCACATAGCTCAATCTCAATTCCCTTTTCATTCTCTTCCCCCTCTTTCCTCCCTCCTTCCTTCATCTCTCGGTCCCTCTCCCTTTTGCAAAAGATCTATTTACTTGTTTCCTAGTATCTGTCTTTTCTTTTGCTCTTTAATTTACTTACACTTTGGGTTTCTCATATTAGAGAAATCATGCGGTACTTAAGCTTGTGCATGTGATTTAGTTCACTTAACACTGTGGTCTCAAGGCACATTCATTTTCCCACAAATGACTGAAATTTATCCTCCATTTATGTGTATACTTTGGTCTTTCTCTTAACTTTGGAGACTCCTGGTGTGACAGTTAAGCTTAATTTTCAACCTGACTGTATTAAGAGACTCCTTGAGAGGTAACTAGGTGATGGGAGTGTTGTATCCATGAGTGGATTCATCTACTGGTGTTCATAGCTGAACATGCTGATGGAAGGTGTGGCCCAGTGGGAGGTGGGTCACTGGGGCTGTGGAGGGCCTATCTTGCTGGTGCTCCTCCCTTACATTCTGTTTTCTGGCTAAAGTGAGCAGCTTTGCCCTTCCATCCCCTTCCACCACGGTGTTCCTGCCTTCGAACCAGCTGACCATGGATGGAAACTTTTGAAACTATATAGCAAGTAAAACTTCTCCTCCTGTAAGTTGTATGCGTTGGGTATCTGATTCTATTCTCTTTGGTTTAGAAAGCCAAAGATACCCTCCCTCAGGTTCACTGGTACAGAATGACTGAGTATTGGATGATACCTTCTCTCATGTTAACCTTCTCCTATTTTCTGCACTTGTATCTTAAATATTAATTTCATTAGATTTTTTATGTTGTATAAAATATTGTCAGGGTGGTGATCTATGATACTGTCTAACCAAAACCCTTTCCTACTCTGGGAAATCACCCCATCCCCTGCTATGGTGATGCTAGGACTTACAATCTTCTTACAGATCTACCACTTTGCCACAGTTGACTGGTGAAAGGGCAGCACCTAATCTCTGCTTGGGCCCATGTATTTTTCAGTCAAAATTGAGAAATAGCAATAATACTTCTTGCTATGTGATGAATTACATTAAAGGTATGGTCTTTAATTTCCTCAAATTTGTGAGTTTTCTAGTTTTCCTCTGTTATCAATTTCTGGTGATGATTGCAAACTTGTAAAATGTATTGAGATTTATTTTGTGTTCTAACATATGGTCCTTCCCATATGTCTCGTATCCCATGAATGTGTTCTGTGTGCACTAGAGAAAAATACCTATTTGAGTGGTTTGGGGTGAGAAGTCTTGCTTATGTTTTTAAGGTCTAGTTTGTTTGTAGTCTCCTCAAGTCTGACATCATTTTTCTAATTGTTTTGTTCATTGTAAAAAGCAAGATATGAAAGTATCCAAGTATTATTATAAAACAGTCTCTTTCTTCCTTTAATTCTACCAGATTTGTCTTATGTATTTTGGGGCTCTGTTGTTAAGTGATGTTTTAACTCTCTCATCACTGGGAGAAAATATCCAATTCTCACAGCTTAAAGAAGTTTATTTGGGCTCACCATTTTTTGAGGTTTATATCCATAGTCAGCTCATTCCAAGGCAGAAGGAACATGGTAGAAAGGCCTTGGCAGAGAAAACCTGTTCATATCATGGTGGTCAGGATGCACAAGAGAGAATAGAGGAACCAAGTAGAGGGCTAGACCACAGGTCACACCCCCAGTGAGCCACATCTAGTCAGGTCCATTTTTCAACAGCTACTAACTTACTAGTCATACAATTCACTGGTGAGTATGGCATTGCCATAATTAATCATCTTCCAAAAGCCCAACATCAAAGTGCATGCAAATTTTGATGGACACTCCAGATCCAAATCAAAACATTCCATCTCTGGCCCCTAAAAGATTCATGCACATCTCTCTACACAAAATATGAGAGTCACCAAAATTTTAACAGATCCAGCATTGCTGAAAGGTCTGATTCCAAAGTCCTCTGAGCCTCAGGGAAAACTCTTAGCTGTGAGTTCCTGTAAAAATCTAAAAGAAACTTATATACTGCTGACATACAATGTCACAGGGTAAATAGTCCCATCACAAAAGGGAAGAATAGGCGGATAGAAAGAACAGAACCAAAGAAAGAGTGAAACTTAGCAGGAAAAATGTTAAATTCTACCATTCCATGTTTGCTACCAGAGCACACTGTGGCTAAATGTGAGCTCCAAAAAGGTAGTTCCACTGCTATGCCATTGTAGGTTGAAGCCCTCATGACTACTTTCTTGGGATGACTTAACTCACTGACTGTGGCTTTCCTGAGATGTTCTGTGTTCCTGGCTTCCCCAGCTTCCTGAGGTTTCTACTATACCTTTGACTTCACAGTAACAGCTTCTTACACTGTTTTATCAAGGGCTCACAGACTGGTTTCCCAGGCCTTCTTCTGAAGTCTGAGCGGAAGCCTCCCTGACCCCCCCCACAGCCTTTGCATTCTACATGTCCATAAAGTCATGTAGATGGCACAGGTCTTCTCCAATACCAGCAGTAGACAGGTCCCTTTAGATCATGCCTGCAGAGGCCTCCCAGTGTCTACATAGCTGAACATTGTGAACCAAATATTGGAAACCAATTCCCTAAGTGACTCTTCTATAGCTAGGTGCCTTGGGACTGTCTTCTCAAAACAAAGTCTTTTACTTGTACTTTTTGAAGATAAGATTTTGACAATTCCTGAGATGCCCTCAAGGCATCTTTCCTACTGTCCTGATCCAAAGTACTTGGCTTCTTTTTCTTTTTTTAAATGGCAGCAAAGTTTACTTGAAAAAGCAAAAGTGAAGAGTGAGAGAGAAATTGGCTCTGATTAGTGAACCTGGGTCAAGTAAAAGAGAAAAAACGCCAGATGAAAGTACACTCTGGCAGGCTATTGTGATGAAAGCCATGATAACCACTTAGCTTCTTTTTAATACTAATCATTTCAGCAACCAAGCTCTTCTTAGCCAAATTTTATAGGCCCCAACTTTGCAGTGCTTCCTTTTTAGCTAACACTAACTTTCTCAAATATTTCAACTCTCGCTTTTGGTCCTGACTTTTACAATAGATATGGCTAAAAGCTTCCAGAAGTACCTCTGCTCAGCCTGGATACTGTGTTTCATTGAAATTTCCCCTGTCAGATTAATTAGTCTGTTACCCTTAATCTCAGTCTCTAGCAAAGTCTCAGGACTTGGGCAAAATGTAGCAAAATTTCAACCGGAACATAACACACATAGTCTGAAGTCCAACTGCCAGTGTAGTTCTTGGTCACATTTGTAACCTAATGAGACTACCCTTTACTGGGTGCATTTCTACCAGCATTTTGGTCTTCTGAGCTCTGACTAGTGTCACTCAACCATTGTACACAACATTTTAGGGCTTCTCTAGTCTTCATTTTCAAATCTTTTCAAATTCCTCTCATGAACCATTTCCAAAGACTTCTTAACCACATGCTCAGGTATATTTACGGCAATGACCTCATCTCAGTAGCAAGTTCTGCTTTAGTTACTTTGTCATTGCTGGAACAAAATGCCCAACACACCTGATTTAAAGAGAGGTTTATTTGGGCTCATGGTTTTTAGAGGTTTATAGTCAACTGGCTCCAAGGCAGAAATGGCATGGTGCGGGGGCTTGGGCAGAGAAAAGCTGTGCATGTTATGGTTTCCAGGAAGCAGAAAGAAAAAGAAGGACTTGGGGAAGGAGATATACCCTTTTAGGTCATACCCCCTGTGGCCCAACTCTAACCAGTCCCCATCTCCCAACAGCACACCCAACTCTTGAACTCACCAGTGGATGAATCTGCAGATGCATTTAGTGCTGCATGACACAATCACCTTCTGAAAGCCCTACTTCTGAGCACATGAGAGTTTGGGGGAAACATTCTAGATCCAAAGCATGATAGATAGATACTTTTCTTTTATTTGCTTAATAATGAAGCTATCCATTAAGATACTTTCAGGAACCATAACTTTTACCCAAAGATGCTCAGGAACTCTAATAATAGATTCAGTGGCCAAATGTTTTACAGTTGAATATTTAACCTAGAATTTAGGGTTTATAATGTAACTGCTACAATATAAAGTTTAGAACCTTTGGCACAGTTAATGAATTCACATAAAGGAATACAGAAACATTTTTTAAAAGGTAAAAAAAAATGATTAAGATAACGAGTATAATTTTTAACAAAATTGAAGTGCAAGTCATTTATAAGAACCTATGCAGAAATTTCTCCTTTGTGAAAAATATGGTAATGTGCAATTTATATATAAACAAAGCATTCTTTGTAAGCAATGCCATTCACAGTAATTGGATTTTATTTACATAAATACCTGTTGTGATGCTTTTTGTAATTCATAACCCCAAAGTTGAACCTTGTGTAAAGTATGTAAAAAGTGCATCTTATAGTTTTATTTCATTTAAAAAATATTTTTAGGTTCCAAGCAGAAAAGTAAAAATTGCCATGCTCTGTGCTGTTGTACTTTCCTTTGAGTGTCCTTCTTTGAAGTTAATCCCAGTGCCCAGACGTGAGAGCTCTATTTCTTTAAAGAATATGGAAGATTAGTTCCCAGCGCTCTTGATGTTTGTCAGAAAATTTCAATATGGTGCATTGAGTAGCCTGAATGAGTCAGAGATTCTTTAAGCAATAAGACAACCAAAGCTAGAAGGTTTAAAGCAGCTTTATATAAATATCAAGTGTCCTACTTGATGTTTAAGTATGGACCATATTCTGATGCTACAAAGAGGTAGAAATAATCCCAGGGCTCTGGGAAATGTATAATTTATAAATTATGCATTGGTTCAACTTCTTTCTATTTACTGCTCCTGCCCAGTCCATAATTTTTGCACTGGAAAATGCATTTTCCATTCCCTGGAACATCCATGAAGTAAGGGAGGGCTGAAAAAGGGGGCATAAGAGTCATAGCCTCATTCTTGCCTTGTCTATCACAACTTCTCCCCAAAACATGTTCACACACACACACACACACGTGCACATGAGAGAGAGAGAGAGAGAGAGAGATAGATAGAGAGAGAGAGAGAGAGAGAGAGAGAGAGAGAGAGAGAGAG
>NW_022900926.1:11812953-11822279 GCF_012274545.1 Fukomys damarensis | reverse complement strand
AGAGAGAGAGAGGTCATTTCTATTTAGCTTTCACAGGAATAGAAATTGCACCAGAAATAGGACAGAGGCTGCGGCTCAGGCTCCCATCTCTAGATACAAGGGCGGGTAGGGAATTGGGAGTGGACTGCTCTGGCAAAGGAAGAAGTGGGTCAATGTGAGAAGGGCACACGTGGCCTGAATCTCCAGGGCATTTCTAGGTGGGAATTGAACTGCACTGCTAATAAGCAGATAGATGTGGAGGGCAAGAAGAGAGAGAGAGCACACACTGAACCAGTGATGGGGAAGCGGGAGAGGCAGGGATGGGCCAAACCTGTGTAGGCAGAATGGACATCTGTATAGCACTTTACAGATTACGAGTGCTTTTCTTCTTCAGTATGCCATTTATTTTTAGGCAACTGAATTCTGTAAGGGGCAGATGATATTTCTATGCCAGGATACGGCAATTATCTCCATTTATTCGTATTAGTAAAGAAATTGAGGCTACCTTGTAATCTAAATTTTCTGAAACCCATGCTGCTCAGAGTTGTATTCTTTTTATGTTCACCTCACCTGGACCTATTGAGGTTGGAGCTGGGTGTGTGACAGAGGGAGATGGCGGGTTTTATAGGTTGTTTGCAGGACTATGTAGTTTTTTTCTCAATGTGATGGGAAGCATGTAGTTAAATTTCTAATTTAGAATGAGGTGAGCAAACTGCGGCCTGTAGGCCAGTTCTGGCCTGTGGCCCATTTCGGTTCTATTGAATCACATCTGTGCCCGTTCATTCACACATGCCCTGTGGCTGATTTTGTGCTACCGCAGTAGACTGAAGTAGTTGCTGCAGAGATCACAGGGTCTGCAAAGCCTAAAATAATTATTATCTGAACCTTTACAGAAAGTTTTCCAACTTCTATCTTAGAAAGATCAGTCTGACTGCAGCACTTATTGGAAAGAACTAAGATAAGAGGCAGGAAGCCCACAAGAAAGCTAGCTCAAGTCTCAGCGAGAAAACACTGGAGTCTTGAATTAGCTTGGGACAATGGCAATGAAACTGCCCAAGTTTTCCACAATGCCAAGGTGAAGGCTTGGTGATTATATCTGTGAGTTGAGAATGTGAAAATAAGAGTAATTACCATTATGTTGTAATTTTTAAGGTGGTAACAAAGGCATAAGATTAGATTTCTCATCCCTGAAGAGAATGCACAGTGAGAGACAAGGCTCCCCGAGAACCATGAAGAACAAAGATGTATGAAGGCTGGGTGAGTCTGGGCCTCTCACAGGAGATCTGGAGCTCTCTGACGGGGGAGAGGACAGTCAAGTGCCAGCCTTGTGAAAGACACCTCCGGAGGAAGGTGAGGACTCAACACTTGCCACTGGATTTGTCTCATGAGGGAGCAATTTCTGGAGACAGATCAGGAGCACACACTAGACTCTGGTGGGCAGAGGAATGACCGAGAAACGAGGAAGCAGAAAGCGAAGTGGACACAGAATTTCCAAAATGGAAAAAAGATGCATATAGCAAGGTGGCTGAGTAACGTTAATACTTTTTGTTTGCTTTTTAATAAAGCAGCTCTGTGGGCAAGGTTATAACAAGGACAGAGAAGCTGCAGATGAAGTATGGAGAACGATTGTGGAAGAGGCAGGAGAGAAGAATCTAGAGCAAGTAGAAAATAAAACTATGTATTGGGTGTGAAGAAGAGGGCTGTAAAAGTGGTGTTTTAAATGCCATTAAAAATAATGAAGAGAAAGATAACAGAAATCCAGAATTTCCAGTCACTGCTGAAGGACTAATTAGAGATTTGTGAGTTGCATGATTTTTCTTTTCCTAATGAAAAAGTTTCAAGTACAAAGCTTAACACAAAATTCTAGAAATGAGAATTTGCAACAAGTCAGATGTCCATCCGAGGGAAAGTGATAGCTAAAGGTTTTAGGACAAGGATCATCTATCTATTCTTCCATTTCTGTGAATATTCTAACTTGGTTTAATCAAATTAGGGCTCCAAAAGACTACACATCTCACATAGAGCAATTTAGTCTCTCACAGACATGTCTTTGTTAAGTGCCATTTTAATTTTATGATTTCCTCAACTCTAGACAATGAAGCCCAACTCTACCTTGGTCTTAAGATGCATCAAGCCTAGGATTCTTAAGATTTCTAAGATTTGGTGACTTTGAGCCTGTCGTGACGGCTAATGGGGAAGAATCCAGGAGATTTTCTTGTGTGAGCTTTTAGAGGAGCCAGTAGGGAAACATCTCTTAAGGGACGAAAGAATCTATTAGCAACATCTTGAATATTAGTTCAAGGAAAGTTCATCAATTGTTATTTTTAAAATTTTCTATGAGCACAAGGTATCAGAATTATTACAAGTTGAGGGCCTGCTTCTTAGGAGTCAAGCATTGTTCCAAGTCTTTGACCTAAATGGGCCCAATTAATCTAGCAACGTTTTAAGGAAGTACAGGCATTCCTTGTTTAGTGACTGAGTTACTGCCATATAAATAGTTCATTAAATGGACTGGTCACTAAATGAAGAACTGTATATAGTAGGTCCATTCCAATGATGACTCTGCTTATACTTGCTTAACTCTTACATGCAGTACTGCAATGTATGACAGAACACAAAATTATAGAACAGTACTATAGGAAAAGTTACATTACCAAATAAGCAAGTTGTACTGTACAAAGAAGTCATTAAAACTCTATAAACAAGATATAAAGAAAAAAAGATGGGTCCTAAGTCCAAGTGGTGGGTCATAAGTCCAGCAGTCGTTAAATAGGTGGGTAGTTAAGTGAGGAATATCTGTATTATTATTGTTCCCCTTTAATAGATGAAGAACTTGAGACTTGAGGCGCTAAGCATCTTCCTTGAGATCATATAGCTTGTTAGAAGCACTAGGATTTATATTGTTGAAGCCAAAACTACTCTTGATGCCTCTTTGATGGAAGGAACAGCCCACAAAGTTGATGTACGGGAACCGTCTGAAAATTTCTGCAACTCAGCTTATCTCTATCTTAAGTTTCAATCTAGAAATCCTTTGCATATTGAACCCAAGTCATTTCAAGGCTTTTACTTTTTCTATATATTTTATATCTAGATGCTCCCGGATGTTGAATATTTGTGACCCAGTGACAAGGAAGGTGACTAAGATGCCTCCCATCACAGTGTGCAAATTCATGACAGTGTCTGGTGGCTTACATGACTCCCAGGCTCTGGGAGTTCCTGGATCTTAGTAATCCATCCACTCTAGATATTACTAAGACATCTATTGTCAACCCATGCAGTGTGGCCCCTAGGCCATGGGCCAAAATTTTGTCACTAAAGTATAACCATTTCAATGTAATTTTAAATATAGGATTAGATTGCCTTTGGCCAGGCTCGTACCCTAGAGTTCCACATCCGCCCTGTTAATTTTCCATATACACAGGAGCAAACCTGAGTCTCACGTTTACGTTACCCACCAGGAACCTGGATGCAATGATGATGATCCTGTCCAGAGAACCCACAGTGACTTTGTCTCTGAGGTCTCACTGTAGAAGGTTAGACCTTAGTCCCTTCTGCTCCTGAGTGGTCTTTTGACCTCTCTGGAGTTCTACCACGTAGCAGGGCACGAGGTCTCCATCTCTTTCTCTATTGTGCTGAGCCCTGGAGAACATTTTTCATCTTGAGGAATCCTTTGCCCATCATGCTTATAAAGGTCACTTAGCCTTGAGGCACATTTTTCTCCATGCAGGGTTTAGGATATGGAAAATGAAACCTAGATTTCCAAGTTTATCCCATCCTTTTATCTCTAGAGGCAAACAGATTTATGCACTGTTTCAACAAAGAGGATACAGGAAGGGGGGAAAGGCAGAATAATGTAAGATAAGAAAATCCTAAAATGGTATTTTGCCACTTTGTTTTCTGTGGAAGAAAACTGCCACTTGACTTATAAGGAACAAAGTACAGAATAGGATCCTCTGGCAATTTGGGTGAGAACTCTATTGACATCCTCCAGCACCAGCCTAACAACCCAAAGAAGAGAATATGTAAACCACAGCAAAGAACTTGTTAGTGCCACCTGTGACCAGGTGGCTTCATGTGAGACCAGAAGTTTTACATGAGTGCAATGTGAATCACCAACAAAATGAACTTCTAGCCTCACAAAGATCATCCTTGGGCTTCAGGGTAGAGGGTCTAACTTGCATGTTGTTTCTCTTACACTGCTCAGATTTTTCACACTATTCTCTGCTGTTTTAGGCACTTCCATGCCTTCAGTTACCACAATGATCCAAATAATTTCTCTACCTATGTTGTTCTACTGTGGCTTTTGTCAATAGTTCAAATGCCTGCTGGACACCTCCATTAGGCTTTCCCTGGGCCCCTCAGATCAGACAGGAATGTAAGTGCACGAATGGCTTCCCCCCATGTAGGATTTATTCCTTGTTCCCCTCATCTCTGCAAAAGATGTTGTCACTCTCCAGTTCCAAAGCTCTTTTTAACACTACTCTTTCCACCGTAATCCCTGTTGCCCTATTACTACATTAAGTTGGGTCTACCATTTGAGCTCTAAAAATACAGCACACAAAACCATTCATAATTGGGCCATTCTTTACCTAGATTGTTCCATTTTTGTCCTCTCTCCCCTTGGATTTTATGGCCTAGCTTTATTAAACTTCTCAGTGACTTACAGCTGGGTCCATACTCTCTTTCACCTTCCTATAAGTCAGTCTGGAACTCTCTCTTCTCACTCTCCTCACTGACCTCCTGTTCACTATGACCCAATTGAAAAGTCTTAATAAAAAAACGAAAACAAGGCCTCACTATGTTGCCCAGGCTGAGCTCCGTCTCCTGGGCTCGAATCAGCCTCCCTCCTCACCCACCTCAGCAGCTGGCACCACGGATGTTTGCCACCACGTAACCGTGGACCTGCCATGGCTTCCCACTATCCCATCATCTCACAGTTCCTAAATCATTCCCTATTGCAGCAATATTCAATGTATTTAGTTTCCTGTTCATCTTCTTGAGAGATAGAAAGTTTATATAAATGGAAAATATGTTAGAAGTGGGGAAAAGAAATAATTTCTTCTGAATTTTTAAGTTTAATACAATATAATCATCTACGGTGCGTTTTTTTTTTAAATGGGTAAAATTATTCTCAAATTCACATAGAATCAGTGGGGGTACACCTTTATCACGTATGCCGCTGTGGGAGGTTTGTGTCAACAAAAGCTCAAAATTCATCTAATCAGTGGGGGTACACCTTTATCACGTATGCCGCTGTGGGAGGTTTGTGTCAACAAAAGCTCGGAAAGGTTCGCCATCACTAATCTAGATGAATAACAGCAGAATAGCTTAAAATTGCACAGATAAAGAGAGACGAAAGGAGGTCAGCCTTATTGATGGCTAAACCTGTTGGAAAGCTATAAATGTCAGAATGCTGCTTAAATACTTCAGCAGTTTTCACTGCATTCAGGTACAAACTGTAGCAAAGGCCTCTCTGAGTTTCATTTACTCGGTGGAGCCCAGTTCTCACCCAGAATCCCACCCACAGTGAGGCAGTCTGGGAAAGGTAGTGCTGGCTTTCCAGGCTATGAGGAAAAAAGCAGGCAAAGGAGGTGGAGCTGAATGCGGAGTGCAGAAGAGCCACATCTATTACAACTCATCCCCAGGCTTGGAATTACTGGATTAACTTTGTAATGGCTTCTTTGGAGGCTGCATTCCGCACCCCACCAACTAAACACAAGCTTCACGAGGACGTTTACTTCATTCATTATTAAATGTCTATAGTGCAAAGCAGGGTCCTTACTCGAAGGTCCATATTTACTGAGAAGACGCTTGATAAATAGTTAGGGCTCATGTCTGGTTGTCCCCCAAACCTCATGTGCTCATGGGGATTTTGGAGGACGAATGGATCATGGGGGTAATACTGGTCAGGGGTGTGTGATACCAGATTCAGTCCATGACTTGTCCAGCGTAGCTCTGGGTGTGAGTCACAGATTGGAGGGAAGGGAGAAGCCCCACTCTGGATATGGGTGGCAAAGCTTGCAGCCTGGATGAACTAAAAAGAGAAAGAAGAAAAGCTCATTGTTTCCTGCCCGCCCTGCCATGAACTGTTTCCACTCTGCCATGACCTGCCTTGAAGCCAGATGACTATGGACTGAAATCTCTACAGACTGTGAACCAAAATAAACTTTTTCTCCTTTAAGTTGTGGGTGTCAGGTGTTTTTGTCTCAGTGATGAGAAAATAACTAAGATAAAGTGTGTGACTAAAAATTAAATAAAAGAGACCTCGCTGCATTTTGCACTAGTAGGCCCATACCTTCTGCTAATGACTCATCTTGAAGACCACATCTTAAAAGAAGCAGTGACGAGCCAGACTGAGTTACAAGACAGAGCTGCCAATGAGAGGCTGTGGCTAGTTACCAGGTCCTGTGAGAGATGGAATGGGAAATATTTTACCTGAAGACAGAAACTCCAACAAGTGGGAGTTCTGACCTCCCAACCCTGAAGTCTATCACACGGAAAAGGCACAGTATGATTTTGTTGCAGCAGAAAGCAGGACTAGGCCAGTCTGCAGCTGCTGTCAGAGATCGGTCGGGGAGAATCAGTGCTGCACCTCATCACAGGAGGTGGCCAGTGGCTTCCCTGGGAAACAGCCTGCTCAGGGATGGGGCTTCTATGCCATTAATACTTCAGGGGTAGAGGAAGATGTGACAGAAGGTTTCTGAGCCCTTAAGGATCTTAAGCTAGACTAGAAGTGAGCATATTTCTTCCAAATTCTTGTTAAAATGCCTCATTATGCAAATGTTAATGTTTCACTCCTTTAGACCAAAATGAGTTATTCATGCCCTGAAACCCAGAGCTGTCAGACACTCCCAAGCTGCACTGCCTCTGGGCTGCAGAGGTAGTCAGACAGGGGGCTGCCTGGCATCTCACCCTTCCCTGACCAATCATCATGCTGCCCTGCAACTGGTCTTCACACATTGCTAGCAGCACATCCGAAGTCACACACATTTGCTGTTCACCCCCACGCTTCTCTGGTAGGAGGCTGATTTTATTCTCCTCACTGTAAAAGCAAGTAAAAGCACAAGACACTTGAAGTCGTTTTCACAAGGTTACTGAAAATTCAACGGAGACCCAGGGGAGAGCATGATGTTGAATTCTGTAGCCTCGCCATCCGCTGCTGCCTGCACTGACAGACTCAGGAGAAGGCGGTGATAGCATTAGTTCTACTTTGTGGTTCATGCTTTTGAAAAGGAAAAGCAATCTATATATATAAATAGAACCAGAAACATAATTGTTTATTTTGTAGTAGTACAGTGCCTGGGTTCTAATGACTCTTTCTTCCTAAGACTCTAGGGTCATAATGCCTCGTGAGGAAGACTGAATAAACCCACATGCAAGCAATAGTTTGGTGAAGTTATTTTGACAATCCTCCAGGTTCTGCCTTAACTAGACTGGAAAGGAAGAGGGAACACTCAGCAGAAGGGGACTTATGTGAAGGGACACTTTCAGTTTGTCCATCTGCCCATTCGTGAATTATTCAACCAACCCTGAACAGCACTCTTTTGGAGTGGATGTTTAAAAGTGGTGAAATTGAAATGCATTCTCTCAAGCTTTCTGTATCCTCAGTTTCCTGAAATAATTAAAAAAGGCAAACCATGTCAGTACAGTACCTCCAAACACAGGTAAATCTGGCTGAGGACTGTTTATCATCACCAGCTCTGTGGGGATTTTAAACTTTTCCAAGATAACGGAAGGAAATTGGTTTTCAAGGAAAATAAACATATAAAAAAATCCATTCTACTCAACCCAACACTCAGACCCTCACCTGAAGTGATTTTTCTTAGAGGAAGAAAAGTAATCGATGCATTCTTAAACTGTCCTGACCATGCCAGGAAGTCTGGAGGGGACAATGGAGAAGAAATGTTAGGTCCCGGATCCCTCCCTTCACAGGAAGGATCACCCTCAGAGCAACTGCAGTGTCCCAGAAAACTGTGCCCCTCACCTCAAAATGCAGGTTAAAATGTTTGTGTGTAAGTGTGCACATTACACAAGTAAAGTGAAAATCATGGGGCTGGAGATAGAGCGCAGCATGCTTGAGGTTCTGGGTTTGATCCCCAATATTACAAAAAGACAAAGAGGGGAGGGGACAAGAGGGGGAACGGAAGAGGGACGGGAGAAAGAAAACTTGTGGAATAACTACAGTGAAAGAATCAGAGTGTTAGGGATCTGTAGTCACGCAAAATGCAATAAAAACAGTTTCTTTTCTTAGCCTTTTCAAAGACTCAGTGACAGAATTTTATATACTGTGACATTTAACTACTCAGTGTGGAAACACCTCATAAGAAAATCAGCGTTAAATCACAAATAAATAGATAAAGGGCCAGGGATTTGGTTCAGTGTTTCCACTGCCTGCCTCGAAAGTGCAAAGGCCCAATTTCAATCCCCGGTACCAAAGGAAGAGCAATTTATTAAGATAGTAATGTTGTGGGGGCTGTTTGTTGTTTTTCTTTGGTTCTTTTGCTTGCTTTCAATTATTTGTTTGCTCTGGGAAAATCAGAAAGAATGAAAAATATTTGTCCTTCCCCCCACAATTCCAACCCTGGTGGCAACCAAGGATCAAAAACTCCTGAAGATTGGTGGCTTCCTTTTCCCCCAAGGCAGAAATAAAGAATTTTGAAAATGCGCGTCTTGTCTGAGATGGCCGGTGAGTAGCAAAGAGCTGCGTGGCTGTGAGTGATGTACAGAGGGACCGGACTGGACTCTTCTGACCCGCCCGGGGAGGTGGGATGGGGGAAGCAAGGGGTCGATGGTTGTCAGCACTGCAAGGAGGTGGCAGGAGCCCCGGGGAAGGAGTCTATCAGAGGAGACCCTGGGAAGGGACCCTGCCACTTGGTAAGGCCCCCGTCTGTGGCGGTCCAGCCGTCACAACACGAACATGCCTGAGTCAGGGAGTGAGGATTGAGAAAGAAAAGAACACTCAAGCCTGAGTGGAGACGAAGAGAAGTCTGATTTATTTCACAGAAAGAGCTCCTTTTATACGTTCACAGCAACAGGAAGCTTTTAAGGGCACACAACAACCAAAAACACCAAGTCATTGCTTTTCAAAGACCGGATTTCCTGACTCTTACTGATAACATCAGATCTTCAGCTAACGAGCTTCCTGTTATGTCAGGGTGAGTTCCTGACTCTTATAGATAACATCAGATCTTCGGCTAACGAGCTTCCTGTTATGTCAGGGTCAAAGAGTCAAAACTAGTTTAACAAACAGTTTCCTTGAAGAGTAGCAAATGTTGATGCCTTAATTATACAAGAAGAAGTTATTTTCCAAATGTCAAACTCCAGTGGGCCATGACTGGGCCCCCACA
>NW_022900926.1:11811278-11811782 GCF_012274545.1 Fukomys damarensis | reverse complement strand
TCCTAAAATGGAGAAACAATATATACAGTGAGCAATAACATGTTTAGTAGCTTCTCCTGTTTGAGCTGAAGCAAGAATAAATCCTGAAAATGTGTCAACAACAACATGTACATACCTTTGTTTTCCAAACTCCATTACATGAGTAACATCCATCTGCCATAGTTGATTAGGAAGCAAACCTCGAGGATTAACACCATAATGTGGAACAGAAGAAAATTGAGGGCAAGTGGAGCACTGTTTAACAATTTGTCCAGCAGCTTCTCGAGGAATCTGAAATTGATATCTAAGAGTACGACTACTTTGGTGATGGACTTGATGAGATTGATGAGCTAAATCAATTTTAGAAAGGGCAATAAATTTTGTGGAAACATCAGCAAGATGATTTCCCATAGACAATGGACCGGGTAAAACAGTATGTGCTTGAATATGTCCAATAAAACAAGGAAGACAACGATTATGAATATAATTTTGTACTTGAATAAAAAGTTGTTGAATCTCTAAATT
>NW_022900926.1:11784856-11808444 GCF_012274545.1 Fukomys damarensis | reverse complement strand
AAAAGCATGCAAGTCTTGCCTGCTCCCATTTTTAATATTTACAAGAAAACTCACCGCTCCTCTTTTGCCTTCCTTTTGAAGGTCCTCTTCTTTCTTTTTGATGAGATCTCCTTTTATTCTTTATCCAGCGGTGTCCTTCACTGAATCCCTCGATACTCAGGTCCCTGTTCTTCAAGTACCTGTTCTTCAGGTCCCTGTTCAGGCGCCACTTGTGGCGGTCCAGCCGTCACAACCGAACATGCCGGAGTCGGGGAGTGAGGATTGAGAAAGGAAAGAACACTCAAGCCTGAGTGGAAACGAAGAGAAGTCTGATTTATTTCACAGAAAGAGCTCCTTTTATACGTTCACAGCAACAGGAAGCTTTTAAGGGCACACAACAACCAAAAACACCAAGTCATTGCTTTTCAAAGACCGGATTTCCTGACTCTTACTGATAACATCAGATCTTCAGCTAACGAGCTTCCTGTTATGTCAGGGTGAGTTCCTGACTCTTATAGATAACATCAGATCTTCGGCTAACGAGCTTCCTGTTATGTCAGGGTCAAAGAGTCAAAACCAGTTTAACAAACAGTTTCCTTGAAGAGTAGCAAATGTTGATGCCTTAATTATACAAGAAGAAGTTATTTTCCAAATGTCAAACTCCAGTGGGCCATGACTGGGCCCCGACACCCGTCCCCCTGAGGAGAGGCAGCGCAGCCATCTGTCTGCTCCTCGCCGCCACGAAGCAAGCACCAGAGGACTCTCACGGAAGTGCTGGCCTAAATCCACCTCCTTGCGCCTTTTCATAGCCCGGGTGGGACTGGGAGAAGACACGCAGCAATTAGTGAGGCAGAATGTCCCACCGTGGCAGCATATTTTATTTAAAGGGTGACCCATTTTGCATCCTGATTGGTGAATCAAAATATGTGTTACTGCTGTTGCTGCTCTGTGCGTGTTTCCACATTAGCAGGAGACTGCAACTCGAAAGTCCATTTCTAATACTGATTCAGTAGCTTAGAACCAAAAACACCATGAAGAACTGTGTTTCTACTTCAAAATGGAAAAAAAAAATTGTTACCCATCGTGGACGGAGGATCTGACTGGCTTCCAAAGATGCAATTAATTAAAAATGTTTACAGTGGAAGATTTTATTACAGTGCTGGTAATTAAATACAAGAGGGGCGGGTTAGGGAAAGTTTTAAATTTTTCTTTGTCATGAATCCTGGCATTTAAGGAAAAACACCATGGCTAAAGTGGCCCCAGCTGGGAGAAAGAGGGGTTGGAGGCTACAGTCACACATATTTTTAGTCAGCGGGCACCTCGCCTCGGTTCCTCCATGGACGGGGTCAGCAGGATGCCCCTCCTCTTGGCCCAGGATCCCACAGACGCCCTTCGCATTGCAGCCGCAGAGACCGCCCATTCCCAGGTCCCGACTGTGGGCAGCCCCCATGAGCAGAAGACCATTCGCCTGCATCCTGACCTCAGAACCCTCCCCAGGGCCTGATTTCTTCCAGCAGGGGCTGCAAGAAACTTTTCAGTGAAACTCCCCCTGCACACATGGAGGGTTAGTTAGCAACGAGAAGCTGGAATAACATGGTGAGTCAAGTTTTAAATTCATTCTGCCAAAGCCTTAAATGTCGTAATGACTGGATGAGGGACTGGATGAGAGCATAAGGAAGGTGGTTCCAGAAGGACATAATGAGCGACCCTGTGCACACCAGAAAGCAGGGGGTTTTGGGAGAGTCAGGTAACGTGCACATTGCCTGGAAAGGTCACAAGGCCTGGGCCCAGAGGCCAGATTTGCTTCCTATACTTTCTGTCTTCTGCAGTTGCTCCTGTGAAGCCTTGTTTTCTATTGATCTGATCCATACCTGTTATGTGGGTGAACCACTATCGCATTTTTTTTTCTTTCTAATTTGAAGTCTATCTTGGGAAAGTAGCTACAGACTCCAGCCCTGCTCTGATGAGGCTCCAGGGCACTAGGTCATGGATTTGCATCCTGTCTGGCTTTCACATGATACTTGTTTTTTTTTTTTAATTGAGTTCATTGGTACATTTTAGGTATACAGCACAGTCACATTCATCACTGGGATCCTGCACCTTTACATGACAGATCTTGGTTCTCATTTTTTCCCCAAACCCCTGTGCTCTCGTGAACACTCTAAACTCAGAGCAGCTGATTTGTTGAGTTGGGAGATTGGAGCGTGGCAAAGAGGCTGGACAAGTGGGCCTGACCTGTCAATCACGGTGGTCCTGGACATGAGCAGAGCATCTGGCACCAAAGAACACTGTCTTCAGTTCTCTGGCACAAGATCAAGCAGGCTTTTGATAGCATGGCCTGGACCTGAAGTCAGAGTGGAGGATATAAAAGACAGCGGCCATTAACCTTGTGGCCGCTATGAGCCTGTTTACTAGCTTAATCTGTGCTCTGCAGATTGTATTTCTTTTCCTACCTTTAATGTAACCTTTAATACGTTTAATAAACTACTTTGTTTCCTGTCCCAGTCTTTGTTCAGGACAAGAACCTGGAAAGGAACCTAGAGGAACACAACACCCCAGTATTCTGCTAACTCAGAGACCAGGTGTCCTCTCACAGGAAACTCTGTGGTACCTGCAGCACCCTTGCAGCTGTTCTGCGAGCTGTGTGCTGTTTATCCTTCCCAAGGCAGCCACTCTCTCAGAGAGCTCTGACGGAGGGAGACTTTATGTTCAGATGCATTGGTCATGAGGGACACAGAGGAAAAACACAACAGAACACAGAAATAATGGAGCTACTGCTTACAGTTATCAGAGAGGAGACAACATGCAACCCACAGAGCCAGTGCAAAGTGGACACCACGGAGGAGAAGCGCATCAAGCAGCAGGTGGGAGGTGTGAGGTGTCTGCGGGCCAAGGCCTTCACACGGCTCTGGGTGTTACACAAGTCAGCGTCCCCCAGGGGGCTCTGACTGGTTCTTTAGGAGACACAGGCCAAGTCCCGGAGAAGGCATGCCACTGCGGTTGGGGCTATCGAGGTGGGCACTGAACAAAACACCTTAAAAACTTATGAGAGTGAAATACTGAGCATCTGTTGCTTGACTAATAGCCCTCATTTTAGTAACATTGAGTGTCGGGGATGGGGCCCTGGTGTGTGCAGCAGCAGCACCAAGTCTGTAGCAATCCCTGCTGAGATGCTCTTTTTTCCCTCAGATTTGAGAACAGGAAATAATTAGGCTCCCAAATGGAGAATCAGAGAGGAAACCACTCTTCTGTCAAGTTCTACTATATTTTTAATTTAATGTTTTTATGTACCATGTAATACAGCCGTTATAATGATATATAATTATATATAATATGCAGTGTGGCCCTATTTAAATTACATGGGACCATGTAAACCTCTTAAGTGGGAGTTCATAGGATCTCATTTTTCCAGGCTGATGTGTAAGTGCCAAAAATTACTTCAATTTTAATTATTGCTAAATGTCACAACATTTGTGCCTAACGTCGAGTATATTTCCAGTCTGACAAATTAGGGAAGGCATCAGTTAAAACAAGGCATACCCATTCTTCTCTATTTTATATCTGATTACCATCTCAAGATTACAGAGGCAAAGTGTATAAATTTAGTAGGCTCTCCGGGCATTACAGTACAGAAATACCTTGACTTAGGAACCCTTCTGTTCGAGAACCCTTGGGTTCCCCAGCAAAGTATTCAGGCAAAATTTTACTTCCATTCATGAACTCCATATCAGGTGACGGACTTGGCCATGGCCCTCTGCCCACACAAACAGGAATGTGGCCATTTCCCCCAGGACTGTGGAGCAAATTAAGTTCGTGAACTGTGATACCATTATAATTTGAATCCTGACATTGACTAGACCTATGAAGTTTTCTGAATTGGTATGTTTTAGAGATTGCTAAACTTAAGTTAGAATCTATATTACAGAGACCCAGGCTGGCTAATGCCATGTTTTGATGTTAGTTAAGTTTCTTTCTTTCTTTTCTTTTTTTTTTTTTTTGTACTGGGGATCGAACTCAGGTCCTTGTGTTTGTGAGGCAGGCACCAGAACCACTGAGCTAAATCCACGGCCCAAGTGTCTTTTCTTAAAACAGTTTTGTGAGATAAGTTGCTCAGGGTGAAGTTGAACTCCCGAGCTTAAGTGATCCTCCTACCTCTGCTTTGAGAGTAGTTGGGATTCCAGACATGTGCTTTAATTTTTTTAGTATATAAATTTAGCAAATACATTTTGAATTTCCAATTGGACCAAATTTTGGAAATTTATTTTAGTATAGTCACATACACAGTTACAAAAATTATTTATTGCACATTTATATTAAGAGTGCAAATGAACCCCACAGCCACAGCAGGAGAGGATCGCACAGCCTCAGGGAGTCCGGGCCCAGTGGCCATGGCAGTGGAAGGAGGAATGAGATGTGTCAAATTCTTGCTCTGTGTCCTTCTGCTGGCGTTTCACACCTGTGCAGTGGGCTGCATCGCTGTGGGGACAGTGGTCAAGCCTGTCCTGAGCCACAGGGCTACTCCTGGCGGCCTGCTGCCTGCGATCATCGTTGCTGTGGGGCCTTCCTCTTCCTGGTGGCCTTCGTGGGCTGCTGTGGTGCCTGAAAGGAGAACTGCTGTCTCGTGATTGCCTTTGTTATTTTCCCGTCTCTGATCATGCTAGTGGAGGTGGCCTTAGCCGTCGCTGGCTGTGTTTTCAGAGACAGGGTTCTGGCAGCAGAGGCAGAATTACACCCAAACAATGATACATCTGCATTCCTGAACCATTTGCAGACACAAGTTGAGTGCTGTGGGGCTGCTGACTCCACGGATTGGGAGAACAGCACCAGCGTGGGCAAGGGCCGAATTCCTGAGTCCTGCTGTGTCAGCCACACGGAGGGCTTGGCAGTGACGTCAAGGAGCATTCTCTCCCCACTGAGGGCTGCGTGGAGAACATGGGAATTGCCTGAGAAAAATGTGCTGTTGGTGGCCGCAGCCGCCCTGGGCATTGTTTTGTCGAGGTCTTGGGAAGTGTCTTTGCCCGCTGCCTTGTGAAGAGGATCCGAAGCGCCATGAAGGGATGTAGGAGTCTGGTTTTATTAGCCCTCATCTAGGGGAGGAGAGTAGTATCCCCCGGGTCTTTCAATTAAACAGATTACTTTTTCAGACAAAAACAAGAGTGCATATGTAAGTACATGCACTTTATTTCATTGCCTTATTCACATATCTAGAGGTTTGTTTTTTGATCTGGGACTGCCATTTGCTCAGTACTTAAAAGTCTAAAGTTCCTCTGTCTAAAAATTTTTCTTCCTAAAAGAGCAGTCAATAATATCTCTCTTTTTCCCTTTCTTTCTTTCTTTTTCTCCTCCTCCCCCTCTTCCACCCCCTCTCACCTCCCCTTCCTCCTTCTGCTCCTCCACCACCACCTCCTCCTCCTCCTCCTTTTTTTTTATTTTTGAGGCAAGGTCTTGCTATGTAGTTCAGGGTGGACTTGAACTCAATATGTAGCCCAGGCTGGCCTCAAACTTGTGATCCTCCTGCCTCAGGCTCCTGAGAGCTGGGATTACAGACATGGGCTACCATGCCTGGTTTAATTTTTTTTTTTATGCTGAAGTATTTAAAATACATTTCAGAATTCTTTTGGGGAATGCCTGCATCAGCCTCCCAAGTGCTGGGATTACAAGCACCACCACTCCCGGCACTGCCTTATTTTTAATCAGCTACACAAAACATTTTCTCCTTAGTTGGATGATTATCTGCCCAGCTCCTGGGTGGGGGCGCTTGGCAGGCTCTATCAGGAGCAGTGGCCTCCTTTACAGTCCCTGTTGGGCCTATAGTTGGTGGCCGCCTCCCTCTCTTCCATGTCCCAATCCACCCCATTAGCAGAACAGACACCACAACAGAAACAAAGCAAAGAAGCACCACAGCCATCAGAACCCGGCAGCACCCTTGCTGGGCTCCTGCACTTTCCTTTGGCCTTGCAGTTTCCACAGCCCCAGGCGAGTGCTAAATGCCCATACCGCTTTCCCATGCTTGGAGTCACCTGGCTGTAAAGAGAGGACAGGGGAGCCTGGTTTCATGTCTGCTCCACAGGATGCAGTGGCATTTGGGGAAGGATGGGGAAAGATGGGGAGGCTGTTTGAGGGAGATTTCACCCTTGGCACTGCAGGCTTCTTCCAAAAGCATTTGAAACCAAATATAATTTGTCCTCATACACTTTTAATTGCTGAGGGTGACCCTATTGTGTGAATAATTCAAGATCCTTCTGATAGCGTGACTTTGATCCCAATTTTTGAGGGGGGGGAACTATCCCCAGACTCGTTTCCCTCCCTGGCTTTGGTACTCAGCACCTTCCTGTCCTCCAGCTCCCTCCAGCTGCCCCGCCCGCTGACTGCAGGACCCTCAGCCCCACAGGGCAGGGGCAAAGCCATGGGCCCCACTCCCAGGCTCACTCCATGTGGCCAAGAGTTGTGTGAAGCCACTAAGTTTTGAGCACACTCACCTAAACTCCTTAAGACAAGGGCCTACGTGATTCATATTTTTCTTTGGGGTGGCATAGAGTGAGGACAATGAAATTCATTGATTCTTATGCAGAACCATGTGTCCAGGTTGTATTGTATGTTGCTCCCAGCCAGCTGACGACACATAAATGAATGAGTTTTCACAGTGAAAGATGTGTCACCATGTGCTTGCTTTTGACCTCAATTTTGTTACACAGTTAGGCTCATAGGTTATAAAACAGGCAGCACCTAATTAAGCTTTGAGTGCAGCTAAACAGTATGCTTACCGCTAATGCAGATGGAGAACTCATGGCCTGTGTCATTCATAAGCAGTTAACAAGTAAGAATGTACACTAGTTAAATTGAGACAGGTAGAAAAATCTAGGGATTTTTCAACCTTTATGAATACCCTGGACACCTAGTAGGTTAAAAAAAAAAAAAAAACAAAACAGTCCGTGTACAGGAGGCCCTTAATAGTCACAAGACACTACACAGGATCCCTTACTATTCACAGGGTCCTACTCTAACGTCCCACCGGTGACACATTCTGGCCCCACCTGTCCTCTGTGCAAGGAACATAAGCAAAACTTGTGCTTTATCTCTTTTCCACTGCTTTTCTTGTGGTTTATATTGATCTCAGGGGCCACACGACTCGAGTCTTTTGTTCTGTGCTCTCTGGGGTAGCTCGGGAGCTGACAAGCAGCACAGTAATTTTACACATGGCACAAGGGGAGAGATGCAAGAACAGATCCACTCCACAGAAGAGTCAGCAAATAGCTTCCCGGTCTTCTATTATCTCAAGGACTGTTTACCCAGCATTTGCTTCCTTCTCCTCCAGGCCTCTCTCTTCCATTCCTTCTTCCTTTGTCCCATCCAGAACTATTTTTCTGCTGGCTACAGAGTCAGCTGCAGGTAGCTGGCATCCGTGGCTGGCATCTCTCTGTGTCCTAGAATCCTGGCAAGAGCCTGATTCCTTCCAGCAGCAATCTGAAGAGCCTGATGATGAGCTGAAGTTTCCCCTGTGCCTACTGATTGGAGGATCATTTAGCAGCTGGAGCCAGAACAAAAATGGTGACTCGGGCTTTGGATCCATTCCCCCGATGCTAAAATTCCCTAAATGAATGAATGATGAATTTCAGAAAAGAGTAGGATGAAAAGAGGCGCTTCTGAAAGGTGAGGCTCTGATGTTACTTCACAAAGGTAGCACTGGTGGTTCTAGTTGAAGTGTTGAAAAGACCGTAGCGGGCTGTTAGAGCCCATCTCAGGGAGGGTAGCACCCACCTCTCCAACTTAACAGCCTACCCCGTTTTGAACAAGGTTGGCAGGAATCTCATTCAGCATGTCCCTATCCAGCTGTCACATGTTTGAATGAGCAGGCATTGTCAGTCAGCACACTTGCACGGGAGAACACAAATCACACTTGCACCACTGGAAGGCTTATGATAAAGAAAACACAGCCACAGAATCAGAGTCAAGGAAGGAAACATTACCCGAATCCCCAAAGGCCCCTGCACACCACGTCACAGAGGTGAATGCTAGCCCTTCAGCCTGTCTGGTGCATTATTCAGTCCATATATTGAGTTGTTAAAAATTTTCAGTACTGGAACTTCCTTTTCATCTTTAAAATATACACATCTAGTCTTTCACTGAAATGCTCCATCACATCATGTAATTTCTTAGATTTACTGACTGCAGATAATTTAGACTCTGGGCCCAAGGACTCCACAAAGTCTAGCTCTTCTGTGGGTCAGTTTGTATTTTCTGGTTTTTCTCTTGGCCTTCAGCCATTCCACATTTCCTGTTATTCTTGATCATTTTTTATTGATTGTCAGGTATTCAGTGTGAAAAACCCTAAACATTTAAGGTGCTTTTCTTTCCGGTGAACAAGTGGGGTGGAGACCAATCACCCTAACCTACCCATGGGTTAGCACCGCCCAGTTGAGCTGCAGTCCCAGGAAGGTGCCCATGTCCTACTTCCCCTGCTCCCAGAACATAGTCCTTTTCAGGTCCCAGCTGAAAGTAGTGTCCTTTCTCCCTGCTACATTCCACATCCACTCTTTTTGTCCCGTGGTCCCCTCAGCAGGTCGACATCTTCCTCAACTGTCCAGCTTCTTGGAGTTGCTCATTTGGCAAATGCCATAAGAGGTAGGAGTGAGGGAGGGTTGCTTCCTGCTGCTGTATTTCTCTTTTCTCTGGTGTTTTGGTCCCCAAGCCTAGAGGCCTTGCTAGGTCTCTGTTGCTTTAAAATAGATACTTAGATGTAGGCAAGTTGTTGTATGTTCATGATTTTGATCCTTGGAGAAACTGTGCCAAGAGAATTGCAAGTTTGAGCCCAGCCTGGCCTGGGCAACTCAGGAAGACTCTGTCTCAAAAAAATTAAATAAATAGTAAATAGATAGGTGATAGATAGATAAAAAGGGCTGGAACTGTAGCTCACTGTAAAGGCAAGGGGGTTCATTCCCTAATACTGCAAAGAAAAAACACATCTTAGTAGTACACTACCAAGCTTTTCTAGTTGTTCTTGGCAGTATTATGGGTCATCAGGAAGCTGATTGAAGTGTTTAAAAATGAATGTGCTGTTTGTGCTACTTCATGAGCTTTTTCAAGATAAAAATGTGCAGATATTTGAAAACAGTTATTCTATAGTAAATTGTACTTCTTTTGAACCCTAAATCATTATGTCATCACTCTGTCCTTATAGAAGTTGGACAGGGTGAAAAAAGCAAAAATAGCACAAAACGAAAAAGCAAAGAACAACAACAACAAAAAAAACCCAAGAATCAGCGCTCTTGCCTATGGTAGAGCTGCTTTTGGAATGACCCACGAGTGCTGGGTCTACCACGATTAGCCTCCTAGCCATCAGGGGAAGCCCAGTCATTTCCTGGGCCGTGATGCTCTTGAGGAGAAAGTTCACTAGTGTTCTCTCTGAATGATGACTTCAGCTTTGCTAGTTGTACTGGAACTTTTAAACCAACATTAACAATGGCCTTGAATTTGTCCAATTCAAAGCAAAAAAAATAGCATCTCATTTGAAACCAACAGTGCCCAAAATAGTGCCTCATTGATATTTTTTCCTGGGCTCTGTCCCCCTCCATACCTTTGCTATGCTTTTTATCTCTGTCAACCAATTTTCTTTTAATAATTTGTTCCCTGAAAAGTGACAGAATTGGGTCAACCCAAATCCTAGGTGGCAGATAAAACTGCTCTTGTGCAGCAGGAGAAGAAGCCTTTGAATTCCAGGTGCTTTCACTGGAAGAAAATTAACATTCAAGGCTGTACTTGGCCAGATAGTTGCCTCTTTCAGGGAGCAGGCAAACTGGGTGTTTATTTATAGCTCTCTTTGAAAAGAGCAGTGCCCATTTTTGATCAGAGGAGAAAAAAAATAGACCTTTTACCAACTTGATGTATTTTTCCTTTAGACTCATACTCTTTCTTGTATTAATATTGAGTGCCAGTTAAGGCATATGTGTAAACTCAAATGCCCAGTAAGGGGACAGAATTATTTAACATACCTATAAAGTTCAAGGGTAATCTGGTTTATTTAATACTGCATACTTGAGTCCTTAGAATATTCATGTTTCCTCTTCTGAAAGGCTTTAAGGATGCAAAAAAAATGATTAAAAATTCTGTATTTCAACAAATTTATAATATCATAACATCATGTTTGATGTAATTGGAAAAAGAAATGTTGAAACAAAGGGTTATAATACAGACACAAAATCAATTATTGGGCCAGGAATTTAGCTCAGTGGTTCTGCCACCTGCCTTGCAAACACAAGGTCTGCAGTTCAATCCCTGGTACCAAAAACAAGGAAATAAACAAACAAAAACAATTATTGTTTGGCAATAGAAATGAAGGATGTATAAGGCTGAATTTGAGCTGAATGTTAAAGAGTTGATGAGTTTCACCAAATTCATCTTCAAAGTCACTTTCCCATGAAAGACTTCCTGAAGCTTCCTCGAGCCCTTCCTCCCCACATACAGACTTCTTTTAGGTCCCACTCTTTCCAGAACACAACTTATAAAGCCTATTTTTGGCAAGTTTTTTTTTTTGTTAGATATGTTTAACCAAACAGTAAGCCCCCAAAGGGTCTCCAGATCCTGACATGAGACTAGCACCATCTCAGCCAAGAGCAAACATTCATAAGCATTTCTTTAACCATTTGGCCAGTCAGTTTAAAAAGACATTGAAGACTCTAGCTTCACAGTTATTACTACAGGTTGGAGTCCGGGGGAAGCAGATTGTGACTGCACATTCGAATTAGTAGGTGAGGTTTAAAAATACACTTTATTATGAAAAATTTGAAACATTTATGAAAGTAGACTGAATAGTATGATGAATCCCAGGTACTCATCACCTAATTCAAAAATTATTTACTGCATGGCTAACCTTGTTTCATCAGGTAGGAACACTGGATACTTACCAAGCAAAAGACTAAGCTAAGCATGCACATTGATATTGAAAGCAAAAATAATTAAGTGACTACATCTCTAGACAACGTGATTTTTCCTGATTTTAAAAATTATTTTGGATAAAGAGATTATTTCATCTGATACAAGAGTATCAGTTAAGAGTATATAAATGCATAAATGTCATTGGGTGAGGATAGTTATGCAGTAGCGGCTCAAGAAAGAGACACTAACTAAAATAAAATAGTAGCTCCTAATGTGAAGATGGTCCTCCATTCTGGAAAACAGAACAAACTCATTTCCTTTTAGTTCTTGTCTCTATTATTTTACTTACAAGATCTGTACTTATTTATTTATTTTTGCTTTTCCCATTCAGAGTTCTTTTCTGTACTCTCTATACTTTTTAATTTATTCCTTATTTTAGTATGAGCTACCATGTGTTGACTCAGTATATGTTTGAAAAGTGCAGTGACCACAAATTGGTAAAAATAGAGCCAATTGTACATTGGTGATTCTAAAAATTAATCTTTGAAATTTTTTAGCCGTACTAGACTTGAAATGCATAATGGGGATAGAATGAATACATTTACATACTACTGAATATTATTACATCAGTGTATTTTTGAGATGCATGATATTAGTTCCAAAATAGACCCTCAAAGGGGAATCCATTTTCTGGTCCCTCTTCTGTCTCTCTTTGAGAGAAGCTATCTTTCTGTCAATAAATTTTTCCTACTCGTAACCTCCATTGTTCCTAGAATTCATTCTTCAAGTTTAGAGAACACACTTTGGATATCTACCAGGTTTGGGTGTTGCATTTATTCCCCCTATATCATTTTCAAGGTGATATTCTAAATAGGTATCAATCACCTGAGTGAGGGACCAAGATCTTCTAAGAAGGATCCTTGACCCATCCCTTTTCACTGAAAATCCTTGCTCATTCCTGTATCCTTGCTATATGACTTGCTTCCCCATTGGATCCCTATTTAATCAGTATTACCTCATTGACTATACTTGTGATAATCTTATTGGTTCTTCACAGTTTTGTCCACCTTTTCATTTCTTATTGGATCAATATTATCTAAGCAACTGTACTTATAATCTCACCCATTGACATAGTTTTGTCCCACCTTGAACCTGCCTCACCTTTGTCCCATAAAACACCTTTGAAAAGCTGGGTGAGAAGGTAACCCACTTTCCAGTCTCCATTCTGTCTCTCTTAGACAGAAGCTATCTTTCTGTCTCTCAAAAAAAAAGATACACAGAAAAGGAAAAAGAAAAAAAGTAGTCCCTCACATTGAGACTGTTTTGGTTTCTATATTTAACCTGTCAAAAATCACTGCAAAGAAAATCCTGAAAAAGTGAATTCCTCAAATGTAGCTTTGTCTTTAAAATATAAATATAAATGCATTATGTGAATATTTAAGTTGTTCTCCGATTTATTTTAAGTATTTTAAAACTTAAGAAATTTGCTTGACTGGTTAAATGAGCAATAGTATAGTTCTGACATCTTGTCAGAAATAAAGGTAAAAGAAATAGATTCTCATAGTGTTATTTCATTCATCCTTCAAACACAATGGGAAAAAAAAGCAAAGCAAAGTGATGAGCAAATAAAAAAGATAGATTGCTTACACCTTGCAACTGTGCCTGTGACTGCATAAAGTTGTCCTTCCTTTAGTTTTAATCAGTATTCTTAGAAAATATGCACATATTCCTTTAAAATGTGTATTATTTTATTCTAAATGTTATTTCATAATCCATGCTACAAGGATTTAAAAACCTTTAGATGAAACTAGTGCAATGACAGATATTTTGTAAAGTAAGAAACATTTTGGTGCAAATGCTCCAGTTTTGGAATGCTCCCAATAGTTAAACTACCTGCTTCACATGAGGGTGGGTTTACATACCAGAAAACAATTTAGGAGACCAGGAGGAGGGTGGAGCTTGCAGAGTGGCAGATGTAGTGCTTTTATCCCCCTTTAAAAACTGAAAGTATTAGATAAATGTCATAGTCCTTTAGCACCTGTTATGATTTAGCTCTAAATGTCCTCCAAGTCTCCTGTGTTCAGAGGTGGTGCTTTTTGAAGGGGACTGGATCGTGAGGTATTATATTCATCAGCTGATTAATCCATTGCTGAATTCATGACTGAATGTGTTATTAGCATATGTGTGGGGATATGTTTGGTAGCATATGTGAGTCAGCAGAGGTGGGACACGAGGGTCCTAACCCAAAAAGGATGTGTTGTTGTCCCTGCCTCCTCCCTTCTCTTTCTGTTTCTTAGCTGCTTTGTGTTCAGTAGTTTTCCTTCACTATGTCTTTCCACCATGGTGTTTCTGCCTTGGAGTCAGCCAACCATAGACTGAACCCTCTAAAACAAGAGCCAAAATAAATCTGTCTCTTAAACTTGAGGACATGGGGTATTTATCCCAGCCGTGGGAAAGTGACAATATAACACCTAACCGTGATTTTGGGGAAAAAGTGACTTAGGAATCATCAAAACTTTTGTTGCCAACAAAAGCTTAGGAAAATATTAATGAGGCATTTCTTTAGCACTTTGTTAGTGCTTGATGGATTCAAAGCCATTCCTAATTTTTGGTTTCAAATTTCCAGTATATTAGTAAAAAATACCTGCAGGCTTCTGCCAGAGTACATTACCAAACCCACTCATAGTGAAGGGCTGAAAGATAAAGGGTGATTCGGCTCCCCCTGCTGGCAGGGAGGCTGCTGCAATCCTTGCTTCTAACATTGGCAGAGGCCCTGCATTGGGTGCAATTGAGAAAGTAAACTTAACATAATCAAGAGCAACGATTCCTGAATAAAACTTCTGCTACATTTGCTTTTTCCCCTTACTCCAATGTCAGTGAGGACACAACTACGACATAACAGAAATACGCAGGTGTATTTCCCCATGCAAACTGTAATTTAACACCAAAATATTTCTGTGTTTTAAAAAAAAAAAACCATGAGATAGCAAAAATAGCAACACTAGTTTATTAAAATACTCCAGTAAGCTTTTGGATGACAAAAACTACTGGCAAGTGCAACTAAAAATGCTAAATACAATATTGGTAAATATCTATTTTAAAGCAAGCAATCCAGCAGGGCATCCATGGCTTGGGGACCAAAACCTCAAGAGAAGAGAAATACAGCAGCAGGAAGCAACCATCCCTCACTCCTACCTCTTATGGCATTTGCCAAATGAGCAACTCCAAGAAGCTGGACAGTTGAGGAAGATGTCGACCTGCTGAGGGGACCACGGGACAAAAAGAGTGGATGTGGAACGTAGCAGGGAGAAAGGACACTACTTTCAGCTGGGACCTGAAAAGGACTATGTTCTGGGAGCAGGGGAAGCAGGACATGGGCACCTTTCCATTGAAAAGGCGATGCTCAGGCACCAAGGAGTGCACTGTTATAAATTCTTCTATTTTGATGCCGTCTTGGTCTCTATTTTTATGTAGGTTGACTTTCTCAGGCCAGAAGCAGGACTCATTTGGCAGTTTGCAAGTCTCACCTGATCCTGCTTCTTCCATGCAAGCTGATCTAGATGTCTGCCTCCCACACTGCATCCTGGTAGCCACCCAACCAGTAGACACAACCTGCTGGACTCCGGCCACTCACCTCCACATGCTCATGGATGGGGCAGGTGTTCGAAGCGGGCTCTCAGTCACAGCGTGATTCGGGAGGACTTGTGCCTGCTTGCTCTAAACCAACCTATTAGACAGTTCACAGAGATTCTTGTAGTTTTCTTATGCTGCTGCCCATCATCTTTTTTTTTTTCAGCTTTGAGTTTATTGGTACATTTTAGGGATACAGTACAGTTACATTCATTGTTGGGATCTTGTACCTCTACATGGCAGGTCTTGATTCTCATTTTTCCCCTTGTCCCTGCCCTCCCTTCACCCCCTCCTCTCCTCCCCATCTACAAACACTTTATTTCCATCTTTTCATTATCTCACATTTTTTTCTTTTCCCTTATTACCCTTCCCCTACCCATCCCACCTTCCCTACACCTTTAGCTCCTTTCTTCCCATTTCTCAGTGTCAGTAATCTTATTAGGATCTTCTGTATTATTGCAGATTATTCACACCAGAGAAACTATTCAGTATTTACATATGTGTGTCTTATTTATTTCACTTAGGAGTATATCTTCAATATGCATCCATTTTCCTATGAATGAATCTATTTTCTCGTTCTTTATGGCTAATATTCCATTTTATAGAAAAACCACATCTTTTTTATCCAGTTTCCAATGGATTGCCCATCATCTTTTTAAAAATTGTATTTAGGAGGATTTAAAGAGAGGATTGTGAAATGCTGTACATGCACTAAGTCCCTGTGAGGAATGTGATCATCCTGTAATACAAACATGTCTATCTCTATCTCTATCTATCTATCTATCTATCTATCTATCTATCTATCTATCTATCTACCTATCTATCTATTTATCTATCTATCTATCTCTTCAGGAGATGCAGAAGGGTGAGGGTGGGGAGGAAAGTGGGTAAGCCCCAAGAGAACTGTGTCCATCTTCCGGTATGTGCTTTAGCCCACCTGTATGCAGTTAGCCCAAATAGCAGCACTATCATTCTTACACTGTCTTCACGTGAGTTCCTGTGGGCACCAGGATCTGAATTCTTCTTTATGTCTCTCATCTACCCATGTTCTTGGGCCCCCAGTGTGGGCAGGACTTAACCAGAGAGTGTTCTTCCAGGAATAGGTTCCTGGTGCTTAAGCTTTGACTCCATCCCAAGGAAGCCTTCTCTGTTACCCATAGCTGAGATCAGAGCACCATATCCCTAGGAACTTACCGAAGGCTCCAGGACTGAGAATGGATGGAACAGAGAGGAGAGCTCAAAAGAGAGCAGGTGAGCTGCTCTTGAGACTGACAAACTCAGATCCAGCCCCTCGCTGTGGCTCCTGACTGGTCACCCATCATCCTACTACCAAACTCCAGGCAATGCCTGCTACTTGCTTATATAGGACTGTCTTCCTCATCCTACTTGCTCTTATTGGGAGCCTGCCTAAGAATAGCAGTAGCATTTACCGAGTTGCATACTGTGTGCTATGAATTTTTCATGCTTTAGGAACTTAATTCTGTCAGTCATATGCTGAGTTGGCAATATCTGTTCATTTTATAGGTGGGCTCTGAAAGTTGGAAATGTGCCAAAAGTCCACACCAAATTATCTTGCAGGACTAGAATTTAAATCCGTGTGGTCTCACCCTAGATCCTGCATTCTAAACCACTAAACATTGTCATCATCACTGTGCTAGAAGTGGGTGTGGGTCAGCAACAATAACAACCAAAGAATTCAGCATCCCTGCCCTCCAGGCGGGGACAAACATTAAGACATACCACAAACTCGTCACACCCAAACTACTGTGATCACCTGGGCCCCAAAGCTTTCTGTACCCTTCCGCAGTGTCACTGACATTCATAAAGTTGCCCGAGCTAGAATTTGTTGACTGGGTTCATCTCGGTTCTCCCATCACCCTTATGTCTCATCACACACAAGCCTTCTTACTTCTACAAAACTGCTACCCGTCACTACTCCCATCCCTTATCTCAGGCTCTTTTCCTCTTTCCTAACTGGTCACTCTGCCTTCTGTTGTCTCCTGTGATTTCCATTTTTGCCTTTAAAAGATGTAAATGATCATAGTCATAAACCTTGAGAAGGCTAATTCCCCTGTAACTTTATCATGTGGTTCCCTCTACCTGGAACATCCACCAACTGATATGAAACCTGGTTAATTAATCTTCCTTTGTGGTTAAGCACAGGATCACTTCTGAGAAAAATTTCCTGAACTTCCAAACGACTTTGAATATCCTCTACCACTTCTATATTCCAAGGTACAGCCTCTATGATTGTGTCACCTTGTTGCACTATAGCCTGAGACTCTCTCAGTAAACAGAGAGCTCTAGGAGGATAAGGACTGCATCAGTTTCATCTGTGCAACCTATCACCTTAGAATGAGCAGAGAAATAAATGGAATGATCAGAATCTCTTATTCTACACCAGGCTGCCAAGGAAGTTCTCCCAGGGGAAGAAAGGCTTTTGCTACCCTTCAAGTAATAACACATGGCTGAATTTCCAGTCCTTCTTCCTAAGAACAGATAGTACAAAATCCAATTACATCCTAGGTCATGGCGATGGCAGGGTGGGGAAATGGCCATGCTGTGATAAGTGTCCACTTTGAGATACACACCCACAGCATGAACGGGAAATGGAACCCTCCTCATCTTCTGAGTTGTCCTGTGCGGCTCTTTTTGAAACTGCTGTTCTCTTTCAGGACAGGAGCATCACGACCTGAACCATCCGTTTCACAAGGTCACCTTGGCTCAGAGGACAGATTCAAAGCTTTGTTCTCAGCAGGGTGGCCTAGCTCACGTCTGCGGGTTTTGGAGGAGCAGTGATTGTGCAGGCACCAGAGTTTGTGTCAATGCAGGTTCAGTATTCAGATGGAGTAAAAGTAAAACCAGGTACAGTGTTTCTGTAGTAGGTATTCTGAATAAATACACACAAAAAATTACATAAGTTTCTTGAAGAAGAGAAATAATGCTGGCAAGATGAATTGGCCTTGTTTTAGTAGGTACCCCATTTCTGGTGCTTATACAAATGGAACTGGTTAATCTATACAAGGGATCCAAAACAATGAACTCAGAGCTCGGTTTTAGGGCCTTCACAATGTGCCAGTTTGTTTTCATTATTTACTTATTTATTTACTTGCACTGGGGATCAAACTTGGGACCTTGTGCTTGTGAGGTAGGTGGCAGAACCACTGAGCTAAATCCCTGGCCCCATTTACATTTTTTAATGTTGTTAAACACAAAATTCTTAAAAGTACAGAAAACAGGAATATACAGTTTAATAAATAATTACAAGTTAAATGCCTCAGGAGCCACCTCCTAGACCAAGAAGTGGAGCCCTCACACCTATTATGGCCAAATTGTGCCCTCCCCATACTCTTGTGTTGAAGCCCCAACCTCTGGTACCTCAGACTGTGACACAGCTGGACAAAGGGCCTTTTGGGGCAACTCAAATGCAGTCATTGGGGAGGTCCCTAACCCCGTATGACAGGGTTTTTATAAGGTGAAATTTGGATGCACAGAGACGCCAGTTGTGTGTGCGTGGAGGAGAGGCGACGTGAGGGTACTGACGTGTGGGAATAGCCAAGAAGGAGCCTCAGGGGGAATCGCCCTGCTGATACCTTGATCTTGGACTTCCAGGCTCCAGAACCATGAGAAAATCAATTTCTGTTGTGTGAGCCACCCAGAATGGGTATGTGGTTATGGAAATCTGGAGTGCCCTGGGTCCCTTTCCAATGGCAAGGTCCTCTCTCTCCCTCTGATGCAGTCAGTCATTGGACTTAAACATTGATGAATGCACTCACTCATTTCATGGCAGTTTTTTTTGTACTTAAGGAAAATTTATTCAAAATATAAATTATAATAGGGACAATTAAGATATTTAAAGTGATAGGAAAGATTTTTGCATTCATAAAGCAAAAATAGATGTCCTAAGAACAAGTAGGTATGAAAAGAAGCTAGAGACCATGAGAACTAAATCAATAATTTTGAAATACATAGAAACAGATATTTTAGTGGTGTTTAAAATAAAAATAGATATTGTGTTGTGGTTCAAAAAGCAACCACATTGTTTCAAAGCAAATTTTTAAAAATTTGAAATTAAGCATATTTTAACTGAAAAATAAAAACAAAAATTGTACATATTAATGGCATAACATGTAATGCAAAGCTGTTTTAATTGACAAGTAGAAATTGTGTTATCATTTCACTGCAATTTCACCATCTGTTTGCATCCAAAAAATTACAGCTCAGTTTTGCTAGTTTTGCAGCTTTTCAAAATAAATTTGAATTTGAATGGCTTTAGGCAAAGTGTCCTCTCTGTAATTCACAGTAGCCAGTGTGTCCTATTGCCATCACCTGGCCATTCCCAGGAGCACTGCTGTGCCTTTGACCCAGCCTCCTGGAATGTGATTCCTTTAGTGGCCAGGGATCATCTCCAGAGCAACAGAGTCAGTGCTTCTAACAATCACACTCTTTCAGTTCCCACTGGTTGCAGATGCTAAATGTTAGATTTTTGTTTTTGAATTACAGTGAAAACTGTTTGGAGAATTCTGTGACACTCATTGAAATTGTGTCAACCAGAACTGTCACATACCAAGATAGAAAATCGCAAGCCTTACCAGGGTGAGAGCTTTACTTAAAGAACCAGGAACACCCCAAACTTTCTCTTGCCTGTGTCATACAGGGTCCTGGCAGAAAACAGATGGATGGACAAGTTGAACTAATTCAGGAAGGGTTTATTGACAAAGGAACCCTTTTGAAGAGTAGGAGAAGCACGAGGAGTGGTTCAGGAGCCTGATGTTGGTAGCAAAGACAGAGATAACAGCATGAGGACAGAGATAGAATGTTCTGGAAGAGAATCCTAGAGAGTGGTCTTTTTGCTAAGCGTTCCAGATATCCTGAGACAAATGCTCAGGAAAGGAGCCAAAGGAAAAAGTCTCCATTCTCACTTTTTTCTCTTTGAAACCCTTCCTGAGTTCCCCATTGACTGAACCTAACCTGAAGCCAGAGGGCATGAGGACCTGGGGAAGAATACACATAAATAGATCTCAGAAGGAGGGGATTGGAAGACTTCCAGCACTACACCTCGGGATGGTAGCATACAGGAGTGCAGATGCTGGTTTTTTCTGGCATTTTCAGGTTTGAAATGTTATCATTCTCCAAGGAGGACAGTGCATGAAAATATACAGTGTCACCTGTAACCCCTCTGGAAGTACACAGCACCAGGATGATCAAAGTGGAAATCAGGGAAAGAAAAGCGGGTATCTTCAGGACTCACATAAGGCGAGCCTGCCTGGCAGACATCTCCGTGCCAATTAGATTGCATGACATTTGAGTTTACTAATTTTAACACTCGGTTCACTCCACCACCAAATGACAAGAACAATTAGGAACAGAATACAGAGCTACCATCTGGAAAGATTAGTATGCTTTTTAGGAAAATGGGTGCGGTCTCCTCTCACATTTAGACCCAAAATTAGCTAACCTTAAAGCATAAATCTCCTCTGAAGAAATCATATCTTGGAACTTAAACTAAAAAAATTTTTTTTCAGTTTCTTTTCCAAAAGAATGGCCTAACTATATCCTATTACATATAGCACCCAAACTTAGTTATTTCTAGGTGTTTTTATTATTATGGAATTTACTATGATCCTATTTACAGAGTTTGGAATTGTGCATAAAGAGAATCCATCCTGAAATCTGCCGAAAAGATCCTAGCTATTGAACTACTCGAGTTATTACACAGAGAGGAAGGCATGAGCTCAGACTCCAAAGACAGCAATTCGTTCGTCTTTCTCCAGGGACTGTTTCACTTGCAGTTCAATGGAAGGAGGGGAAAACACAATGCAACAAAGAAAGAAATATTTCATTAAGAGTTATTCTTCAACGTTATAGTAAACAAATCCTTTGAGGATCTAGGATTGGAGACCAGGTCCCAAACTTACCTCCATCCTCAAGTTGGAACTCTCCATACTGCTGCCGGAATGCGAAGTGGTCTGGTCACTGTGGAAAAGTTTGGCAGTTCCTCAAAAAGTTAAATGTAGATCTCTTATATGAGCCACAATCATATTCCTAGGTATGTAGTCAAAACACTTCAGGACACACACAGATACTTGTTTGCCAATGCTTATAAAAGCACTATTCACAATAACGAAAAGGTAGAAACAACCTGAGTGGCCTTCAGCGGATGAATGAACAATCAAAATGTGGTAGACACACACAATGAAATATTATTCAGTCACAAAATGCAATGGATTCTGACGTATGTTGCAACATGGATGTATTAGGTTTCCATCACTATATTGAAATACTGAGACAGTTACATTATTAGGAGAAAATATTTAGGCTCCCACCTGGATTCTAATCAGGTGAACCCATTGTTTTGGGCCTTCGGTAGCCATGCTGGATAGTAATGGTGGGAGTGGCAGTGGAGCATTGCACTTGCCTCATGGCCAGGGAGCAAAAGAGCGTGCGCAAGTGGCCAGGGGCCCATAGTCCTCTTCGAGTGTGCCCCAGACCACTGAAGAATCTTCCAGAAGGTCCACAGCACCTCCCAGTAGCACCACCCGGGGACCAAGTCTCTAACACAGGGACCATCCGCAACCCTTCTGTGTACAAAAGGTAACAATGGGTGAGCTTTGAAAACATTCTGCTAAGTGAAATAAGACGGACATGAAATGACAAACATTGTGTGATTCCTCATGTACAAAATCTTTAGGCAAATTTGCAGAAATAGCAAGTGAATTAGTGATTATAGAAAGAAGGAGAGGAGGAGCAAAAAATGAGGAATTCTTGCTTAAAGGGCACAGAGTTTCTGTGGTGAAGAGTTTTTAGAAATGAGTATTGGTGATGATCGTACAACATATAATCGAGGCCATTAAATTATACACTTAAAGATGGCTCTAATGGAAACTTTTATGCCATGTATATTTTTAACCACAATTTTAAAATTCTGCATCCCCTTCCTCTCCGTTGCATCTGATTTTAACTGAGGGTATCAGATGAGCCGCAGAAACACCACATAATGTCATAAAACAAACTTAAATAAAGCCAAACTAATAAGTGAGCATGACAGTGAAAATGAAATACTCATTTCTGGTTTGAGTTCAAAACCCTAAGGCAGCCTCCCTCGGGTCTTCATTCTTGAACAGGGAGTTTTCGTAACAACGTGCTTAGAACATCGAAGGAGGCTTGCACAGTAGACGGCGTGTCGCTGTTCTTCAGGCTTTCGCCACTTTCTTGTTGAGACCCTACAATGAACTGTGCTTCCCAGCCAGAACCACGCTGTCTACAGCCCTGGCTCCCTGGCCCTCAGACAGGAGACGAAGACCAAGGCCAATCTGCTTGTCGGAAGTGGCCAGGAGCCACGCCCCCATTTGATCACAGCAGTATATTTTTCAAGATATATAGATCGCACTAAATAGAATTATTTATAGGAACATTTTTAAGTGATAACTACTGACGTTTCTAATTTAAAAAGTATAGTGACTTTGGAAAGGAAAAGAACTCAAAGAAGGAAAAATAAGTCCCCACAATTTTATCACCTGCGTAGCTGGTTATGGTATGTGTATGCAATAATTAATGATAGTCAAAATGATCACACCTAACTTTTCCTCACTTTTAAAGAAATCATTTTTCCTGGAAAAGTATTTGGAAAAGTACAGATAGACCAATGGCTCTATCCCACGATGACAGTCATAAGGATGTGGATGGATCCTAGCCCCAAACAGCAAGAGGCCACTGTCGGGACAAAGTTGTAGTTTGGAAACTCCTGCTTACCTACTTTTTGCAGTGATGGAGACCACAAACCCGAGGAACAGAGGCTGTGTCCCCAGAGAAAGGAAGAAACACACTTGAGCCAGCACTCGAGACAAGCAGGGCTGCCACAGGTGCAGAGCAAAGCAGGGATGTGTGTGGATGAAAGAGTCAGCATGAAGTGTGGCTGCAGAGTGGACCACAGGCATTTTCCCTTGGAAACCACGAAGTTCAGACAGATGGGCAGAGCTGCACCCAGAAACGGCTGATCTGCAGGAGTGCGCAGGACTTGGGAATCAACGCTGCCTCTCTGCGTCAAAGTGACCTGAATCCTCGAAGTAAGAACGGCGCAATATTCTTATTTGTAGGATTTCAAAACATAACTTTCTGGAAGTCGATGGTTTCAGAAAACAAGATATTTTAGTAAGACAGTAATGGTCCCTGGAAGACAGTTACCATCGTGGCACTTAATAGCTGCGCAGGATCCTGGGAGAGATGTCGCCTACTAAGAAATGTCAGCAGCCACTGGGCCTTCATCTGCATACATTATCCCAGCCTGATGAGTGGCAGGGGAAGTTTTTGACTTTTCACTTCCACTTGATTTAAATTTTTTCATTTTTCCCATTGCTTTTTTTTAATATCTAAATTTGTTTCTTTTCATATACATTGTTGCAATATCATATATCTAGCTGAATTAAATTTTTCTTTCTTTCTATTTTTGGTACCAGGGATCCAACTCAGGCCCTTGTGTCTGCAGAGCAGGTGGCAGCACCACTGAGCTAAATCCCTGGCCTTTTCTATTTAATATTATTCTATTGTGATTTTTATTTGATTGCCTATTGTTTTATACATATCATTTGAATGGCTAAATAACCAACCACCTCATAAGTGTACCAAAGATTACTTAAATCCAAGTTAGTTATTACCTGTTGCTACTTCATAAATTTCTGATTTTTACTATAGTAAGTTATATTTTATTTTTTTTCTTTTTTATTGAGGATATTGGTACAATCTAGGTATACAAATACAGTCACATTCATCATTGGGATTCTGTACCTTTACATAACAGGTCTTGATTCTCATTTTTCCCCTTGTCCCTGCCCTCCCTTCACCCCTCTTCCCCTCCCCATTTACAAACACTTTATTTCCATTTTTTCAGTTTCTCATATTTTTTTCCTCTCCCTTATTACCTTTCCCCCACCCTTCCCACTTTCCCTACACCTTTAGCCCTTTACTTCCTATTTCACATTATCAATTGTCTCATTAGGATCCTGTGTACCATTATAGTTTTTCACACCAAAGAAACTATTCGGTATTTCAGTTAAAGAAATCTCTGTATGAACATTAAAAATAGGGAATCCTAAAATAAAACTAAAAAG
>NW_022900926.1:11671505-11784279 GCF_012274545.1 Fukomys damarensis | reverse complement strand
TCAACACAGTAAATTGGGATGACTTTTTCCAAAGTTGGCAGCACCGTTAAAGTTTCCCAAAATTCAATTTATATATATATATATATATGTGTGTGTGTGTATATATATATATAGACTAATAATAGTATGTTATGCATCGATAGCAGCAATAGCTTTTCCAGGTTCTGCAGTCATCTGAACAAAATTATAGACATTCAGCACATTCCATTAAAAAAAAACAAAACAAAGAAAAGAATAATATCCAGACAACAGCAAAGTTCTGTTGCTGCTGTGGTACCTGGCACCATTTTTTCTATTAGCCTCTTAATCATCATCTGGAAAGAGAACATTCTAGAGTAATATCATTAAATGTAGCTCTGATAAAGCACGGTCCCTACTATGTATCATAAAGCAGATACTAGATATTTTTACATTCACAGAGGTATGATACAGTACTGTCCTACATCAATAATACTAGATTCAGTTTTGGTTTGAAATTTACTTTGTCTGCAAATAAGATTGCTACCCCTGTTTTTTTCTGGGCTCCTGTCACATGGAGAATTGTTTTCCATCTTTTCACTTTCAGTCTATGGGCTTCTTTTTGCACTAGGTGTGTTTCTTGTATACAACATATTATTGGATTTTGCTTCTTATTCCATTTTGCCAGTCTATTTCTCTATATTTTAATAAATATCTTCATGAGTATAGCTTTTGGCAAACTGATTACAGAGTGTAAGGTTATAAACTGTTTTGAGGCTGTAGATATTCCTTTACAGATTGCTATCCCAAAGATTAAAATATCTCTAAAAATTATCATTTGTGGCACCCACTTAAACACAAAGAACAATTTCCCTTTAATTTCTTTAAATTGTTTATTCTAAGGCCTTAAAGTGGTATTTGCTTGTTATTCTAATTTGCATTTTAAAAATTATCAGTAAAGTTAAACCTTTCTCATACTGTTTACTAATTCTAGCTCATTTTAGCTTATTATTAAAATTTTTCCCTTGATCATGTGTTAGGAAGCTTGAGATGTTTCTCATCAAACCATTTTAGCTCTTAAAAGCATGTATCAAAGCACTGACTGTCATGTTAGCAGCAACATTTTCTTTCTGGATGCAGTTTAGAGCAAGTTTTTATGCATTTATTCTCTTAGTTTCTTGAGCTTCTTCTCAGTAATCTCATAACATGAAGTTAGGGACCAGAAACCTAAATTACCCAGTTTCCCTGATTTCCTGCGGATGGTTCCGGGTTGTCATGATCAGCTGTGATGTCTGACACCAATAATTTGTTCGTAATGATAGAAAAACTGGCTTTGGAAAATGGCTTGTTTTAAAATTAAGTTCTGGACACTCTGAAGTACTACTATAATACTGTCACGCATCTTCAAGGGTTCATTCTGCAGAACAATGAGTGTGCTCGAGACGCAGCCTCTGGAATCTGAATCATCAGTCCTGCAGCTGTGGCAGCTGTGAGACAGTGCAGCGTCTTTCCACGTGAGGCTCATCTTTTATATGCATTTTAGATGAATATTGGAAACACTGCTGAGTTAAACTACGGTGTACCCCGAGGTTGGATCAGTGAGGAACTCAAGGAAAGAATTCTTAATGCAAAACCCATTCCAAGCCAGCCACGGTTATTTTGCACAATTATCTTAGTGATTTCTGTGAAGTCTAGAAGCCTGTGGTATTGTGGCTGCCACAGCAGTTTATAATTCCAGGTTACCCCCGCCAGGTCCCTCCCTCTTATCACTAACTGAAGTAGAAAGTTCAAGGATTTGAGATCTCTCAAGATATCTTCCTTTTAAAATGCCATTTACTTGATTGATTCATTTACAGAGTGATGGGGAATTCAGGACATCCTTGGCTGAAAATTCACTTTGGACAAACACGTGGCCTAATAAAGGTGATAACTGACCCATGAAAGGGCTATTTTTCTTTTGTGTTTGTCCTCAGCATTTCTCATATTTAATGTCAGACTTCAGAGCTACACTGTTCAAAAGCTGCTGATATTCTGGCTGTCAAATGGATAATAACCTTCAAGCTAGGGAGCCCTGAAAGTGTGATAAGAAGATAAAGCAGAGGCTTGAGTTCAGTCAGGCAGGTGGGTGACTGCATGTCTCACCCTGTGTATTCATGTGGCACCACGGACACTTTTGAGCCACTTCTCCCAACTTCAGTATTTTAATACAGATGGGGCCAGTTTAAAATAAATATCTAAGTGGATCTTAAAAGAGAAATATTATTCTATTGTGATTTTTATTTGATTGGGAAAAGGCATCAGAAAGCAATAAAGTAAGCAGTCACAAGTTTGCAAGAGAAGGACAGGGGAAGGTTTGTCCAGTGTTCCTCAGCTTTATTGTACAAATAAGGGCAATAAAAATTGCATGTGTTCAAGTTGTTCAGTGTGATATTTGATGTACATGGGGTGGTGAAATAATTAATGTAATCAAATCAATTAACATCTTCATCACCACATATGGTTATTATCAGAAGACAAAAGATGTACTCTCAGCAAATTTCAAGCAAATAATAGTTTTATCGACTACAGTCACCATACTGTAGATTAGACTCCCAGAACTTATTCATATCATAACTGAAGTTGTGTATCCTTTGAGCTGTGTTTCTGTAAGTCCTCCAGTCCCCAGATCTCTTCTTTGTTGATACCATGTGATGCCACCACAACTGCCACCTTTCCCTATGCCTTTTTTCTGTCTCCTTCCTAAAAATCTCACCTTGGGATGCCTTCAAAATTGAACTTAAATTGCTTTTACAGATTAGTTAACTAAATGCAAGATTCGCCTTCTTTACTTTTCTTTCATTTCCCAAATCTGTGTGAAGTACTAGAGACCACAAATAGAGTCAAGAATAATGATAATCTGTATTTTAAGTAAATCAAAATAGAGCCAAGTATGGAATTAAGAACTGTAAAGCTTGCTCACATCTGCTTCTCTTTCTAATCAAAGGAATAAAACATTACAATGTAGTTGAAATCCTCTTTACTCTCATTTCCAAATCTCAGGGCTTTCCTTCTCCCACAGAGGCAACTGTTATTACTTCATTTGTTTGTATAATAGTAGTCTGCTTTAGTACAACAGTTTTTTAAAAAATTCATGTCAAAATCCATTATTTTACACATACACGTTATCCTGTTCATTCCTTTTAACTGTCAGTAGTATTCAGCTCTACGAGTACTACATTTAATCTTTTTGGACATATATCTTGAATTTTAAGGTTTTGTTATTGTGAGAAGTTTTAGTGAAATATTCATGTACCTGTTTCCTTGTATTCATCTGCAAAAGATATTTCTAGAGTACCAGGAAGAGGTGGAATTATTAGGTTGTCAATTTTTAAACTGACTCCACACGAAAACATTTCTCTCTACAGGAATGATATCAGTGACACCCTTCCTTGCCCCTGTAGTGATTGTAAACAGCTACTTCTCATTTTGGTCTAATATTCAATATCATCGTGGTTTAAATTCTTTTTTTTTTTCTTTTTTCATACCAGGGATTGAACTCAGAACCTTGCGTTTGTGAGGCAGGTGGCAGAACCACTGAGCTAAATCCCCGGCCCTATTGTGGTTTAAATTCTGCCAATTTGAGGCATGTGCAGTTGTTTTTATGTGCATTTTTCTACTTAATAGAGCAGTTGATTATCTTTCATACCTTTATTCACCATTCAGATCTTACCTTCTGAAAATGATCTGTTCACCTCCAAAGATCCTCCTAGGATGCACGGGTTTTCTACTTGCACTTAGAGAGAAACTGAGGCTCAGGGGAGCTGAGTGACTTGCCCAAGGTCATAGAGCTAATGAGAACCTACGTGGGACTGCAGCCCCGGTGTCCCAGTTCAGCCCACCCAGCACTTACACCTTCTCAAGACACTGATCAACACATGAAATCTTCCTCCTGATGTGGGAAAGTTATCTGAGACACCTCCTGAAGACAATAAAATGGACTCCTACGAGGTCCAGTCTGAGTTCGGCCAGGAAACCCAGAGCACACTGCAACCCCTTGGGAATTTGAAAGCATTTTTATTTCCAGTCAAACCCTCACAGGAACCCTTTGAAATATAAACTACTAACACCATTGTCTTAGGCACTAGTGTTAAACAACTTGCCCAATGTGACTAGACAAGGAGGAAAGAGGAGCAAAAGCCAGGAAAGCACGTAAAGTTCTGGGTTAGAGGAAGATCAGTGAGAATCGTTTCAAAAGAAAAAGTAAAACCTTGTCAGAGAAGACAAAATAGTGTTAAAGGATTATTTCTTCTTCTCCCAGATTCAGTTTTTGTAAAACCAGAGAGAAGCGTATCTGTAAAGGATTTTTCAGAGCATCTTTTTGCACCTATTGTCTTTAGCAAAGAAATTGGGGTCATTATCTAATTTACAGGAGTCAAGTAATTTGGACCCACTGGATTAAAATTAAATTTAAATCAGCAAATTAAGTAAAAAATAAGTAAATAAATTAATTGCATTTAAATAAGTAAATTTAACCACTGGGTTAAATTTAGAACCCACTGGCAGAAACTCGGGCTGAGACTGATGTAGTCAGCAAAATCTGTGCACGTTTCAAAGCATAAAGAAGCTTCACGTATGCTCCTTTTGGTCACATTCTGTAAGAAGGACTTTCAACAACAGCAGCTATGCTTGAGATCTAAATAAAGCAGGCACAGTGGTCTAATAGGTCCTTGAGATCGTGTGTGTGTGTGTGTGTGTGTGTGTGTGTGTGTGTTGTGTCTGTCTCTTGGTCCATACATCTAGGGCAATTTTTGGCAGACAGGTGTTGATCCTACTTTAGTCTTTTTGATTTCCTGGCAATAAGAATCCACTTCATTCTGATTGCATACTTTCTAATCTTAATGCCTTCCTTATCAGGAAGCTGATTTCTACCTCACTCCATCTCATCAGCTGCCAAACCTCCAGAGCAGTAAGAGCGCCAAGTGTTACCACCTGAAGAAAGAGAATCTGATGTAGGAGGACGTTGAGAAAGACGGAGGGGAGAGAACCCAATTCATCTTGTGGCTTGTGAGAAGATAAATAAAGGAAAAACAAAGCAATCCATGGTGGGACAGGATCCTGTGCCCTCCTATTTGGCCAAAGTTATGGAAAGAGGAAGAAGAGTAGAAGTGAAAGATAGGGGGCACTGCCCACCTTCATTTGAAAGTGTGTGAGAAGTCATCTCACGGGTGGCTCCTAACACCTACAGAGCTGGGTGGATGGTGGGTCTGAGGTTGGCCTCCCAACCCCTTTTCAGCTTCTATATGGAAAGGATGAGATCGCAGACTCCACTGAATGCCCTCAAAGGTATTCAGAAGTGAGTGTTTGGCTACATATTTGCTGGAGGAGATAGATAATTTTCTTTAGTACAGAGCAGCTTTGTAGCTGAGCAATACACCATTGGATTTGGGGACACAGCCGCATGTCAAGGATCACAGCAGGAGGAAAGGCCAAGGGAGGGCAGAGTCATAGACTTACGAAACTCGTAGAACCACAGACGGCACATCTCAAGCTACATACGCTGCATGTTTCAGCAATGGCCAACAGAAGTATACTGGATTGACAGAACCCTCCAGTCTCCCAGACACAACTTCATAGAATGGCACCATGTGGGAATCCAATCTAAAACCCTAAAGCATCCATAGTGCTTGAGTTATCTGAAGAGACTCTCCGCGTCTTTAGATTGCACCTTTAGACTGCCCAAAATACAACACTCCTATCACTCAAGGAAGTTTGTGAAAAAGATCAGATCAGTTTTAAAGATGAAAAATATCTGTGTTTGGTTGGCTGATCTGATTGTAATATAATATATTTTTTAATGAAACGACCTCAATTTTCATGGAAAGAGGAAGAATTGAAGTGGTACCCAGAGAGAGTGCCTGGATAAGCTACCAGAGATCCAAGCATTTTACCTCAGAGGAGAGTATTTTTTTCTTTTAGCTCTACCCCAGTCCTAAATTCACTGGGTCTCAGAAAACAAATATGGCTGCTGGGTCCAGGGGTTGACCCTGGTGGGTAGGTGGTGGTGGTTAAAGAATTGAAACGAGTGTCCTAGCTTCTGCCAGTCTTTTTTTGGGGGGGTACTAGGGATTGAACTCCGGTCCTTGCACTTGCAAGGCAGGCCACCAAACTGCGGAGCTAAATCCCGGGCTGCCAGTCTTTTTTTTAACAGCATTTTTGTCCATCATTAACTACATGAAAACATTTTATATGCATACATAAGAATTCTTTGTTTTCTTGTTAGTTATTTAGTTTTTACCTCATATGTTATTTAGATAATATAGTAATTCTTTACTTAAATTTTACTTAAATTTTTGTGCCAACACTTGATTCTTTCCTTAGAACAGTTTTATATAAATGAAGTCACCGATTCCTAAGGATCTAGAATTATGTGTCTAATAGTGAAAATTCCTAAAATAATCACCTGTGAACCCTTGAGTTATGACCAACCTGACAAACAACCAACTTGGGTTATGACTGGAATTTTAGTTTTAACTTATGAGCAAAGCCTTAAGCTATGACCCAAATGCCAGCTTTTTGAGCTTTCAGATGGCCTCGGATACAGATTAACCCTTAAAGAGCTCCGGAAGGAACACGACAACATCCTCTCCTGTGCAGGGTTGAGAAATCCTGGGCCAGGGTCTCTCTAGGGACCCTGAGATCTGCCTGTGCATGGGAGGGAGACTGTGAAGCTGTGCAGAGGAGCCTGAGTCTTCAATGGACCAAGCTGAGTTACAACCAGCCCTCAGGAATGAACTGAGTTTGTAAGTCAAAGACCTACTTTTTTGTTTACAGAATATCATTAATAAGTACAGTGATCTTTGAAACCAAATTTTCAAAATATTCCTTCTCTTACACACACTTTTAAATCGTTCCATCAGTTAAATCACTTGCATTACCTTTAAATCATTGCATTTTAATTTAGTGCAAGTTGATGTAGCTTTGTTTTAATTTTTTAAATATTTTGGAACTGCAGTTGTCACACAAGAGCTATTTTTTTTAAGTATTTTTAAGTCCCCAAAGATGAAGCTGTTGGCTTGGGTACTTTTTTAAAATCTGGAAGTAATTTCTTTTTATTTCTAGACTTCACTATAGATAGCCGCTAATGCAATGTTGCAGTAGTCAAGTCTGTGAAGATGCTTAGTTTTGGAGACAGCATCTCCTGTGAAAAACACTACCTTATTTAAACATGGAGGAGTTTTTGGCACCTAAGAGCATAAAAGACTCACACACATGAAAGCAGGAAAGCTTCAAGATCAGTTACAAAGCACATTCAACTCCCAGTGGAGCGCTCAGTGTATTCAGGAGGGAGAGCCCATTGCCATCGGTAGACTGATTTCTAACACAAATGACAATAGTGTACCTGTGCTTGCACTTTCTCTTCCCAAGGAGGCAGAAATCCTGCCTTATTTATCTTGCTTATTTTTGCAACTAAGTGCATGTTCGATATGCACTGTCGAACCAATTGGTAGAGCGATAGGACACACGTAGGCATTATTTCACCAGGAACTGGGTGGCTGCTGCATGGCTCATGTTTAGATGCAGAGAAGAGAGAGACCTTGAGGAGAAAGAAGAGTGAGTGACAGCATTTCTGAACAATGCTTTTGACCTCTGCTCCCCTTGGAAAGTGTCACTGTGCTAATAGAGCTGGTAGACAGGAAATCCCTCCCTACCCTCTGTGTGTCTCTCATCTTACACAGATTTGCAGGCTGCTTTTTTTTTTTTTGATTTGTAAAAATGGTGAGTAGGTAAACTCTCAAGACTACGTGCTTTGTCTGGAAGAGGGGGATAACAACAGCCCTGGGCCACAGCGATGGATGGAGCGAAGGAGGGAAGTGCCTCAAGTGCCCAGCCTGGTGTCAGACCCTCAGAGTCATTGCCCAGTGTCAGCCTTTGTGACGTCCAGAAGGAATAGGGCTCCTGTTATCCATTTTTATGCATACAATCTTCATAAAATCTTCTCTTTTTTCAGGTTAAAGCCCCATACCCATGAAACAGAGAGCTATCCAGTTGATCGAAATCAGAAATACTGTATCATTGACCTTTATTGTCTAAAATTCATGAAAAGTATTTTATTCAGAATTTCTCCCAAGGCAGGATGAAAGCCTCTAGAAAAATAAAATATCCAAGGAGCATTTCCTGCTGCCAGACATTCTCAAGGACACGGCCATCCTTCTGCTTTGTTTCCATATAGACACTTTGCTCTAGTTGCTTACATACATAGAATCCATGCTTTTAAAAATAAATAAAAAATACATCTCTTCTCATGTTTTTACCAGCAACTCATTGGGTATTCCACAGAAAATCTATACAAATTAATGTCTTTCTTAGTAAATTGTAAGTCTGGGCACCATAGTAGGGTCTGTTCTCTTCTTAGTGGAACTGCTGAGGGCAGGATGAGAACTGGACAAGGTTGTTCAAGGTCCACCCATCTCTACTCAGCCTTTGACGCCATGGACTGGCACAGAGCATGAGGCAAGCTCTTTTGAATTCAAAATATTGCCCCAACGGTGGATAGTAACAGAGAACTCCATATTGGTACGAACGTCGGGGTCTGTGGGAACATCTTTGCTTGGGTCTACAGCAATGTTTACTGTGATTATTAAGGGCTTCGCCTGAGCCCCTCGACACAAGGAATTTCAGATAGATTTTTGAATGAGCTGATAAAAAAAAGACAACAAGCTTTCCTCCATGCATCGGCATCATGATTCACTGTCACACAGCAGTAATTATCTGAACAGAACCTAGTCCTGCTGTCTATTTATAGTACTAATAGAATTAAGAGCCAAAGCTCACTGTTTCCAAAGCAAAGGCTATAATTTATGGAAAATGATTTTTTTAATATTTTCTTTGCAAATATAACTCATCCAGTTAAGGCACATTTTACAAGTATGAAAAGTATCAAATAAGAAGTTTTATGAATTGAATTTTAGCCTTCTGAGAGTACTTTATTAGGGTTTTTTTTTAGTGGTATGAGAAAGACAGCACTTATTTGGGACTTTTTTAAAGATAAAAACAGTAGTCATTCTCAAGGATAGTGCTTCTCTATCTTGGGTTCTGTTTAGAAACTTTTAATATTACATTTAATACATATAAACAATTTATACAATTTATAGGTGTGACATAAGCGTTTCCATTTTAATTTTTTATTAGTACACGCTTGCAGTACATCATGATTGCATTCCTTTTGTGGAGTTGGTCGATGTATGTAACACATCTCAATTCTTATTTTTCACCTCCTTACTCACCCCTCCCTCTTCCTGCCATCTCTTGATCCCCTTCCTATTTGAAAAAGGTGTGTTTTTCTACTCCCTATTCTGTCTTTTATTTTGCTCTTTATTTATATTTTGAATTTCTCATGTAAAAGAAACCATGTGATATTCAAACGTGTGCGTCTGATTTATTTCACTTCACATTATGGTCTCAAGGTGCATCTATTTTCCTACAAGTGCCTCAAGTTTATCCTTCTTTATGGCAGAGTAGTACCCCACGGTGTGTAACTACCACCACATTTTCTTTATCCACTCATTTGTTATTGGACATATTCCAAGATTTAGTCCTTATGAGACATGCTGCTATAAACATGGATATACTTATATCACTGCAATATAACTCTTTTGGGAAGATATTTTTTAATGAGTCCACTTGTAGTACAGGAATTTCAGAAACAAATGACCCTTTTCCCTTGTCCTCCAGGCCACTGTGAGTCTGTTCCCCAGCCTGAGGTTGCCCTGTAAAGCTACTTCTTTTCTTCCCTCAATAAATGTATACTTTCACTACCTTTTCTATGTGTCTTATCCAATTCTTTACCCAGGAACCTGGAGGCAGTACCCAGGGGCCCACCATCTGGTGACATTGTCATTAATGGTGAGCAAAAGAGCCTGAGCTCTCAGGCCAAGAGGGTGAGAATGCATCTCCTCACTCAACAATGGGTCCCTGGCCACGCAACAGTGAGGTCGTGCTCTGAGGACCACTAGGCCAGTGCTGATTAGCTTGCCTTTGGGGTTTTAAGAATAGTTTTACCACCTACAAATCCATCCCTAAACTAGATTTTCACATTTGTTTTACAAAGATTGTAATGTAACACTGTGCAGTCACTTGTCAACTCATTTTTGTTGCTATGATTCATCCCTATTGTTTCTTACAGCTCTGATTCATTGATTTCAGCAGCTCTGCACCATTCCACTGTGTGAATATACTTTGATGTATGGTGTTATTCTTCTGTCTGCACACATTTTGATTATTTCCAATTTTTTGCTGGTTATTACAGTGCTGCGGTCATCATACCTCAACAATGGATGTTTTCTGAGCAGCCATCGGTGTTTTAAATTGTAGTCATTCCAAGAGGTGTGTAGTTTGTTTTTGTTTTTGTTTTGTTTGCAATTCCCAAATGACATATGAGGTAAAGCTTCTTTTCATAACGCATTTTTGTATGCTTTTTTGCCATCTAGATATCTTTGGTGAGGTTCTGTTTGGTATTTAAACTTATTTTTAATTGAGTGTTTGTTTTCTTACTGTTGAGTCCTAAGGATTCTTTGTATATTTTGGATTCAGCTTCTATAGTAGATGTGTATTTTGCAAAAATTTACTCCCACTCTGTAGCATATTTTTTCATACTTTTACCAGAGAAGAATGTAGTGATGTCTCTTCTAATATTGGAGATTTGTGTGGCTCTATCTACAAATATATCAATTGTATTAATCTTTTCAATGTGCTAGCTTTATGTTATATTCATTGTCTATGTTACCTGTCTTCTAGTTCAATGATCTCCACTCTGATTGCAAATATTTCTTCCTTTTTAGGTGTTTTTTAAATTTGTTTTGTAAGATGAATGTTGAAATCATGATTTTGACTTCTTTTCTTATGTTGACATTTGGTGCTATAAATTTTCCCTAATTATTGCCTTAGCAGCATTCCAAACATTTTGATAGGTTGCGTATATGACAGTTTAGCTTTACTATATCAACTTAGTTAACTTGAGTCACCTAGTAGACTGGTAGGGCACAATTCCATGTGTATGGGGGTGTCACGGAGACATGACCTTGAGTACTATATTTGTCCTCGTATCTTCTCTCTGTTGCTGCTCCTCTGATCTACTTCTCATCATCATGAACTAAGCAGCTTTGCTCCAATGCACCATTCCCCATGGTCGTCCTGCCTTGGTGTCTGTTAACCATGGACCAAGTCCCCTGAAACCATGAGCTAAATTAAACTACCTTCCTTCAAGTTGTGAATATCAGACACTGTGTCCTAACAATGGAAAATCTGGCCAATTCAGGAAACTGGCCCCACAAATGGTGCTGTTACTTTGAATACACAAAACCTTTGGAATTGGATTTTTAGAGGTGCTGGGGACAGTTTGTGTAAGGCCGGAGAAGCCCTAGAATTCTTCAGTCGGAGCTCACAGGAACAGAATGTTGACAAGGAAGCCCAGGCTCCCCAGGGAGGTTGTTTGGGAGCTGCCTCCTCTCACAGAGCCCACTCAGATTCAGCCTGTGCAGAAGGAGTCTGTTCTCATGGAGCTACCCCTCCAATAGAGCCTCCCATTTACATTGAGCTAATTCGCAAAAAGTCTCCCTGAAAAGATAGTAAAAAGGAAAAGCCCGGCATACAGAGTGAAATGGCTCACAAGGAGCAAGTCCTCATTGAAGTTGGCTTCGTGCCTGTTAAAGACAGTCAGCTTCTAAAGGAGAGTGCAGGCATGCGGGACCTTGTAGCGCCATTACCACAGCCAAAGAAAGAGGACAATTTACTCCCCGAAGATCCAGGAAAAACAGAAAGCCCCCTGCAGAAAAAGGGAGCAGAAGAGGCAGATAGGAGGGTGGCGGATGGAGCCACTCCCAAGGAATCTGCCGGTGTTTCAGCTGCTGTCTCGAAGTTGAACACGCCAGAGGGTGAAACGTCAGGTGGTGAGTATCAGACGCACTCAGGTGAGCCTTGCGAAATTGAAATGGTCACTGAGGAGAGCACAACAGAGAATCTGATGGGTAAAGAAGCCACAGGTGCAGAACCAGCTTCACCATCTCTCTTCTCCCCACCAGTGGAAGAGTGTGAAACAGTGTTCAAAACCGCTTTGTCTTCAGCTCGTTAGCGCAACAGTAAAAGGATATTATGAAATTGAAGATGAAGGCATCCATAGTCAAGACGGAAGTGACCTAAGGGACAACATGTCAGGGGGCAGTGACGATTCTGGATTGCGTGAAACTCAACTGGTTCCCCAAGAAACTAGTGCAAAAAATGCAAAGGAAGTCCTGGTGGTCAGAGTGGCTGCAGGAGATGTTTTTGTATCTTCCGTGATAGGAAAGGAAAAAGATTATAGCAAACACCTCCATCATCATTTGGTTAATGTGTATGTTAAAAAGCAGCTAAAGGGAAATTAAGCTTTGGAAAAGGTTATAGTTTTGAGTTTTTAAAAGCTATTATATTTTATATTCACTTATGGTGGTAGGCAATTATTTTATAGTCTGATACTTGATCAAAATAAGAACAAAACTACCAATAGAAAAATAGCAAAAGCTATTACAAAAAATAGTAAACTCTTATTAAATTCCTGTGTTTACACAGATTAAAAATATTCATCAATTATCAGACAGATTGCAGCATACTTTACACTATAATATAGGATAGTAACATGGGCTCTCTGAAATTCAAGCTGCACTTACCAAGATAGTGGTAGACAATTTTAAAAAGATTGCTTTAATTAGTGTCCTATGTTGATGTTCTTAAGTGACATATTTTTCCTTAAGTACATTTTATGTGCTTGTTGATGTATGAATTTAAGTAAACCCCCAAATCCAAGGGGATTAGTGTGCTAAAACCAGTAGACCTGAATCTGTTAGCTAATGTATTCACTGGAAACAAGAAGGCCTGGATGGCATAATAGCATCTGTTCTCTCTCTCTCCCGCTACAACTTATTGGTTTTTCTCTCCATGTCTGTCTTCTGCTTCATTTTAGTTCATTAGTTCCTTGTTTAGCCCTATAAAAATTGGATTAATAGCAAATTACTTGCCTGCTTTATATAAGTTAGCACTTCAAGAGTTCTTTAGAGATGTGAAAGAACATTTACACTGAAGAAAAATTGCCCCTACAATGGACGTTGTATCAGTCCAGAAAAATCAGATTTCCCGATTTCTGATCAATATTTTATGTTTGTACGTTAATCATCATAAAGCAGTGATATTGATGGGTTTTTAAACCTCTAGTTCCTCTCATTTTCTAATGAAAATATTTACTTTAGCATAATGGTGGCCAGCTGTGCATCTTAATAGCTGCCCTGGGGGAATACAGGAAGTAATCTTGTATACACCTACTTGGTAGACCAACTGCAAGGCCTATCCATGTGTGTCAAAGTATCAACAGGCCAGTTTTTACCTAGCTTACATTCCCTGTTGCATTTTTGTGTATTTATGATTTACATTAAATGTTTCCTTTTGATTCTTCTTGTAGAATAAGCCCAATTCAATACAATGTCATGTGAAAATCCTCTTTTACCACTTTAAGAGGAGGTTTAAAATGAGTCATCGGGTGACTCGGTTACCCATGATGACTTGGATCATGTGAGCCAAAGAAGTTCCAACAGTGAGACAGAGCAAGACATGACAGATGGAGAGGTACAGAATGAAGATCTTGACTCCAATGAGGAAGAAAACAGTAATTTAAATAAATATTTCACTAGTCAAAATGCTACAAAATGGTCGTGTATAGTTGAATGATTCAACATGAGAATTAGGCCAGAAAATGTTCTTAGGTTCTTGCCAGGGGTGCAAACTCTTGCCAATGCTGTGATTCAGTATTGTTTTTGTTTTAGTTTTTTGTTTTGCTTTGTTTTTTTGAGACAGGGTCTCCCTATGTTGAGACTGACCTGGAACTCACTATGTAGCCCGGGCCGGTCTTGAACTCACAGCAATCCTCCCGCCTCAGCCTCCCAAGTACTGGGATTACAGGCATGTACCAAGCCCAGCTCCAGTATTGGAAATTGTTTATAATGGATGATAAGCTGTGAAAGTTGTGAAATATATTAATAATGAAATACAAGTAAAACATTCTACATGCACCAGTAGTAATATTCAAAAAAATATTTGTCTGACACCTTACTATCTGAACTAAAAGCCTTCATAGCAGGAATTTATCATTCTAAGAAACTAAAGAATTTATGGAGAAGTGGCAGATGTGATGCTTAGATTTTTAGAACAATAATGACACTCAAGAGATTTGGCTTCTTTGGAAATTGCCTACCTTTTGATGACAAAAAGACTCACCAAGAAAGAAAAAGATCTGACAATTTGGCTTTCATTCTGTTTAGACATCCAGGTACTTGGAAGCCACTGAAGCCTGGACCCAAAGAAACCTGGCCACTGGTCCTGCTGACCACGAATCTTGGCCTGGTTTACGCGATGCTAGTTTTACTGGCATGCAGAGTGCAAGAGTTATGTGGCCAGGAAGGCTTCCACTAAAATTTCAGAGGAAGGCCTGGGAGATAAGGTAAAAAAGCTTCTAAGAGCACACTGTTTGAAGCTTTGGAAATTTAAGTAAAAAAATGCACCAGAAATCCCAGGATTTCCAAAATACCAGAAAAACAAACAAACAAACAAACAAAAAAACTGTCAACTAAGGAAACCACAAGCCAACAGTGGAGCCAGCCTAAGAAGGCGCCCTGTGGACTGCTAACAGCAAGGTCATAGGTCTGGGTTACCAAAGCCCACTGGAACTCACATTTTAACACTGTGTGACCATATGCTGGGTATGGAGACATAGGACTTAACGTTTGCCTCACTTGATTTTGATCTTACTTGGACCCAGTTCTTTGCTATCCCTCATTCCTACTTTTTGGAATGAGAGTATTTATATTGTGCCATTTTACCTTAAGATTTGTAACTCACTTTTTATTTTTTTAAGAGATTCATAGCTAAGAGTTTGCCTTGAGTATCTGAAATGACTTGGATTTAGACTTATTTATTTATTTTCCCATTAAGTTTATTGGTACATTTAAAGCAAACAGCACAGCTACATTTACCATTGGGACCATATACCTTTACAAGATATAGCTTGGTTCTTATTTTTTCTCCATACCCCTATCCTCCTTTCAACCCCTCCACCCTTGGATTTAGAGATTTTTTTAAAATGCTGAAACTGTGGAGACTTTGTATAAAGGATTACTTCTTCCTTTTGTGTGTGTGTGTGTGTGTGTGTGTGTGTGTGTGAGTGTGTGCGTGTGTGTGGTGCAAGGGGTCAAACTCCAGTCTTTGCACTTGCAAGAGAGGTGCCTGAACCACTGCACTAAGTCCCTGGCCCTAAGGAATTATTTCAGTTTTGGTTGTATGCAAGATAGCTATATTATGTTAGACAGAATTATTAGCTTGTGTTTGGAGATTAACTGTGCTTTAAGGAGATGTTTTGGGGTGTCAAGTTGATAGCGGGTGGGATGTTACAGTTAAATTTGGCTGTATCCACTTGATTGACTTGGGAAACCCCCAGGGGATTTGTGGAGTGAATTTCTGGATGTGTCTGGGAGGTTCTGGAGGCATGACCTTGGATACCATAGCATATGTGGCCCCCACCTCTTCCTCTTTGGTGCTACTCCCTTGCTCTGTTTCCTGGCACCATGAGCTAAGCAGTTTTGCTCCAACATTCCCTTCTACCTTGATGTTTCAGCCTTGCAGCCAGCTGACCATGGACTGAATCCACTGAAATTGTTAGCTAAATTGAAGCTCTCCTCCTTTCAGTTGTAGTAGTTGATTATTGTGTCCCAGCAACAGGAAAGTTGAGTAAATCACTGGGCTTTTGTTTTCATTCAGTTCAATATATTTTCTAGTAGAAATATTTGCAAAAAAGTAAAATGAGAACTTCCAAAAATCTGTTCCTCTATAAAAGCAATGAAAAACTTTTGACAAATATTATCCAAATTCACAAATATAGGAATGATCCAAAGGCTTGCAACAACTGAGAAATGTTCAAGAGAATTATATGACTTTCAGTAAGAACAGTAAATTTTGCAGGGTTTTTATTTTTCACTATTCCTATTTCTTGCTCTCCAGTTCTATGGAAACCTTGAAAACCACAACAGCCTTGTAACCACAGCGACTTTGAAAATCAGTTTATCGACCTCTAGAGAGTGCAAATAGTATTTACAAAAAAATAGTATTTTACAGAAAATAGTATTTGGAGCTCGCCCCAAAAGTTCTATTCCCAGAAACCCATTTCTATTTAACTCATTTGGAAGCTCCCTGGAAAAACTCTGCTCTCAGATTTTCCCTTTCTTTGACCTCGCTGAGAGCCTGCTCTATGCTAATAGTCCTATTACTGGTACATTTGTCAGAATCAGAGTGGCGATTGTTTAAACTCACTACTGCCTGAGGCAATGGTGACATTTGGGCCTAACCTGAGGCTGACCAAAAATTCAAAAGGAGAAACTGGTAATCAGATATCCATAAGAGGCACTGAAAAGTTCTAACACACTACTGGAAATCTGGCCAGCCACATACATGATTAGGTGCTGTGCGCCAAACCAGGAAGAATTAAGGAGGCCTTAATCTCTCACCTCTGGATGACCTTGAGATTCTGAATAAACTCACCTTTAGGAAGATTAATGCAAAACTTCAAACTCCCTCCCAGTTTGTCTGCTCTGTGTATGCCTCAATACCCACATCCATTTGGTAAAGGTTGGAAGACTTACTGGTTCAAGTTGCTGAAGGTTTCACTGTCTATTATTATCTGGTCATGAAGCTAATTGCAAAGATTTGAGCATGTAGATTTTACAGAATTATTCAGGAAGTACAACAAAGCAACAGAAGCAATAGTGACAACATAAACAATCAAGAATAATTAAAAACTGGAAGAAGGAGGATCTGATTTCTAAAGTTGCCACATTTTTAAAACATCTGGTTTTCAACCAAAAAAAAAAAAAAGAGTATAAATCCTGCAAAGAAGCCTGAAAGTATGGCCAATAAAGAGATAAAAAGCAGTGAGTAGAAACTGTTCCTGATGTCCTCCACTCGAATGTTGGAATTGTAAGACAAAAAGTTTCAATCAGCTATTCAAAGATCTAAAGGAAACTATGTCTAAAGAGTTAGAGAATGACATCTCACCAAATATAGACTATCAATTATCAGAAGTTATAAACAGCAACCACTGACCAATTCTGGAGTTTAAAATAAATAAAATTCAACAGCAGATTTAAATTAATGGAGAAAATCAGAAAAATTGAGGCTGTTTCATTTGAGATAATCTATCTAGTCTGATTACCAAAGGAAAAACAAAAGGCAAAGAAAAAGAAAAGAGCCTCAGAGACCCGTGGCAAGGACACCATCAAGTTTACCAAAATATACATAACGGAAGTAACAGAATGAAAAGAGAAGCTTTCCCGTTGCTGGGACCGAGTACCTGACATCCATAATATAAAGGAGGCAGTTTGTTTGGCTTCTGGCTTTCTGTCTCCCCTGGCTCCAGGCAGAAGCATCATGTGGAAGGGTATAGCGGAACAAAGATGGTTAGTTTATGGGGCTTGGGAAGCAGAGCAAAGGAACCGTGCCAGTGGAGAAGCAGTGAGACCAGGGCACTACCCAGGGTCACACCTCCATGGCCCTCACAGACACACCCAGAAGTGTGCTCACTAATCTGCTATACATCTTCCAAGCCAATAGAATCAACAGTTATGCTTAACTGTCATAGGATAAAAAGAATATTTGAAGAAATAATAGCTAAAAACTATTCAAAGTCATGAAAACCATTAATTTACATATCCATGAAGCTCAGCCAACTCCAAATAAGATAAACACAGAGAGATAGACACAGAGGTGCACCGTAGTTCACCTCTTACAAGACATGTGAAAGTGAAAGCTACCACAGGAGTGAGTTTATCACATGCAAGAGACATACAACAAGGTTAACAGCTGACATCAGAAATATGATATATTCATAATGCTGAACGAAAAAGAATTCTGTATCTAGCAAAACTAACCTACCAAAAACTAAGGAAAATTTAGACATTTCTAGATAAATAAGAGCTGAGAGAAAGTACCACTAGTACAATTGCTCCACAAAAAAGTACTAAGACAAGCTGTTCATGTTGATGTAAAAATAGATCTAGAAAGTAGACACTAGATAGTATCTTAAATCAACCAAGAAAATAAAGAAAAATAAGTAAAGATAATTACTTATATAAGTAAATATGTAAGGTAGCATAATGTATCTTTTATTAAAATGTGATCTGCCTGCCAAAAATTCAGCTTTTTAATATGTGCAGTTCAATGGTTTTTCTATATTCAGAAAGTTATAGAATCATCATTAGCAAATTTTATAACTCACCCATCCATTCCTTTCTATTCTGTAACCTGGCAACCAATGCTTTACTTTTTTCTCTATGAATATACTATTTTGACATTAAATATGAACTGAACCATAAAATATGCACCTTTTGTGACTGGCTTCTGTCACTTACAATAATTGTTTTAGCTTCATTCATGTTATATAGCACCTATCAATGCTTCACTCCTTTTTATAACTGAATAGTATTCCATCATGTGGATGTATCTCGCTTTGCTTATCCATTTGTATGTTGATAGAATTTAGATTGCTCCCACTGTTTGGCTATCATAAATAATATTGCCATTAACTCTTGTGTTTTTGTAGTTTTGTGTTTTAAGTGTTTGTAGGCAGACTTGTATTAGCAACTCTCTTGGGTATGTACCTAGAAGGGAAATTTCTGGGACACATGGTAATTCAATATTTAAATTTTTAAGGAACTGACAAATTGTTTCCAAATGGCTGCAACCTTTTACAGCTGTGCCTAGCAAGGTTTGAGGGTTTTGGTTTCTCCCCATTCTTGGCAACAAGACTCCTGCCCATGATTTGAGCCATCCTAGTTTGTAGTTTGCTATCTCTTCGTGGCTTTTATTTTTCTTTTCCTTCTGTACTCTCTGCATGGATAATGGCATTTTAACTGGACACATATACATCTTCTCTGGAGAAATGTCTGTTCAAACTTCTTGCTCATTTTTGAATAGGGCTATTTATTTTTTTACTATTGAGTTGTATGTGTTCTTCATATACTCTGCATATTAGACCTCTGATGTATGATTTGTAAGTATTTTCTTTGATTCAGTGAGCTACTTTTTTACTTTCTCAGTAGTATGCTTTGATGCACAAATGTTTTTAATTTTGAGGAAATCCAGGTTTTTCATTTCGAAAATTATTTTAACTTTTTTCATTTCTGAATTAGGTTATGCAGCAGAGAGGCAATCTATTTGTGGAACACAGAGGATATAATGAAGACCTTTAAACTCCCAAATACTTTTTAATGTACTTATTTTATACTATTTATTTACGTATTTGTGTATTTATTTATGGCTTGTTGAGACAGGGCCTCACTATGTATTTCAGGCTATCCCTGAGCTCACAGTGATCATCCTGCTTCAGCTTTCCAAGCACTGGAATTATAGTCTTGTGCCAACACATCCAGCGTATACTAATTAATTTTCTCATTGAGTTTATTGGTCCATTTTAGGTATACAGTACAGTTACATTCATCACTGGGTTCTTGTACCTTTACATGGTGTATCTTGGTTCTTACTTTTTCCCCCATATGCCTGCCCTCCCTTGACCCCTTTAACCCTTCCTTATTTACTATGACGTTGATTCCATTTTTCCCTTGTTATATTTTTTCTTTTCCCTTCCTTCCTTTTCCCCATTCTCCCCCTTCCCTTACTCCTTTAGCCCCTTTCTTCCTATTTCACATTATCAATTGTACAATTTGAACCTTATTTACACTTCTGTCTTTTCACACCAGGGAAACTATTCAGTAGTTACATATGGGTGCCCTATTTATTTCACTTTAGAGTATGGCCAACATATGCATACATTTAGCTATAAATGACTCTAGTATCTCATTCTTTGTGGCTGAGTAGTACTACATTTTATAGAAAAACCACATCTTTATCCAGTCTTCTGTTGATAGGCACTTGGGCTATTTTCAAGTTTTAGCTATTATAAACTGTGCTGCTATAAATATGGGTGTGCTTATATCACTGTGGTATGATTCTTTTAATTCTTTTGGAAAGGTACCCAAAAAGGGAATAGCTTGGTCAAATGGGATTTCTAATGCTAATTGTTTACTGCATCTCCATAATGATTTCCACAGTTGTTGCACCAGTCTGCACTCCCATCAACAATGAAGAATGATTCCTTTCTCCCCACAACCCCACCAGCATTTGTTATCGGTTGATTTCTTGATAGCAGCCATCCTTTCTGTGGTGAGGTGAAATCTCAGTGATGTTTTTATCTGCATCACTTGAAGGACCAATGATGTTGAACATTTTTTCATATATTTATTTGCTGCTTTTACTTCTTCGTTTGAGATGTGTGTTCATTTCAGATGCCCATTTTTGAATAGGGTCTTTACATATGGGAGGATCTGATTTTTTTTAATTCTTTATATATTCTAGATAATAGACCTTTGTCTGAGGAACAGCTGGTAAAAATTTTTCCCACATTGTAGGTTGTCTCTTAGCTCTGTTGGTGGTTTCTCTTGCCATGCAAAAGCTTTTTAATAAGATGAGATCCTAGTTGTTGATTCTTTGTGCTAGTTCCCATGCTACTGAGGATTTGTTCATAAGATCTTTTCCTATGCCTTTGATGAGTCTTTGAGTGTTCTACTTAACTTATCTTTCAGCAATTTTAGTGTTTCTGTTTTAATTTTAAGATCTCTAATCCATTTGGATTTTAGTTTAGTGCATGGTGAAAGATAAGGGTTTAGTTTTAATCTTTGGTAGGGTGAAATCCAGTTTTTCCAACACCATTTATTTTCAGAGGCTATCTTTCCTCCACTGAGGTTGGTTGACTCCTTTGTCAAAGATGAGGTAGCTGAGTGCATCTGGAGTAGTTTCTGTATCTTCCAATCTATTCCACTGATCCTTGGGTCTGTTTCTTTGTCAGTACCATGGTATTTTTTTTATCGCAGTGGCTTTGTAGTATAGTTTCAAGTTGGGGCTTGTGATAGTCCCTGCCATGTCTTTGTTGCCTAGAATTACTTTTGCTATTCTAGGTGTTTTCTGGTTCTAAATGAATTTTTGGATTGTCTTCTCAAGTTCTGTGAAATATACTGTTGGGATTTCAATAGGGATTGCATTGAATCTGTATAGGAGTTTTGGTAGTATGTCTATTTTCACTATGTTGACTCTTCCTACCCAGGAGCAAGGGATTTCTTTCCATTATTTTTAATATTAGTTTTTTCCCTGCCTCTCTTTCCATTTTCTTATATCCTGTTCAATCACTTTTTTCAGGGTGCTGTAGTTTTCAGTGTAGAAATCTTTGCTTCCTTTGTTAGACTGATTCCTAGATATTTCATTTTTTTGGATGCTATTGTGAAAGGAATTGTTTTCCTAATTTCTCTCTCAGTGAGTCTGTTGTTTGTGTACAAGAAGGCTATTGATTTTTGAGTGTTGACCTTGTATCCCACTACTGTACTGAATCTGTCAAGTAAGTCTAGCCATCTTTTGGCAGAATTTTTTGTGTCTTCTGTATGTAGAGTATTATATCATCAGCAACTAGTGACATTTTAACTTCTTCCTTTCCTATCTTTATTGCTTTTATTTCTTTTTCTTGTCTAATTGCTGTGGCTAATGTTTCTAGAACTATGTTGAACAGGAATGGTGACAGTGGACATCCTTGTCTTGTTCCTGATTTTATCATGGTTTTTAGTTTTTGACCATTTAGAATGATATTGGCTGTTGGTTTTTTTATAGATAGCCTTTATCAGGTTGAGATAAAGACCATCTATTCCAATTTTCTGCAGGGTTTTTATCATGAATTTGTGTTGTATTTTGTTGAATGCTTTTTGTGCATCTATTGAGATGATCATATGTATTTGTCTTTAATTTTGTTAATATAGTGTATTACATCTACTGATTTATGTATGTTGTACCATCCTTGCATCCCTGGGATAAATCCAATCTGGTCAGGGTGTATGATCTTCTGTATTCTGTTTACCTATATCTTATTGAGGATTTTTGCATCTATGTTCATTAGGGAGATTGGCCTGTAGTTCTCTTTTTTGGTCAGGTCTTTCTCTGGTTTTGGAATCAAAGTAATACTTGCTTCCAGGAATGAATTAGGAAGTATTGCTTCCCTTTCAATTTCATTGAAGTGTTTAAAGAGTAGTGGCAGTAGTCCCTCTCTAAATGTCTCACAGAATTCAGCTGTGAAGCTATTAGGGCCTAGGCTTTTCTTTGTTGATAATGTTTTAACTACATTTTTAATTTCACTGAATATAATTGGGGTGTTTAGACTTTTTATATCTTCTTTGTTCAACTTTGGAAGTTCATGTGTATCTAGGAATCTGTTCATTTCTTCTGCATTTTCCATTTCATTAGAGTACAGCTTCTCAAAGTAGGTATTGATACTCTGTATTTCTGCTGGATCTGTTGTGATTTCAATGTTTTTATTCCTAATTGCAAGAATTTGAGCCGTTTCTTTCCTTTTTTTTTCTTTTTTGACAAGGTTGGGTAAGGGTTTATTGATTTTATTTATTCTTTTGAAAAAACCGACTCTTTCATTCATTTTTTTTTTGTATCATTTCTGTTAGTCTCCATGGTATTAATTTCTCTTTGGCAAGTTTTCTGTCATTTATTCTATGAACAGTTTTTTAAATGTCATTTTTACTTTCTCCTACTGTTTCATTGACTCCTATCAGTCATATATTATTCTTTTTTGCATCATCTAAAAGTTATTGGATTGATTTCTTGTGGTCCGTATGGTTTCATGGTCATTGACCACAATCCTATCTTCTATATCTGAAATTCCATCTTCACATTTTTTCATCCTGCTGTGAATGCCTTCTATAGTTTTAATCTCCTGGATATCTGTTTGAATCTGTTTCATGGATTCCATTTCTTTCCTATTTTGGGTATTCAAGGTTTCCTTTGCTCTCCCATGCTGGGCATTCATGGTTTCCATCATGGTGCTGAGCTCATCTACTATTTTTTTTTTTGTCTGTTTCTGTTCAAGAGTCTCTAATCATGTCTTTCATTCTTCTCACCATCTCTGTGGTTATCTGGGAAATTACTTCTGTTTTGAATTTTTCTAGAGCCTCATGGATCTGTTTTGTTACTCCCTGTGCTATCAGTTCAGGGTGTCCAGATGGCTGACTGTCAGACTTTTCCACTTCATTTCCCCCAGAGTTTACCTTTGGTGGGATGGAAGTCTGTGTTTGTGTCTTACTTAAATGCTTTCTCAAATAGGGGAGGGCAGAGGAGGTGAAAGGAGGGCAGGGGTATGGGGAAAAAATGAGAACCAAGATCTGTCATGTAAAGGTACAAGATCCCAATGATGAATGTAACTGTGTAGTATACTTAAAAAGTACCAATAAACTCAGTAAGGTTAAAAATAAATAAATAAATAAATGCTTTCTCATTTCTATTTTTGTCATTGGTCCTGTCCTTGGTTTAATTTCTGGGTTAATATTTCAATTTCCAGATATAGCTGGGCTTTAGGTTTTGAGTCTCTAATGTCTCTGAGGCAATCTCATTTTCATTATACCAGTAAGGACAACTGATTACATCAATCACAACACCCTAGCCCTAGTAATACAGTCAACAACACAATAGCATCAAGTACAACATAGAAAATGGCAATTTGTGGTAGCTATTAATCTACCACCTTTAACTGTGTGAATTAAATCAAAATTGAGTACCAGCCAAAAATATGTTCATAGTGAATAAACTCTTCAATATAACAATTTTACCCTTCAGGATGGGGACTTAGAAGGGGGGAGGGATAGATAGGATACAGAAAGTTTAGAAGTGAGGTCAGAGGATACAGGAAGATCACACAAACTCTATTGAGCTGTTGCAGAGAAGAGGAGAAATAATAAAATATACCCAAGAATAGAACAAACTAACAACAATAAGGAGGCTTGAGACTGTCATTGCTTCCTTTTAAAACTAATGGCAATTGAGAGAAGGAAAAAGAAAATAATTCAAATAGCATAGGAAGAAGAACACAAAGGGAGAGTAATGGAGATCAAGGTGGGAGAGAGAGAGAGTAAAAAGAGAAAGAAAGGAAGATAAGAAAAACAAGATTAAAAAAGGAAAAAAATTTGAGAAAAGAAAACGATAAATTTTTTAAATGATTGAAGATAAGAGAAAAGTATAACATTGAAAATAAAAAAATACAAATAGAAATAGCAGGTCTCCTTCAGGGTATGCCTCTGATGACACAATAGACAGCATGGGAAGGAGTGTGCAAGTCTAAGCTAATTAGTCTCAGCAAGCCAGCAGCTGTCTCCTGAGGTTCAGGCTGATTTTTGGCTGCAAGGCTCAAGCTGAGATCTCTGACCTTCTTCCGGGTTGACCTCTGCAAGGTTCTACTGCAGGTTCCAGCTGTCTTTCCCCTGAAGGTAGACCAGGTTCCAATGTGAGGTGCTGGTCCCTCCAACTTACCAACTATGGTGGTGTGGTGTGCCTTTATCTCAGATTTTCTTCACTTTTCCATTGGGCTTCAATTTTCATCTAGGAGCCTCAGAGAGGCCTTCTTTCTCTTGTGGGGGTGGGGGGCATAAACACCACTGTATTGGTGCCAGATAGAAGGGGCAGGCCTACCGAAGGATTGGGAGCAGTGGCTGGGCTCCTCTGTGGTGCTGGGTCGAACGGTTTGCCAGTATCTTATTGAGGATTTTTGCATCTATGTTCATTAGGGAGATTATCCTGTAGTTCTCTTTTTTGGTTTAGTTATTCCCTGGTTTTGGTATCAAAGTAGCACTTGCTTCCAGGAATGAATTTGAAAGTTTGCTTCCCTTTCAATTTCATTGAAAAGTTTAAAGATTAGTGACAATAGTAATTCTCTAAATGTTTCATATAATTCAGCAATGAAGCCATCAGGATCTGGGCCTTTCTTTGTTGGTAAATTTTTAATTAAGTTTTCAATTTCATTGATTGTATTTAGGGTATTTAGAATTTTTTTATCATCTTTGTACAACTCTGCTAATTCATATGTATATAGAAATCTGACCATTTTTTCTTTGTTTTCCATTATATTGGAGCACAGTTTCTCAAAGTAGGTATTGATGATCCTCTGGATTTCTCCTGGATCTGTTGTGACTTCACCTTTTTCATTATTAATTGCATGGATCTGAGCCTTTTCTTTCCTTTTTTTTTTTTTTTGACAAGGTTGGCTAAGAGTTTATCAATTTTATTTATTCTTTTGAAAAACGAACTCTTCAATTCATTGATTTTTTTATATCATTCTCTTAGTCTCCATTGTACTAATTTTTGCGCTGATCTTTATAATTTCCTCCCTTGTACAAGCTTTGGGTTTGTCTTGCTCTCCATTTTCTTGGAGCTTAAGATTCATCATTAGGTTGTTTATTTGAGCTCACTCTGCTTTCCTAATGTGGGCATTCACTTCTATGAATTTCCCTCAATGAACTGCTTTCACTGTGTCCCATAGATTCCTGTATGTTTTATTGGCATTATCATTAATTTGTAAAAACTGTCTAATTTCCCTTTGATTTCCTCCGTGATTGTTCAGGAGGTTGTTGTTCAATTCCCATGTGTTTGTGAGGTTCTTGTGCTATTGATCTCCAGTTTAATTGTATTTTGGTCAAATAATATACATGGGATAACTTCAGTTCCTTTGCATTTACTTAAACATGTTCTATGAGCTAGTATGTTGTCTATTTTGGAGAATGAGCCATGTGTAGCCAAAAAGGATGTATATTCTGATCTTGTGGGGGTGGAATGCTCTGTAGACATCTATTAAGTCCATTTGTTCAAAAGCTTGGTTCAGTTCTAGTATTTGTTTGTTGATTTTTTTGCCTAGATGATCTGTCTATTTGTGACAATGGGGTATTTAGGTCCCCCACTACAATTGTATTAGTGCTTATTTGATTTTTTTCACATCCCTTAATATTTGTTTTGTACAGTTGGGGGCATTAGTATTTCATGCACATAAATTTATGATTGTCATCTCTTCCTGTTGGATTGTTCCCTTTAGAAGGATGCAATGACCTTCTTTGTCTCTATTAATTAGTTTTGCTTTGAAATTTACTTTGTCTGCAAATAAGATAGCTTTTTTCCAGGTTCTTGTTGCATGGAGAACTGTTTTTCCATCCTTTTACACTCAGTCTATGAATTTCTTTGTGGATTAAGTGGGTTTCTTGTTTACAGCACATTGTTGGATTTTGCTTCTTAACCCATTCTGCCAGTCTATTTCTTTTGATTGGTGAATTTAGCCCATTAACATTGATGGCTATAATTGATATGTATTGACTTTTCATTGTCATGTTATTGTCCAGTTGCTGGCCTTTTTTAATTTTTCCCCTGCTCCCTTTAGTTTCTTGCCTTGCCTGATTGATTTGCTCTGTTGGACCTCATGGTTTTGTGACCTTCATTGTCTTTTTCTAGGATATTGTTTAAAATTGTTTGGAGTGCTGGTTTGGTATTCATGAAGTTACTTTCTCAGGTGTTATTTGCCATGGAAGTATATTATTTCCCCGTCAATTGTGAAAGACAAGTTTTCAGGATATGTCAGTCTAGGTTAGAGGTTTTTTTCTTTTAGGGCTTGAAATACTTCACTCTTGACTTACTCCTTGACTTGAGGGTTTGTGTTGCAAAGTCTGCTGTGATTCTGATGGGCTTTCCTTTGCATATGATTTGTTTCTTTTCTCTAACTGCTTGTAGTATCTGGTTCTTCTGTTGGCTTTCCAGGATCCTGATTATCTGCCTCTGACTCCCTCCCTTCCACCTTGTCTGGTAGGTATTTCCTCATCAAATATATTGTTCTAACAGCTTTTGTACCGTTAGCCCTGTTGACAAGTTTTCTCTTCTGTGTCCATTTTTCACAGCACTTCCACACACTAATTTTCTTGAAGCATAGGACTCATCTGTCACTATTCCGCAATCCTGTCACAGGCAAGTGGAACATTCTGGAAAGAAAATCTAGATAAAGTGTAGTCTCCATGCTTGGGCAGCTCCCAACCTAGTGGGAGAGAGGTGAGTCTAGCACAGCACCAAGACACAGGAGCTCAGAGGCACAGTGACAAGTGTGACAGACGCCAAGTTAGCCAAGGAGTCACAGAGGCATTTACCCTATATCCCAGCAGTCAAATAGATTTTTTTTCAGGATCACTATTGGGTAGAAATTAAAAGTATTCATCTTTTGAGTCATGAGGGGGAAAAGATAGGCACTCTGTAGGTTAGAAGTGGGTGCTAGGGAAGGACACTGGTGGTAGTTGGCTGTGAAGATGTTTGTTTTCTCTGTCCTCAATCCCTGAGTCACTGTGCTGTGCTGTGGGGTCTTCCTAAACAGTGATGGGGAGAGGCTGGTGGGGAGAGCTTTTGGATCCCTGCAAATGCAGAAGACTTCAGTCTTGGCCACGGATCCCAGCTGTCTTCCCTGCAAGCAGGTCCTGATGCATCGGACTACATCAGGGAGCTGTGCTTCCCTGTGCTTCCTTGTGTGCAGACCCCATGGGAGCCAGAGCTGGGTTTTCACCACAAGGCTTAGTTGCACACTGGGCTCCAGGTAGGGAGCCTACAGTGAAATGAGCTACTGCCTGGATTTTGTAAATTCATAGCAGACCCAGTTACTTGGAAGCCATAGCACTTTTTATTTACACAAGCAGGGCTTTTTTGAGAGACAAAATAGAAGGATTTGTTATTTTTTTTGCGGGGGGAGTATTTTTAGCAATTTCAAGAGCTCAACTTTGAATATAGAGCCAAAACCTGAAAAAAAAAATGAAAGCATAGACTTTATAAACGAGCCACAGGAAAAGGAAAGATGGCAAAATGATTTCTTCCACGTCGCACTTGCCTCCCAACTCCATTCACCACACTTCCCCACAGATACAAGCCATTAAAAGGGGAATAGTCTAACCAGCAGGCAGGGCGAGGAGATTTGAAATTGAAGTGACTCAAGCAAGGTTGTTGGAGAATAAAACAAAATTTCCCTTTCAGAACAGGACTGTCTATCTGGGAAGGAGAGCCACTTGTCTTCTTCATGCTGATGGAGACTTGATTCCTAGCTCTGTGGCTGGGCTTCTACAGACCACCATTGATATGATCTTCTAGAAATTTCCATAGACCTTTCCCTGATGACTTCCTAAGATGACTGGACATGAATGATTATAGAACAGACAGGAGATTGAGACTGGCTAAGCCAGCCTGCAAATGCCAGCAGAAACAGGGAATGGCTTCAATAGAATTCATCATCATCTGATACATTTATAGAAAAGGGAACGGGGGGCTTTTAAAAGAAAAAACTAAGGCCCTCAGTTCTCCAAGGCATGATCTAGCAAAGACTTTATAGCTAAACAATAACTACTAGGCAAGTTTATTGAATTGTCTGTACTAGGAAGCACGTTGTTTTTTCTTTACCTAAGAACTACAAAAGATTTGGAATAGATCTTGAGATCTTTTATGATAAAGAAGAATATCTGAAAGTCAGATTTTCTTTTTCTTTCTTTTTTCTTTTGTCTGTGTGGGGGCAGATATGTAAGAAAAATGAAAGCCCTGAAGCTAGTTTTTTTCTTTTCAAATAATAATTTCTCACTTGTCTGACCTTTTTTATTTCAATGTAGAATTTTAGCATGGTTCAAAAGGATATGGACATGTCAAGCGCCTTTGAAAAATCCTTTCAGTAGAAAGAGTAATAATCTAGAGAGAACACAGAACATCACAATGCTTTTCATCCTTAATAATTACTGGAATGGGAGAAAACCTTGGAGTATTTTTAAAGTTTTCTAACAAAATCTCCGGCCCTCACCAAAAAGCTTGTTAAATTCAGCACTGAGGACTCAGAGAAAAGAAGGGACATAGGAATTCCACAGCCACTTCAGGTACCTAAAATTGTGTCAGTTAAATGGAGATTCTGAGTCTATGTGGGGTCCAGTCCCACCAGTGTCCAACTCCCACCCTACACACACTTCCCTACTCACACAGAGGCACGAAATACTGTCTCAGCTTCAGGCTGAGACAGTGACCGACTCTGGGGTCGGGTCCCGCAGTGGGACCAGGCTGTGGAGGAGCTCAACTCTGCTGAAGTTGCTTCCCCTGAAGTCAGCTCTGGTTCACCAGTTCCCCTTTCCCAGCACAGTCCCTCAGTATGCCTCTTCCACCAGAATCCCTGCCTCAGCCTCTGCTTCTAACCCTTCCTAGCTTCTTTAAAGGCATGGAGGAGTCCTGGGGTCTCCTCTCTCCCACTCTTGCATCTCATGGCCTCCTCCTTTCCCTGAAATCTTGCAGTGTTAGACTTGCCAGTTCAGCATTTTCCAAAGGATCCTGTGATTCAAACCTTTGGGAAATGTCATTTATCTTATCCCCGTTGTTCCTCTTAAGTGAAATAAATAGGACACAGGTGTAAATACCAAATAGTTTCTCTGGAGTGAGAAACTGAAAGTGTAAACGAGGATCAAAATGCTTAATAGATAATGTGAAATAGGAAGAAAAGCTCCAAAGGGGAGGGGGGAGGGGGGCGAAAGGAAAGAAAAGGAAAAAACGGAAACCAAGTCTTCGTAAGTAGGGAGGGGTGGAGGGGTGGAAGGGAGGGTGGGGAATGGGGAAAAAATTAAAATCAAGATATATCATGTAAAGGTGCAAATTCCCAGTGATGAATGCCATCATATTGCATACCCAAAATGTACTGAAAAACTTAATGGACCTTTTAAAAAAGAAAAGAAAGAAAAAAAAAGCAGCAGCCAAGGTTAACTTGTAGGCCAGGTGACATAACCACCCAAACACCAGCTGCTCTGCGTGTTGTCCCCATTCAAGGTGGCTGTTTATTTTCATCATAAAAAGTGACACTGCAAGTTAAAACAAACCCTTGGGCAACTTCATTTACCTTATCCCCATTGTCGGGAGTCAGTTACAGACATCTACTACAGTGACCCATGCACAGCCCTCTTTACAGCAGCACAACTCAGAACAGCTAAATCTTGAGAGTGGCCTGTGTGTCCACCAACAGGTGAGAGGACAAAGGCACACAGTGGAGTGCTACCCTGCCATGGAGACAAACTGGAGTCATTCGTGGGAAAATGGATGCACCCGGAGACCATAAACGTGAAGTGAAATAAACCAGATGCGCAAGCTTCAATAGCACATGGTTTCCCTTATATGAGAAACCCAAATGATAAAGAAAGAGCAAAACAAAAGACAGCTAATAGGAGGTGGGGAAACGGATCTTCCTCAGATGGGAAAGGGGATCTAGAGATGGAGCAAGGGAGGAGGGAAGGAGGGAAGGGGAAGAGGTAAAAAGGGAAGTAAGATGTGTCCCGTACATGTACCAGTTCCACACAGAGAATGAAAACATGTACTACAGGCATGGACTAATGAGAACAAGGGATTTGTTTTGTTTGTTTGGTTGGTTGGTTTGGTTTGGTTTTTTGGTTTTTTGAAACAGCGTCTCACTATGTAATTGAGATTTAGCTGGAACTCACTATGTAGCCCAGCTTGGTCTCGAACTCACAGCGATCCTCCTGCCTCAGCCTCCCAAGTGCTGGGATTAAGCATGTGCCACCACACCCGGCAAGAACAAGTTTTGATTGGGCAGAAGGAATAAACTCCAGACATTTATTGTATAGTGGTAGCAATCATTGTTAAAATGTGTATTTGAAAAGTGCTAAAAAAAAGGCCACAGATAACTATGTCCAAAAAACAAAGAAAGAAAAGAAAAAGAAATAGTGAGGCCTCTTGCTTAGCATATCGAACATGCACTTTTCTGAACATACCTAGGGTCCGCTTTTGAATCCTACAGAATCCCGTTTTTGTGGCTCATTGTCGCGAGCCGGCGACGCAGAGCACTGTCCAGCAGTGTCTCAAACCTGAAAGAGCAGCGGGGTGGAGATGGGGCAGAGAGAAAGGAAGGACGCCAAGACAAGAGTCTGATCAAGGCGGCGTTTATTGCCGGCAAGCACCGGCCTTTTAAAGCAAAAAACACAAACTATTATGGGATGGGGTTACCAAAGTAACTGAAAGGTCACACAGGAAAAGAACAAACAGGTTCACCAAAACATCCCACCATGAGTAGTAGTAACCCGGACAACCACACATCTAAAGGTCAGAGACAAGAAACTGTAACTTTCAGGAATTCCACAAAGGAAACACTCTACCTGCTAAACTGGAGAAACAACACATACAGAGTTACTAAAGTTAACAATGCTTACAACCAATACTCATGATCCCCACAGCTCATACTTTAGAACTTGAGGCCACAGGGTCGCATTTTCTGGTTGGCGGATGCCCTGAGTAACAGGCTTGGCCCCGATGTGTGGCATCCTCACAACCATGCTGCCCTTGGTCTACCCTGGCAACAGCCTCTGCACTGACCCTGGATTTTACTGCTTCTGCCATCGACACAAGCCAGCTGCATGTTCCAGCTTTTCCCAGTGACTTCTCATCATTAGCAACTCAGTGTTTACAGCACAAGCTTCAGATCTCCTGTCGCATCTGTGTAAATAGACACAGTTTTTCCCAGACTCGAGTTGACTAAGCAAGGCCTGCGTGTTTCTGTGTAGGGCATTTCTGTGGGGCTGGACAATGCCCTGAGGCCCTGGTGAGGGGCTCCACTGGTGTGAGTTCACCTTTATCCTCTGTTCCAGCAGGTGACTCCAGCTCTCCACTTCTCTTAGGATTTTTGAAAGCATTTAATATTTATTCAACATTTAGTAAATCTGGATACTCTTTCCTGCTGCTTTAGATGTCAGCAATCACTGTTTATTAAGGGGTTGATTTTTTATCGGCAAAGTCAGATTGGAAAGTGACTGTTCTATGAAAAATCAAAGTGTTTATCCTCAAAATAACTTCATCATCTTTCAGTTCTAAGCATAAGATGATTCAAGTTTCTTCTCGACTGAGTTGTAATGTCTGCATGTTTATAAATAAATTAGAGCTGTGGGGTGTACATGGATTTAGAAATGAACCCTCAGGCTTCTTGTTCCCATTCCAGCTTAGCTATAGAAAAATGCCACCAGGGCTAGAAAGAGAAGTGGCCATTTATACCGCATTTAGTATGCGGGCTTTTAGCTGAGGCTGCACATGGTTATAAAGAAGCCACAGCCCTCTGCAGATTGCAGATTCAAGGAGAGCAGCCAAAGCTGTCTTTCTCTGCAACACGGCAGCTCAGGGTCAGCACACTGCAAACTGTGTATACAGTTATACTTCTCTCCCTGCCCAGTAATATCACAAAGGACACTGTCTTCTGGCTTCCTAGCCTGCCGCCTTCCTAGCTCCTTTCTTCCTGTGTAGCGAATGAAGAAAGAGCAGTGTGGAGTGAATCTTCCTACAAATACATGTAGAAATAGGACATTTTTTAATGAAAGAGAACCTTAGTCCATTTTGTGTTGCTGCCACGTGATACCTACAGCTGGATACTGTATAAAGATCAGAGATTTATTTAGCTGGCAATTCTGGGGGTCCAAGAGCATGGTACCAGCATTGGCTTCTGATGAGGGCCTCATGAATGGTAGCATCACATAGTGGGACGGGGAGAAATTACAGGGTAAATGAGGATGCAGGAACACAGCGATGGACTGGACTCACTCTTAAAACAACCCTTGTTTGCAGTAACCAATCTGGTCCCACAAGAGGAAGAACACAATCTTGAAAAAAAAATCCTTAATCCTTCCTGAAGGTTTCAGTCCCAACACCACTACCTTGGTAATTGAACGGCCAGGACGTAAATCTTTGGGGGACAAAGTATACCCACATCCCAGCAGGGCCTTAAGCATTGCTTTGTCTCTGCGTTTCACTTAATACTGAGGGAAAGTCAGCCTTTCCAGGAAGTTGCGCCATCTTCATTTCTCCTGCTCTCAAGAGCAGGTGCACCTTGATGCCAGGAGCAATGCAGCCTCTCCCTTTCAACAAATTCAGTAATGATTTTGGCCTACACACACACACACACGCACACACACACACACACGCACTTTGGGGTGGGGTTGGAAGGAGGTATGAAATGGAAGGGAGAATAAAGGACAGTTCTGAGTCATGTGCAGAGCTGGCTGTGTAAAACTTTGACCGCAGCGGACCACTATGGAAGCATCACATTTACGGCCAGAGGAGGAGCCACCAGGCACAACCCCAGCACCGCAGGCTTCTGCTAACTCAGCACAGTGGGGCAGCACCCCTCCCCTGTGCGCTCCTGACTTTCCTGCTTGATCCAACACACAGACACCGTCGGTCCCATCTTTGGATCACACAGTCAGAAGAGCAGATGTTGTGTCCTGAAAAGGAAGTATTCATTTTGGTAAAGTAAATCTGTGTGTGAGGCCACAGCAAACGCTTGAGAGATTTTGTGTTAGGTTTCTCCAGGAAAATGTTTGTTTTCTCTGTGTTGGATTAACCCTGGCTTCTGAGGAGATAAAGCTGGCCTATTTTCATTTAGTAGGGCTTCCATAGCAAGTGCTACAGGCCGGGTGTGGGTTAAACCACAGAAATCTGTAATCCCACTGTTCTGGAGGCTGCTTTCCCTGAGGCTTAGCTCGCACACTGCTGTCCGTGCGCAGTGTCTTTCCATGGTCTACCCTATGGATAGTTCTGGGTCCTAACGTTTTCTTCCTACAAGGATACTGGTCCTAGTGGAGGAGGATGCCCTCTAATGACTTCATTTTAACTCAGTTATCTCTTTACAGACCCTGTACCCAAATACAGTCTTGTATCAAGGTGCTGGGTGTTAAGACTCCAAAAGATGAAGTGGTGATGTGGAGGACATAATTTGGCACAGATGGGTAGATGGATGGAGAGATAGGTGGATAAATATACAAGAAATAATACAAAAGTGAACGTTTAATTTTTTAAAAAACTTATTAGTGTAACAGATACACCACCTAGAGTGATGGGAAAAGTGTTTGAAGTGAGGGGGGATATTTGCAGTATTTAAAAGGGAGTCTTTTATTGTAATGACGTTTTATTTAAATATATATTGAACTTTTTGGGGGGGTACCGGAGATTGAACTCAGGTCCTTGCGCTTGCAAGGCAGGCCACTGAACCGCTGAGGTAAATCCCCAGCCCTATGTTGAACTTTTGATCATTCCACATGTACACATTTTTTACGTTTTGTTACAGACAAGGACTAGGAAAGAATAACATATCAAGATCTAAAGCAAAAATGCAAAGTGAATTGAGCAGGATCACCGTTTCTCAACTTAGATGATAAGAATGAGAACTGCTATCCCCATCCACAAAATGATACAGTAGTCATGACCAAAATGTTCTGTGCGTAGACCGTTGTATGCAGCAATGGTTTTCCTGTGGGGGACACTGAGCAAGGCTGACTCCCTACAGGAAAGGATGGGGATGACCTGAAGAGGCTGGGCTTTCTCACTGCCAGCCGTCCGAGTAATTTCTTCTAGAACGGGAAATGCAATCCAGAGAAGCAAGCCATAGACGAAGAGAGCCTCCTGAAAACCCCATCTGAAGTCCAAGGCACAGGCAGCTTTGTCACACACGGGGTTTGGATGAGTTGACACCTGCTACATAAGCAAAGATCTTGACACTTAGGCTGGGGAAGCCACTGGTGGAGAAAGCCTGTCCACAGCTTGAGTTAACAGTGTGTTAACAGTCACTACTATTCCTCTTTCAGTCCCTAGAACTCTTGCACTATTTATCCTTTTGTGTCTGGCTTATTTTGCTTGGCATAATGTCCTTAGGGTTCATCCATGTTGTAGCATGTGACAGAATTTCCTTCCTTATTGCGGCTGAGTAATGTTCCATTCTGTCACTAAATCACATATTGTTTATACAGTCACCCATCGATGGGCACTTGTGTTATGTTCAGCTCTTGACTATTGTGATCATGCTGCTGAGAACACGGGCAGACCTAGTATCTCTCCCAGACCCTGCTTTGATCCTGCTGAATACATTTCCCTGAAGTGGAATTGCTGGATCATCTATGCATTAAGCCAGGATTTTGCAGAAAAACAGAACCAATAAAGATGGAGTGTGAACGGGAAGGACAGAGAGAGAGGTGAGTTTATGAAGACTTGGTTCATGTGATGATTAAAGAGGAAAATTCCCACACATGCAAGTGGAGGGAGTCCCAGGAAGTTGGCAGTGCAGCTCTAGTCTGATGTTTGAAGGTCTGAGGATGAAGGAGCCAGGAGTATAAGTCCTCGTCTGAGGGTGGGAGAAGATAGATGCCACAGCACGAGTAGGCAGGCAGGGAGACAAGAGGGACTTCCGTGTGCATCTTCCCCATTCATCCCCACATTGGGAGGGCACCTGCTGCCCTGAGCCCATGGGTCCTTACGACCACACCACCTGGGCACACTCACAGGCACTCTGTGCACCTGTGGCGTAGTCAAACTGATACACACACATATTAACCAGCATGGTAACTCTATTCTTAATTTTTTGGAAGCTATATATTTATTTCTATTAACTTAAAAACCCAATAATACCTTTGTCTGGTTTTAAATATCAAACTGATATGAAATACTTTGCTCCAGCCTCTAACCCTGCCCCATTCCTCACCTGAGCACCACCTACAGCCAACCTTGCATATATTTTCTTTTGTATCATTCAAGCGTCACACCCCCATCATGCTCTTTACCTCCGATACAGTGTTTGTGAATATCTGTGGTGGTGGAATTAAGTTTCCGGACCCTAAGAGAACCAAACAGTCTTGGATAATAGGAGTGGGGACAAATTAAGCAGAGCAGAAGAGGCAGGAGAGATGAGGCAGAAGTGGATGTCAGAATCACAGCACAGAAAAGGCTCAACACCAGCTGAAAAAGGGGTGCGTAAGTCAAGAAGATGTGAGCTGCCTGTAGCAGCTGGAAACAACACCCCATGCTGGGCTGACAGCTGGCAAGGAAACAGGGACCTCAGCAGCCACAGCTGCATGTTGGTCAACAACCTGAGTCCACCCAGAAGTGAGTCCTTCTCTAGTGTCTTCCAAGATGAACCCAGTCTGTTCACCACCTTGCTTTACAGATTGCGAGACTCCGCCAAAAACTCCACCAAAAGATTCTACACTTAACTGACACTTTTAGCAGAGTACTTAGATACAAGGTCAACACCCAAAAATCAATAGCCTTCTTGTATACAAGTAACAGACTCACTGAGAGAGAAATTAGGGAAACAATTCCTTTCACAATAGCACTCAAAAAAATGAAGAATCTAGGAATCAATCTAACAAAAGAAGCAAAAGACTGCTACACTGAAAACTACAGCACTCAGAAAAAAGAGATCCAAGAGGATATAAGAAAATGGAAAGATATCCCCTGCTCCTGGGTAGGAAGAATCAACATAGTGAAAATAGCCATACCAAAACTGCTGTACAGATTCAATGCAATGCCAATTGCAATTCCAACACTATATTTCACAGAACCAGAAAAAAGAATCCAAAAATTCTAGAATAGCAAAAGCCATCCCAGGCAACAGAGATATGGCAGCGGGTATAACAATTCCCAATTTGAAACTATACTACAAAGCCACTGTAATAAAAACAGCATGGTACTGGCAAAGAAACAGACCTGAGGATCAGTGGAACAGATTGGAAGACACAAAAACAATTCCAGATGTACTCAGCTACCTTATCTTTGACAACGGAGCTGACCATCCCCACTGGAGGAAGGATAACCTCTTTAATAAATGGTGTTGGAAAAACTGGATCTCAACCTGCCAAAATTTAAAATTAGACCCTTATCTTTCACCATGTACTCAATCAAAATCCAAGTGGATTAAAGATCTAAATATTAAAACAGAAACATCAAACTTGCTGGAAGATAAGTTAGGCAGAACTCTGGAAGACATTGGCAATGGAAAAGACTTCATGAACAAATCCTCAGTAGCATGGGAACTAGCAGAAAGAATCAATAACTGGGATCTCATCTTATTAAAAAGCTTCTGCACTGCAAAAGAAACCATCAGCAGAACTAAGAGACAACCTACAATGCGGGAAAAAATTTTTACCAGCTGCTCCTCAGACAAAGGACTATTATCTGGAATATATAAAGAACTCAAAACAGTCAGCCCCTCCAAATATAAAGACCCAATTCAAAAATGGGCATCTGAAATGAGCAGACATTTCTCAGACAAAGTAAAAACAGCAAGTAAATATATGAAAAAATGTTCCACATCACTGGTTATTCGAGAGATGCAGATGAAAACAACACTGAGATTTCACCTCATCCCACAAAGAATGGCTGCTATCAAGAAATCAAACAACAACAAACGTTGGCGCGGTTGTGGGGAGAAAGGAACCCTTCTCCATTGTTGGTGGGAGTGCAGACTGGTGCAACCACTATGGAAATCAATATGGAGACACCTCAAAGAGCTGGGAGTAGAGGTTCCATTTGACCCAGCCATACTCTGCTGGGTATCTTTCCAAAAGAATTAAAAGAATCATATCACACAGATATATGTGCACCTATTTTATAGTGGCACAGTTTATAATAGCTAAAACTTGGAAACAGCCCATTTGCCCATCAGTTGGAAACTGGATAAAGAAAATGTAGTTTTTCTATAAAATCGAATATTACTCAGCCATAAATAATGAGAAATTAAATTCATTCATAGGAAAATGTATACATATTGAAGATATACTCCTAAGTGAAATAAATAAGTCACACATGTATAAATACCGAATAGTTTATCTGGTGTGAACAAACTATAATAGTACACAAGATCCTAATGATATAATGGACAATGTGAAATAGGAAGAAAGGGGCTAAAGGTGTAGGGAAAGTGGGAAGGATAGGGGAAAGCTAATAAGGGAAAAGAAAAAATATGAGAAAATATAAAAATGGAAATGAAGTGTTTGTAAAGGGGGAGGGAGGAGAGGTGAAGGGAGGGTAGGGACAAGGGGGAAAAATGAGAACCAAGACCTGTCATGTAAAGGTACAAGATCCCAATGATGAATGTAGCTGTACTGTATCCCTAAAATGGACCAATAAATTCAATGAGGAAAAAAAAACAGATTGTGAGACTCTGAGCAGAAGGCTTTGGGGAACTCAGCAGATGTGTAGAAGCCGCTGTAGCTACTGCAGCCCAGAGGTAACTTTTCCCTGCTGTGTCTCATGTGTGTGCTGCGCACTGGTGTGCACACACTCCCTGCGCACTGTGACTTTCGCACACCCTTTGGCCCCTCCGGGGAGGCCCACGCCAGGCTCTCTGCCCCTCTGTGAGCAGCACACGCTCTGGCTGGTGTGGCCACTCTCCCGCATGTCCGTGTCCATCTAGTTCCCTGCCCTCAGCTCTCCACATACCCGAACTCACCTGAAACCCCTGGGCATCACCAAATTTAGAATGGATCTCAAACGGCTCAGCAGCTCCTGTGCTCTGTAACTTCTAATTTCCTTTGTCCATTGAAATTACGACAACCTGGTAGCAAATTGCACAGGAAACACACTGACGTGGGTTAGGAAAATCACTAAATACATCAGATTGGTGCTACCATTGTTGGTCCTCTGCTTTCTGTGTTTGTGTATTTAAAATAGTGTTATTTCCCATTCTAACACACTTGAAGGCTATGAAACAATCCCATCCACTGACAGCCAAGTCAAAATGAGCCTGGTTGTTAACTTAGAAACTTTCAGAATTTCTGATAAGTTACATGGCATCCAGAAAAAAGCCCCCCTAAGAATTTCCAAATAAAATACAAGGCACGCAGCTAAATTTGAATTCCATATAAACAATAAATAATTTTTAGTGTAACTGTACTGCAAAATTTCCATGAGACATCCTTGTGCTAAAATAGTATTCATTATTTATTAGCTCTTCAAGTGTGACTGGCTATCTTGTGTCTTTATTCGTTATATCTCGCAACCTTATCCCTACATGACTTGAATTCTGTTCTTCAGAGTCTGCCTCGTGGTTGACAATCAATGAATCATTCAGTAAGTAAGTACCCAGCCACTGTTCTCGGGGCTAGGACCGGTCCTTTTGTTACTGGGCGTCTTCTTTAACTGTACAGTTCTGATGGGGAGCTTCAGGACAGAGAGGTCGATACACAGATAAACACGCAGTGTTTAGGAAGAACAAAGCAGTGTAGGTAAAGGAGAGGTGGGCAGGAGGGGGCTGTTATTTTACCTAGAGTGGCATTTGTGCCGACATCTCAAGGAAGGCTGTTTGGGTAATGGAGGAAGATACGGTTCGTCTTAAAATTCTGCTCCCGTTCATTCCTTAAGGGATCACTGAGTGTTTATTAGGTGGTCGCTATGTAGCCAGCAGCAAAATAAGCAGTGACAGTGCAGAAAGGAATGTGACATCCGGGATGGTCTTAGGGATCTTCTGCTTTCTATGATTTTATAGGCTACAAGGGAAAGATTGGCAAATACACAGTTATACAAAGAGCTCAGTGTGCACTGGCCAGAGGTCCTTGGGTGGAGGGAAGGGAGGCCTAAAGGGAGCCTGTGATCCTCACTCTGGAAGGGCTTCAGAGACAGCCTCATCAGAGCAGCATGGAAAAAGCAAGTGGTGTTTTGCTAGGAGCTGGAAAAGGACATTCCGGTCCCTGGTGATCTGCAGGGTCATGGTGGGGCGCGGGAGGTCATTCAGCAAGAATGGGCCAGAGTTCTGCAGAAACGTGCCAGAAGATGGGCTGGTCCCCAAGTGCAGCCCTGAAGGCTACACTAAGGCATCACTCCACTCTGCGTGGCCGATGGGGCACTGCCAAAACGTTTGCAGCGGAAGGACGGAACAGTAAGATTACTCAGGCAGCAGGAACAGAGGCTGGACTGGAATGAATCAGGAAACAAAACCCAAGAAGAAATGTATTTTAGCTTCCATTGTCTCCAGATTTGTGTTAGGAATGAACTGAAAGTCTGACAGCCTTAATAGCAATATTGAGAAACTACTAGTAAGAAAAAAGTCTCGAAATCCAAGGTTACAGTCTCTCTTCTCCGCTTGAGTAGTAGGCACAATTTATTCAGATACAATTAAATTCCCAGTTACCTAGCATTTCACTTCATTGCCAGTTACTGTTTGTTTGCAGTTGCCAAATCAGAATTCTTGGGACTGTAGAACTCTGATTCTATTCAATGAAGAGTTTCTTCAACTTTGGCCTCTTCAGTGAGAGATGGAAGCTAAAGTACATGGCATCTGCACAATCATCTTTTTTAGTGCTTTTTCATGTTTCCTTCTGGAGAAATTTTCTTTGTGTCTGTAAAAGGCATGAAGCATAAAAACATTTCACATTTGATACTGGGTTTTCTCTTGGCCGATCTTCCATCTGGTCCTAATTGAAGTCTAGACTTCCAAAGGAAGGTGGTGTCGGGGACGCAATTCTATTGGGGGTGACTAATAGTCTTTCCCACACTACTCAGGACACTGGAGCTTTAGGAGAGAGAACAACATTTGCAAATTGGACTTTTACAATGTTACGTTGATTTTGTTTTCTTTCTTAGAATGAGATCCTTTCGAAATCCACAGCTGATCAAGGGGGCTAAGGAATCTGTGATGTGAGGTACATTTGCGTAAATATTGTGGACACATCTCACCTCAGCAGAGGCGAATATAACAAAATGAATGAAGCCATGTGCCCGAGTCTCTTCCAAGGCCCTGATCCTAATTTGGGATCTGTAAGTTTTGATCCTTGATGGGGGATCTGACAACATGCAGGCTCTGTGAAACCTAGATTCATGGCTGAGTGTAAGTAAAGCCAGCCTTATCAGCATCGGAGTGACATCCGAGACAAGTGTTTTTCTAATCTCAGAGCAACTTGCTCTGCAATCACTGTAGTCTCCCTGAATTCCTTCCAAATATTTCTGAAAGGGTGTCATAGTTTTTCATATGCTTCCCAAGCGAATTCCTCGGCAGTGGTGCTTGTCATTTTCCTCCTACCTGTCCTGTTTCACAATAGAGATGGATCTTATCAGCAATAACAGGAAAAGTTGTAGCTCTGCCACTGATACCACATCCATGCTGATACCAATGGCTATGGTTTGGAACTTTAATGTCTCCCCAAACTCAGTGTGTTAAGGGGGTATCACCCCAGGTGGCAGTGCTGGGAGGTGGTGGAACCCTTAGGTAGAGTCTCCTGGGAGGTCTTTAGCTCATTGAAGGGTATCCTTGTAGGAGATGGTGGGACCCTGACCTCTTCCCCACTTCTTTTGCTTTCTGGCCACAAGGGGAGCAGTTTTCTTCCACTCACACACTGCCACGATGTGCTACCTCACCACAGGTCCACAGCAAAGTGGAACCTCCAAACTTTGAGCCAAAATAAAGCTTCCTCTTTGTCAGTTGATTATCTCAGGTATTTTGCTATAGTGGTATAAAGCTGACTCATACACCTGTCATGCCCAAGCCAAAGCAACCGGAGCTGGTCTCAATCGAGGAGACTCTAAATCACTCACCCTCCTTCGCCACCTCTGATGACAGGATGCAGTAGTCTCCCTGCCTGGCCCTCTATTTTCACATGCGGTAGGCTGCAGCTGGCTCACCATATATCTCAGGGCCACCTGGCAGACCATCTGAAAGACAGACACCAGGTGATGCCTTCACCGTATGACTGTCGTCCTAGTGCTGCCACCTTCAGCAAGTTCTTCAGTCTTTCCACACCTCAGCTCTTTCCTGATCCGTAAAATGGGGTGAGGGGTGCTGTAGAGACTGAATGGGTAAATGCATATCGAATGCTTGGGAAATGGCATTGAACGGAAAAGTTGTACAATTCTGCTATTGGGTTAATATTTGTTTACCTTTAGCAGCAATAGCAATACATATGCACAAAATTAAAGCATTCAAAAATGACACAGTGTTAGCCAGGTGTGATGGCTCAGGCCTGTAATCCCAACACTCAGGAGGCTGAGGCAGGAGGATCGCTGTGAATTCAGGACCAGCTTGGGCTACATAGGGAGTTCCAGGTCAGTCTCAACTAGAGTGAGACCCTGTCTCCCAAAAAAAAAAGCATAGAGGTAATGCAGCCAGCTCCTCACATGCCCTCGCAGAGATGCACCACATGATCACCAGCCCGTGTAGGGTGAGCTCCGTAGCTGACTTACGAAGGTGATTCAGTGGCTGACTTACCACCACTCACAAAGGTGACTGTGAGGAGGACAGTGACCAGCTTTCCTACAAGTCACCCTTAGGCAGCTGACCATCTGGAGGGAGACCTGATTAACAGTGAAACAGGGCAGAAAGGACACAAAGCTGCCATCCAGGAAGCCAGGGGGGACAAAAGAGTGGGAGACAGCAGAAGTAATCCTGAGTGGAAGGGTTAGATGCTGCACCTAAAAAAGTGATTAGTTCTTTTATGTGCCTGTGCTCAAATGTTTGTTCTGTCCAACCCCAAAGTGTATGTAGCCAGGATAATTTGGCTTTACTATGTCGGTGTGCTCAAATCACCTTGTGCTCAGAGCTTAATTTACTTTAGAAAAAATAGAATAATGAGACTAATGTAGACCCAGCATGGTGGAACATGGTCTCCAGGCTGCCGCGCAGTCTATTGGTCTGGTTACACAGAGGAGCCTTGCTCCCCCGGCCTCGGCTCATGTTCAACTCACAGAAACCTCAGTAGTTGTCCGTGCTCAGTACCAGGCCACCCAGCTGCGGCGCTCCCCATACATGGAGCTCCCTGGGTCCCCCACTTGCACACACACCACAACCCTGAACCCTCTTCCAGGCCAGTTTCGTCTCCAGCCTTAGTCCCTTCCCATCCGCTGGTCTTGTTTATTCGCTTGCTCTTGTATAAGATTAACATCGATGTAAGTTGCTTTCAGAAAGGTGTTCATGTTGGTTAATGCCATGCAGTTTATTTTCATGTATCCTCTGCAGTTTGAGCCAAAAGTCATTTATAACTTCGGTTTAAAATTTTAAAACGAGGCTGGGTATATCTTTTCAAGTGCCCTCCACATGTGGAGAAATCCTCCTGTAAATGCAGTTAAAGCAAGCAGCAAGAACCATAAAAAAGTTACTTTTCTTATCTTTAAAAAAAAGAGGTAAAACATGTAAAACCTCAGCAATTGGTGCAATAAAGCTAGTCTTGTAATGTTTCTGTGCTGGTTTAAAATTTTTTCAATCATTATAGTTGTGGAGGTCGGAATCTGTCTGCGCCCATGTATTTCCTTCCTGCAGCTGCTGTAACAATTATCACACCTGTGCCTTACAGCAATAGATATGCATTCTCTTAGAGTTATTTTTTCTCTTAGAGTTTTAGTGACCAGAAGTCCAAACTCGAGGTGTCCACAGAGGTACCACAAAGGTGCTCGGGGAGAATCTTGGCTTGCCACTTTCGCTCCTGATACCTTCCAGCACTCCTTGGCCACTGGCAACATAACTCTGCTTGTCTTCCAATGGACACCCCCTTTTCTCTGTCCAAAGCTGCCTCTCCTCTGTTAGATAGTAGCCTTTGGATTTCAGGCCCACCCGAAATCCGGGAAAATTCATCAGAAGATTGACTTACAGAAGCCCTATTTCCAGTAAGGTCACATTCCAAGGTTCCAGGTAGACAGGAATTTTGGACAGGCACTATTCAACCCTCTTCATCCCACGAAACAATTTAATTAACTACTTGTGTTTAGCTAGTGTTGCATGTAGATTCCAAACCTACATGAAGATCTAAGTAAATTCCTGAGTAAGTCAGTGAATTCAGTGCATTTCATCTACTGAGGCCAACAAGGGGACTCAGCAAACTGGCTGGCAGTGTTTTTATTTATATTTTGTGGGGACCCTTAGGCCCTAGTTTTTCCAAGTCTAGAACAAGCCATTAATTACTATACTATCAACTTTACTTCTAATCATCTTAGCTTTTTTTTTTTTTTTTTTTTTTTTTTGTGCCAGGGATCTAATTTGGGACCTTGCGCTTGTGAGGCAGGCAGCAGAACCTAAATCCCCAGCCCCCTAACCATCTTAGCTTTTATGTGGAACAGAATCATGTAACAAAAACAGATTGACAAGAGAAAACCAAACAAGTTTATTAACGAGGGCAATGCATGACACACAGAAACATCCACAAGAAAAAGCAACTCAAAAGGGTAGCTTAAAACTCAAAACTCCATGTTTCCTGCATCTTCGACAAAGAACACTGTGTGGAGAAATGACAGGCAGAGGAAAGCAGTTTTGGGCTCAGAGGGAGGGAAGAGGACACGCAGGAAAGCAGTTTTGGGCTCAGAGGGAGGGAAACAGAGAGGGTAAGCGTATGGGAGGAAGTTAATGGAATAAGGTTTAGGTTTAGGCAGAAAAGGGATCCTGCAGAATGTAGAGAAAATCTTCACTGTTTCTTTTTTAAAAAGTAATTTTTATTTCAAGAAGGAATATTTTAGAGTAACTTATTCTATTTTCCTTCACAAGGATACCCTCTGTGCCAAACATTGTGAGTCGCGTGTTATAGACTCTTGGTGCCTAGGTTTCGGTTTATAAGCAGAGTGTCTCCCCCCCACACACACACACACAAGGAGGACTCTCTGACCCTCAGCTTTTGCTTCTTGGAATCAGGACATAAAACCCTCATGTAAAGGATGTCAGCCCTGAACCAGAGGACAGTAACGTTCTTGTCAAGGCCATAAAGCAGATGGGGAGGAATCTCTGCAGAGAGACCTTGTTAAACTCTTTCTGGTCTCTCTCAGACCTTCCCACAGTTGTCTCTTTGTTCAACCTACCTTCAAAGCACTTGAGCTTTGCCACCTCTTTGGGTCTTCATTGCCTTTTGAAGGACTCCCATATCCCATAAATCTTACATTGAGCAAATGCATGTTTGTGTGTTGTACATCACTATAATTCACTGACCCAGCCAAATTCCCTAAGGAAGGAGAGAACAGTTTTGTCCCTCCCGCGTGATTACAAATCTGGTTCTACTACACCTCCACTAAAATGCATTATGATAAACATCCATTGCTTGTAGAACAGAGAACTACGTTAGACACCGACCAGCATGGCCCAGGCCCTGAGTCTGGCCCTGGTCTTTTTCTCATCATCTGTTCACTAGCTTGCTTTGTCTCGTTCCCCAGATGTGGCTCATGATCCCACCACGCAGAGTATTTACTTTCCTCTCTCAGACCGTTCCTTCTTCCTCATCCCACCCTGAAGTTCTCACCTCAGTCCTCACTCTTGACCTTTCCTGACCTCCTGGCCAGGCCAAATCCCTGCGGGGGCCTCCTACACTTTCTTGCACCCCTCCTGAGTCTGGCGTTGCTTGCAGTTGTGTTTTAATGTCCACCTGAGTGATTATCTGAGTATTGTTATTGAGTCCAGTGAAAGGGCAGCTCTAGTTCAGTTTTGTTTTCCATTGTGTTTCTAACCCTCAACCCAGAATATTCATTATGCAAATTTGTGGAGCGAGTTAACAAATGAAATTATCGCCTTGCTCATGTATACTTCCCCGCCTCGCTCTGCGGGATGGTATCCATAGATACAGCCATGGATGCTCCTGAATTGGATTCAGGGCAAAGAGCCTCTGGTAATCGAAGTAGCTTGGTTTCCACTGAGAAAATGACCAACCTGAACAAAAGCTACGGTTTGAGAGACAGGGACAAAAGCTGCTTTTGCACAGTCAACAAAGATTTTCACAGCACGCTATCACTTTCTTTCCCCTTTGGAAAATGAGTTCTTTACTATGGTCCAAGTAGGAGGTACACAATGGAGAGAAACGAAGAGGTGGCGGGCAGGGGGTCGTGGTGAGTAGCAGGGCATGATATCAACTGACAACTGATGAGACATCCTCAGGACGCCCCTGCCAGGCTGTGTTTGGATTGGTCACATCGTAGCCCTGAAAACAGGAGACCCCTTCTGTGCACGAAGCAGGCAGCCGGGTGCTTGCAGCTTTTGTGCTTGCCAAGTCTGGGAAGGCTTTGTGGGCAGAAGCATCAAGAAGTCTTAGTTTCTTAAAGGCAAGCAACCTGCTGTTTAAATTTATGTTGGCTTTCAACTGCCACAAAGGCAATCTGCTGAAAAGTTTATTTCAAGTTAAAATGAAAAGAAAATGTCCTAAATGAATCCAGCTGTTTGTTTCATTCTCTCCCCACCCCCCAACTAGCTGAGCCAACATTGACTTTTCAGAAAAATGAGATAGAAAGTCTGCAGATCCGTACAGCCAAGAGTATTGATGTTGGAGGGAAAATTCAGTCAAATAATCAAAATGTCATTTCTGGGTAAGAGTTCCCATCTTTTTGGAATTTAATTGGGAAATAATGAAGCCCTCCAGCCAAGCGAGGAGAGAATAAGGAGGTAATTTCACTGCTTCTTGTGAGCAAGTGGTCTATTAGAAACTGGAAGTATAGAAAGCCCCGAGGGAAACTCTCTTTGCTCATTTCCCTCCTGTGTTTAGTTTTCGTCTCTGGACTGTGAAAGAAAGGAGAATTTTTCTCTTTTTCATAATGAAGAACACTGCAACTCAGTGGTTAAGGAGAGATATGGATTCCCAGGCATCTGACACACAGTCTTGATGTGGTACGTCCAGCACGAAAGCCAGGAAGCTGCATCGTAAACAAACCTCGAATCCAGGTCTCTGGGGGCCAAGCAAGTTCTATAAATCGGGAATGATCAAAAAGTACTGTGAGCACTGCTGCAGATGTCAGTCAGTGGAAAGGCAGGGGTCTTCCAGTGCAGAAGCAGATGTCACCATCAGTAGCAGCATGTGACATGTCCCAGGGTGTCCTGCGCATCAGTTGGCTGTGAGCTACGGTTGACAGGAAGTGTGTATTAAAGTGTACCTTAAATCGTGGAACAACACAACTGGAGTTGCACAGTTGTGCTCATTCAGATTTCAGCTTTTTCAGAAATGCTGTCATGAAGATGAACCTTACATGCATAGTTATAATCTTGAGACCAAGGTTCAGAGTTCTCAGTGGAATCACCCAGTTCTTGTGAAAAGAAAGAAAGAAAGAACAAAAGAGCATCAATCAAGATCTAACACCAAGATGATGTTGAATGTGGTTTGTTTACCTTTGGTGGAATTGCACAAGCTGAGTTTGCACCCAAGAATACTACCATGAACTCTGAATATTATAGGAACTCGTTAGAGCATTTAAGAACTGATGTGTAGAAACCGCCCGAGAAATGGACGAATGGTTTCATCGTTGATGGTGACAACGCCCCATGGCAGACATGGCTTCTGGTATGGCGATTTCTGTCACATAAAAACGTTGCACCGCGCCCTCAGCCACCGCTTTCTCTGGATATGGTGCCCTGTGACTTCCAGCCCTTCCCCAAAGCCACAATGACCATGACAGATAAATGCATTGAGTTGACTCAGGACATGGAGGCAGCGACAGTGGTGCAACTAATGGCACAAAAGAGAACTTCTAGAACTGCTTCAGAAAGTGGCAGGAACTGGTGACGTGTCTTTTACTGTAATTTTCAAAAATTTAAACATTGTATTTGTTGATCACACCATGTAGTTGCCACATAAAGCAAATGTGGGTTATATACCCAATAGAATTTTATTCATCCATAAAGAAGGGATGAATTTGATTATTTGTGGGAAAATAGGTGGATCTGGAGACCATAATGTTAAGTGAAATAATCCCGACATAGTTAAATATTGCATGTTTTTTTTCATATGAGAAAATCAAATATAAATAAGCAGTAAAATAAAGGCAGGTATTTTGGAGTAGGGTAGGGGAAGGGAGTCAGGAGGGAAACGGGGGAAATAAAAAAAAACAAAATATGTTACATATTATGTCAATTACCCAATGAATGTAAATATTATGTATTGCGAACATATACCAATAAAGAATAAAATGAAATAAAAAGCTATCACAATGCTTCTAACACTGCTTTATGTCACAGCATGCTTTCATCTTGGAAATGTCTTTGCTGGGAATTATGTGGATGCTGGCTATTGATACAAGGATATAAAATTTCAACTAGGGATAATAATTCCAATAATTTCATGGTGTTAATAACAACATTAACAACTTTGAAATTTTGAATTGAATAAATGTTTACATTTTCTCACCACACCCACAAAAATCAGTATCTGAGATGATGGCTATTTTAATTCTATTGTCATACCCTTTGCACGGTGCACATGTATCATTCTTACTTGTCAACTAAAAACTAAGCTAAAGTATTAGCTTTTGCACTGCACACCGAAATAAACAGATGATATAGAACTTTATAGGTTAACTGAGGTAAAAGGAAAAACAAGTCTTTCCTTACAATGTTAATTATTCTGATAACTGAATTCTTTAGAAAGTGAAACAGAATTGCCAGAGTCTAAGACTCCACCCTCACCAGTCTCTCCCCTCACTACCCAATAGCCTGGCCTCCCGGATTCCTGGGTAAACCTTGCCTATGCTAAAACTACGCCTCGGAAAGTCATGCTGGGCAGCCCCTGGAACAGAAGAAACGATGGTCAGCAAACTTTCTTTTAAAGGTAGACTTCAGTAACTGTTTTTATTGCCAGTTTAAGTCATGTAATTTCAAGGCACAGTAAAACCGTGGATTGCAAGTAACTTGTTTAGTGAGTGTTCAAGATGTGCAAGCATTTCTAACAAATTTTAACTTGATAAACAAGCAATGTCTTGCAATACAAGTGGTACGTGATGCTGACCATCACATGATCACAGTGGAGCCAATGGGTCCTCGCTCTCTCTTTCTGCAGGATTGTGGGTGATTGCCTCCCAAGATATGAGGAGAAAAGGGGCAAGGAATCCCTCACTTCAAATGGGATTAAGGAAATGTGTAAAAAGGAAATGTGGGAAACAGCGCAAAATTTTGTAGAAAAGCACCACCCAAATAAGGCTGTCGCAGTGCGAGCAATGAATCTCGTTAATGACAAGGCAAAGGCACATTTCCACAAAATCCTCAAAAGAAGGCAAAAGCAAGTGTCATTGGACAGGTTCCTTGTTAAAGTTGCATGAAAAGGAAAAGGTCTTATTGAGCCGAGAAATAGCAGTGATTCCGTTAGTAATAATGAAAGTTTCCCTCTCCTTTCTTCTCTACCTCACACCAGCCATAAAGGTTTTCAAAGATAAGCGCAGGCTGATTTGTATGTGTGTGTGTGTGTGTGTGTGTGTGTGTGTGTGTTCTGTATTATTTATTACAGTATTGTAATTATTTCATGTGAATATTTTTAGGCTGTAGAATAAATCATCTGAGTTTCCATTATTTTTTATGGGGAAGTTTGCTTTGATTTACAAGTACTTTGAATTACAAACATGTTTCTGGAATGAATTATGCTCACAAACCAAGGTTTAGCCGTCGTTGGAAATTATTGATAGGGTGCCACTGTTTAAAAAGTCATTCTTACATAAAGAATATCCAGTATTTCATTGAGACACATTAAATACAGAGCAAAAATACCTACATGTTCTTGTTCATCAGTGATCTCAAGTAGGATGACTTTGTCCCCATGCCACATGAGGGGACATTTGGCACAATTGGAGCTGTTTTAATTGTTGCTCCCGGTATCTAATGAATGAACACCATGGGTGCCATGCACAGACCAGGTCCCTGGACAAAGACTTATCCAGCCCCAAACAGCCATGAAACCAAGGTTGAGAAACTGCCCCACCTGAGCAGGTAGCAAGTGAAGATAGCGTGCACAGAAGAACAGAGTTGTGTCTCCGTTAATGACAGTGTCCTTCTGAAGTCCACACTTTGCTAAGGTGAACCTGACAAGAAGTGAAAATTTGAAATACTGTTCAGGAGCCTTTGATGACATCACGTTGTGATTTTAATGCTGTTGTGATGGTACGGATCTCTGAATGGGGACAATGACAGCCTAGTTGCGAATTCCAGAAGGACCTGGCGCATTCATTCTTTTGGGCAAAAGGTGAAGCCCTGTGTGCAAGCTGTAATATTGCAACGATTTCTTTTGTTTTTTAAAGCAAAAGCATTTGGCTGGAAAGAACATACATCCTTTCTACAGTAAGTCCCCGACTTACGAAGGAGTTCTATTCTGGGAAAAGATCTGTACGTCAAATTCACTTGTACAGTACCCCTTACTTAATTCTTATGTGATACACTTGTGAATCCTACACAGTACACCTGTGAATTTAATAAGTACGTCTGTGACTCTTACACAGAACACCTGTGAATCTCATACAGTACACCTGTGAATAAGTTCGCAACTAGAATGCTCCCAAGTCAGGGACTTACTGTATACCGGCTTAGAACTTAATATTTATCCTATGCCGGTTCGTGCCTCTCAAGGATATTATGGAATTATTTGTTTTGAGAGTGAAGACACAATGGCTGCAAAAAGAATTTGTTAAAGAGAATCTCAGTCACTAGTTCCCTTAACAGAAGCAGAAGAGCATTGCCACGGTGAAGGGCAAAGCAGTGAGCACCCTCCCAGGTTCCAAGTGTAGGCCTGCACTCTGATCCCTGCGCTTTCGGCTCCTGGAGCCTTCAGGTCCGGAGACCCCAGCAAATTCCCAGCATGCCTCACCCACCGGGGGACTCTGGGGAGGCACAGGGGGTCCCTCTCTGCCCAGTCAGGTGGTGCCCGAAGCTTTTGTGATGTGGCCCCTCAGCACAGAACCGGACCAGCCGGTGGAAGGGAGAGACGGGGCGAGAATTTCCTTCCATCTGGCCAGGAATAGAAGCAGAAGTGGTGGGGTTTTCTTCACATCTTCCCCATCTTGCCCGAGTGTCCGCCTGGAGGAGGGGACAGAGGAAACTCCGCTGCCCCTCTTCTGTTCCCCTTTGCTTCCTGTTTCTACCCTCTCAACCCAGAAGACAGGCTCTGCCCTTCCCTCTCCTGGGTCTCTCCTGGGCCCACCCAGCAGGCCGCCTTCCTCCTTCCTGCTCTTCCCTTCCTCCTACGGCCAGGCTGAACTTCAGGGCAGAGGAGAGAAAAACCAGGAGAGGACTCACCACGAGAGGCAATTTGTACTTCACCCATCAGCTTAGGTTTGATTATCGTGCTTTCTCATCCAGAAAATGAGAATCAAAAGGACCCCGGCGTGTAGCAGTAGGCGGTGGAGGCAGGCAGGATTTCAACACCAGTGTCAGCTGTGTGACCTCCTCGGGCCTCAGTTTTCTGATCTCTAGAACGCAGTAGATTACAGTAATGCCTGCAGGGAAGGGTAGAGAGGTCGGCAGAGCAAATCTGCAACGGCAAAAACGCATGATGTGGTGTGAGCGGGGTTAGGTTTCTGATAAACTCTGTACCCACCACGCTGGAGACAAAGAAGGCGCACTCAGATTAGGACGGTGCTGGAGTGTTTTTGGGGTGTGTGTGTTCCTTTGTTTTCAGAATTTATTCTGCATAATTTGAATTTGCATTAACTGTGTGTGAGTGATTAGCCTCAGCAGTCATTATCTAAAGAGATATGGTTATTAGAACTTTGCCTCTCAGACTTCAGTCTTTGTTCAGAAAAGAGTATTTTACTCCTAACAGCTTACAGTTGGATTGGTCTCATCACTGCAATTATCAATAAAGGCAAATGTCTTTTTAAAAATTAGCCTCTGTGAATAGTGTGAATTTTCTTAAAAGGAGATTTACTTGATAATCGGGCTTTATTTGGTCTATTATTAACGGAGTTTTATAGTGTCCTGGTATTTATCATTATCCCCCTTCTCTGGAAACGGTGACAGCAGCTCCTTTTTTATGCCTTTCCCTCCCTCTTATATTATCTGTGCTGATGGTTAATATTTAGGTCTTTGACACTGTGTTCCGTAGTAGACACCCGAGAAGGTCCCTGACCCTTCCCCGGCCTGTCCATACCAAGCCATTAGAAAGAGGCTGACTCTGAAGAATCAGGTGCCTTTCCAACACTGGCTGCCTCAAGGCCAAGCACACGCCACACCCCAAGAAGGAAGGGTCTCCTCGCAGGCTTCTGCAGCGCTCTCCAGGGAAACAACTCAGGGGAGTTGCCAAGCGGTAGAGCGTGAGCTTGGGTTGCCCAACAGACGAAGCTAAGCAGAGATGAGGTGAGTCAGACTGAAGCAAAGTTCTGTCAGCAATAGCAGAGCTCCACAAACGCCACCTCAAAGCTTGCCGGTGACCCTTCTCAGTTGCGTAGAAATAAATTCTCACCCTACTTTTCATTACTTTATTTGGTTGTGATTCAAGTTTCTGTCACTTGCAACTGTGTCGGGGCCCAGTCATGGCCCACTGGAGTTTGACATTTGGAAAATAACTTCTTCCTGTATAATTAAGGCATCAACATTTGCTACTCTTCAAGGAAACTGTCTGTTAAGCTGGTTTTGACTCTTTCACCCTGATATAACAGGAAGCTCATTAGCTGAAGATCTGATGTTATCAGTAAGAGTCAGGAAATCCGGTCTTTGAAAAACAATGACTTGGTGTTTTTGGTTGTTGTGTGCCCTTAAAAGCTTCCTGTTGCTGTGAACCTATAAAAGGAGCTCTTTCTGTGAAATAAATCAGACTTCTCTTTGTCTCCGCTCAGGTTTGAGTGTTCTTTCCTTTCTCAATCCTCACTCATGAACTTGTACACTTGGGTCCACTATTACATACCCTGCTTTGGTCACTGGTACTGTATCACTGAGGGTTAAGTCAATGGTTGCAGGGCTGCACAGACTCACTTCCAAGTTCATGAAATCATTATGATCCTTAGTCCTAATCTTAAACTCTTCATATGTAGAAATAATACTTTATATTTCTTTTGTGCCCTCAGCACATTTGGGTTTTTTGTTTTTGTTTTTTGAGACAGGGTCTCACTGTGTAGTTGGGACTGACCTGGAACTCACTGTGTAGGCCAGGCTGGTCTCAAACTCACAGCGATCCTCCTGCCTCAGCCTCCCAAGTGCTGGGATGACAGGCGTGCGCCACCACGCCTGGCAGCACATTTTTTATCAGTACATGTTTGTGATACATAATGAGTGTAGTCATTGTGAGGAGTTGGTACATATACATAACACATTTCAATTCCTTTTTTATCCCATTCCTCTTCCCATTCCCTCTATCTTTTGGTCTCTTTCCCACTTGCAAAAGATCTATCTCCCTGTTTTCTATTATCTTTTATTTTGCTCTTTATATTTTGGATTTCTCACATAAGGGAAAACGTGAAATTTAGGCTTGTATGTCTGATTTATTTCACTTAACATTGTGGTTTCAAGATTTACCCATTTTCCTACAGATGACTCAAATGTATTCTTCTTTATAGCAGAGTAGTGCCCCATTCTGTATAATACCACATTTTTAATCCATTTGTCTCTTGATGAACGTATAGTCTGCTTCCAAGATTTAGCTGTTATGAGTTGTGCTGCTGCTATAAACGTGGACATGCTTGTATATCTGTCATATGGTGTCATTAAAGCTTTAGGAAGATACTTATAAGGGTTGAATAGTATTTCTCATTTTAGTTTTTTGAGGAATGTCCATACAGAGTCCCACTGTGTTTGCACCAGCTTACATCCCACCGACAATGTAAAAGGGTTCTTTTCCCCATAGCCTTTCCCACATTTGCTACTATTTCATTTCTTGATGAAAGCCATTCTTCCTGGAGTAGGATGGAATCTTGGTGTTGTTTTATTTATGTTTCTCTAATGACCAGGTATGGTGAACAATTGTTTTGTCTATTTTCTGGCCAGTTATACTTCTGAGTATTGTCTATTCATTTCAGCCGCCCCCCCTTCTTTTTTTTTTTTTTTTTTTTTTTTTTTTTTTTTTTTGGTTTTTTGAGACAGGGTCTCACTATGTAGTTGAGATTGAACTGGAACTATGTAGCCAAGGCCGGTCTCGAACTCACAGCGATCCTCCTGTCTTAGCCTCCCAAGGGCTGGGATTACAGGAGAGCACCACCACGCCTGGCATATGCCCATTTTAATTGACTCTTTTATTTTGTTGGGAATAAGTCCTTCAGTTCTTTATGTATTCTAGATATTAGTCCCCTGTTTGAGGTGTGACTGGCAAAAACATTTTAATATTCTGTAGGTTGTTTTCATTCTGTAGATTGTTGGGTGTTTCCTTTGTTGTGCAGAAGATTTAATTTGATACAACCATATTTGTTGATTCCTTATGTTATTTCTTATACAACTGGGGTTCTGTTCACGAAGTCCTTGGCTACATGTACGACTTCAAGAATTTTGTCTATTTTGTCCAGCAGGATAAATGTTTCCCTTTTAACAACTAGATCTTTGGATCGCTTTGATTTTAGTATAGTACTTGGTGGGAGACAAGGGTCTAGATTCATTCTTCTGCATTGTGGACAGTCAGTTTTCCGAGCACCATTTATTAAAGAGGCTGTCTTTCTCCAGCATATGTTTTTGGTTCCTTTGTCAAAGATCTGGTAGCTAAACATATTTGTGGTTATTTCTCCATCCTCTGTTTTGTCCCACTGATCCATATGTCTGCTTTTGTGCCAGTCCCATGCTGTTGTTATCACTGTAGCACTCCAACACAATTTCACATCTGGAATTGTGAGGACACGATCAATAATTCGGGGAGTCTTTTGGTGGAATTTTTTGGGGTCTTCTGTGAAAAGGATCATGCCATCCGCAAATAATGATAAGATGACATCTTCCTTTCCTACACATATTCTTTTTATTTCTTTCTCTTGCCTGATTGCACTGGCTACTATTTTGAGCATTCTGTTGGATCAGAGTAATGATAATGGATATCCTCATCTTGTTCTGGGTTTTAGAAAGAAATATGTTGGCTCCTTCCCATTTAATATGATATCTATTTGTTTATTATAAGTGGCTTTTTCAATTTTTTACTTCTATTTTTTTGGACAGGGTCTCACTGTGTAGTTCAGGCTGCTCTTGAACTCACTGTGTCGTCTCAAACTTGTGACAGTTCTCCTGCTTCAGCTTCCCAATTATTGGGATTACAGGCAGGAGTCACCACATTGGGCTCATAGATTGCTTTTATTAGATTGAGATAAAAGTCTTCTTATATCTGTCTTCTTTAGGGTTTTTATTATGAAAGATTGTTGGATTTCATCAAAGGCCTTTCTGTTTCTATTGATATGATCAGGTGATTTTTGTCCTTGTCTCTGCTTATATGGTGTGTTACAATTATTGATTTGTATATGTTCATCCATCCTTGCATCCCTGCGCTGATCCTACGTGATCATGATGTATGAACTTTTGATGATTTGTTGCGTTCTTTCTGCCAGTTTCTTGCTGATGTTTTGCATCTAGAGGAGATAGGCCTGTAGTTTTCCCTTTTAGGTGTTTCTTGTGATGTTAGAATCAACGTAATTCAAGTTTCCAGGAATGACTTTAGAAATACCTCTTCCAAATTTATTTGAGTTTAAGGACTGCTCGTGTTAGATCTTCCCTAAAGTTCTTGTAGAATTCAGCAGTGAGCCCATGAGATCTTGGGCTTTTCTTAGCTGGTAGCTTGTTTTGGGGTTTTTTTTTTTTTAATTTCTGCCTCAGTTTCATTGCCTGTTGTTAGATTGTTCAGATTCTTTATGTCTCTTTTGTTTAGTTTAGTAATTCCTGTATCTAGTAATCTATCCATTTCTTTAAGATTCTCCAATTTTTTGGTAATGACCTTCTGGATTTGGGCAGTGTCTGTTGGGATTTCCATGTTCTCATTTCTAATTGCATGAATGTGGATTTTTCCTTTCCTTCTTTTGGTAAGAGTGGCTAAGGGTTTGTTTATTTTATTTATTCTCTAAAAAAATTCATGCTTTTTTTCTTAGTCTCAATTTCATTTATTTCTGCTCTGATGTTTATGATTTTCCCTCCCCATACTAAGTTTGAGTTTGAGTGGTTCTTGTTTTTCTAATATTTTGAAGTGCCTCATTGGTTTATTTATTTGATCTCACTTGCTTTTTCCAATGTGAGCATTCACAGCAATAAACTTCCCTTTTAGGACTGTTTCCATTGTGTTCCATAGGCTTTAGTATGTTATACTGGCATTGTTATTTGATTTTAGGAACTATTTAATTTCTTTCTTGATTTCTTCTGTGACCCACTTTGCATTCAAGAGTGATATTGGGCCAGGGATGTAGCTCAGTGGTGCTGCCACCCACCTTGCAGGAGCAAGGTCACAAGTTTGATCCCCAGTGCCCCCCCCAAAAGAGTGTCTTATTTAAAGTCCAGGTGTTTATAAAATTTTGGTGGCTTCTTTTGCAGTTGCTTTGGAGTTTCATTGTGCTATGATATGATAGTATACATGAGATAACTTTGATTCTTTTATATTTATTTAAGCAGGGGTTTTAAGCTAGTATGCAATTTACTTTGGAGAACATTACATGTGCTGCTGAGAACAAGATGTATTCTGTGGTAATAGGGTAGGACACTCTGCAGATATCTACTAATTCCATTTGTTCAAGGGTGTGGTCCAGCTCTGATAGTCTTAATTTTTTGTTCATTTTGCCTCTTTATGAAAGTGTGGTGTTGAGCTCACCCACTATGATATATATATTCATAATTGTTATCTCTTCCTATTGAATTATTCCCTTTACCAATGTGTAGTGACCTTCTTTGCCTCTTCTCATCAGTTTCAACTTGAAGTTTACTTTGAAAATAAAATTACTGCCCCTGCTTCCCCACTCCGGCCCCCTTACCGGGGATCGAATTCAGGACCTCACGCTTACCAGGCAGGCAGTGCTGCTGAGCTACATCTCCAGCCCTTACCCCTGCTTACTTTCAGAGTCTTCGTGTCTGGAATATTGTTTTCCATTCTTTGATTTTCAGTCTTTGAACTTCGATTTGCATTACATGAGTCATAGGAATGCAGAAACCTTTGGATTTTGTTTTATTGTTGTTTGTTTTTGTTTGGATCCAGTTTGTCTTTTAATTGGAGTGTTCAGGTCCCTAAATTTGAGGGTTATTACTGAAAGGCATTGTTGTCATTGCACTCTTTTTCTCTTGTTGACGCCTTTGTTTTTCGGTTTCTGTTTAACTATTCACCTTGCTTCATGTAGTCATTCCTTCTGACTTTTTGGCTTGGTTGGCTCTAAGATATTCTCGAGTATTGTTTGGATTGTTGATTTGGTGTTCATGAATTTTTAAATCTGGTCCTTGTTGTAGAATATTCTTATTTCTCCATCAATTTTGAAAGCTAGTTTTTCAAGATATGTTAGTCTGGGTTGGAAGTCATTTTCTTTTTGGACTTGAAACACTTCACTCCGAGCTCTACTGGCCTTTAAAGTTTGTGTTGAAATGTCTGCTGTAATCCTAATGAGTTTACCATTTTAAGTGATTTTTTGCCGTTCTCTGGCAGCTTTTAAGATTATATCTTTGTATTGAACCTCTGGGATTTTGACTGTGATGTGTCATGGGGAACTTCTTTTTTTTTTTTTTCATCATAATTATTTGATATTCTGTAAGCTTGGCTTACCAGTATGTTGCATTCTTTTTCCCTACTCAGATAGTTTTCTGTTATGATTTCAGTAAAAAAGATTTTTTATTCCATGGGTGCTGTCTTCTAATTTCTCTCTAATTCCAATTAGCCTTTAGTTAATCTTCTTAGCATCTTCTAGTAGGTGTTGAATTAATTTTTCTTGCTTTTATTGTTTTCAAGGTTTCTCTGAGTACATCATCCTGTGATTCTGTTTTGTCCTTGATTTCTGAAACCCTGTCTTCACACTGGTCATTTCCATTGTTCGTGAATTCAATAGAATTATTTATTTACAGGATTTCTGCTTGGCACCTTTTCATGAAGTCTATTTCTTTGGTAAATTTGTCATTCATAGTTTGGACCATTTTGGTCAGCTCTTCCAATTCTTTTATTTGTTTCTCCTATAGCCATATTAGTTTGTTTGAGAGTTTCTGCCTTTTGGGCTATGTCATCTTCAAGCTCGCCAAATTTCTTCACTTACTTTTTAATCATTTCATGCTGTTCGGCTATGTGGCATTTGTTTTGTTCTCCATTGGTGACTCTTGGGTCTGCTTTGGGAGAGACAAGAGTCTTTGGAAGCATTTTGTTGCCTTGTTTTTCATGTTCTTATTTTGTGTGAGTGTGTGTGTGAGAGAGAGAGAGAGGGAGAAATAGAGAGAGACAGAGAGATTGAAGGCTGAGGTGAAATAGACAGAAGAGAATTTGCTGATGGTAAAAAGATCTCTTTAGCTATATTCTGTTTTCCAGTGATGAGATCTTGGCTTTATTTGCCAAAAGGTATTATTTACTACTTCAGCCTGTTCAATTTAATTGGGTTGGACCCTGTTCCTCTGGCTTAAAGCGTGCAAACCATTATTCAAAGAAATAAACTTAAATCTTTCATTGACATCACAGATTTTGGTGACCTGGCTCTACAAAGCTATCCCTGCTGGCAGCATGGAGAAAGTCCTCTTCCTCTGGGCCTTGGCCAGGAGCATGCATGGACCCATGGGAAAGAGCCCAGCACCTCTTGCAGGAAGCACTGGGCCCCAGGTACCATATGCCTAACGCATTTGGTTTCACAGTACTCAGAATATTTTGATATTTTTTAAAGTAACTTTTTAGTATTAATAAACCCATTGATAGCAGAGAGAAAGTAGAATGGTCTTTATTTTTCCCAGAAAAGGAGGATTCAGGAACTATAAAACCTATAACTATTAGATTGAAAATTTCCAGACTGGCACTAACAGTTGAAACAGAGACTTCCATCAAAAGTATAACCCACAGAATTTCTTCACACAAGATTACTTACCACAATTCCTATAAAATTATAATCATTTTTCCTGATGATAGAATAGATTACATTTAATTTTTAGAGTTTAGAAAATACTGGATAGACAAAAACTTGTTTAATAATGTTGTGTAGAGAAAAATTAACAATATGATCATTCTTTTTACTCTTTTAGGGGGAGAAAAGGTATACATTTGTTTTGGTCTACAAACTGAGAACAAACAGATGCGGCACAATCTTTTCATTTCATGTTATAAGCACTTTTCAGTATCATGAAATACTCCTTGAAATCATAATGATTAATAATTACAAAATATTCCGTGAGGACAAATAATAATTTATTTAATAGAACTGCCACTGAGACATGTTGAAGTCATTTCTTATTTTTTATTATAAAAAACACTCCAATGAACATACTAATATATAAATCCTCACATGCACCCTCTCTTACTTCCTTAATTGACCTTAATTTTAAATACATTACTCGTGGGGAAAAACATTGAGTTAGGGTTTCACAGTGAATGCAGAAATAATTTCTACACTGTTGCTTTTAAGAACCCAAACTGAAAGCTGATTGTAGAACATTAATGTCAAATTATGGCAATTTGGGGAGGCAAATCTACAATATATTCATTGTCACATACCTGGAAAATCCAGTAGAAATATTTTCAGTATTAAGTCTCCACTTCTATGGATGCTCGTAAGAATGCTGTCTTCCAATATTCTTTGTCACATCTATACTTTAATTTTTAACTTCTAACCCCTCGCTTCACATACACTATTTGATTCCTCCAGCAAATGTCACAGGAGGTACAACTAACCTCACTCTTAAGTAACCAAGGATCAGAATCATCTTTCAGAAAAATAAATCTGATCATGACAAACTTCATCCTCTCTCATTGAAAGTTTCTGTGGTAGAAAATTATATACTACATTTATCTTTACCTCCGTGTAGAATCCTCTCTGGCAAGGGCACTCGGCAGCATACAGCCAAGACCCTTCTCACCTACCACTAAGCCCAGTATCTACCCTCTCTTCCCAGCTCATCAACTCTGAGCTGACCTGACAGGCCGCGCTCTGAATGCCTCTTGATGAACCCTTTCCCATATCTTGAAGGTCTTTTCTTTCCTTGCCTGATAAACTATAACTCACCTTCTCAGACCGTTTCAAATAATATTTCTCATTACACTCGCTGAAGCACAGGTTCTCACTTAGAGTCTAGAGACCACAGGGAAGGGAGTCTGGGCAATGGTGAATGCCCTGCCTCTCCTTTTGACCTCCTCTGACACTCACTGGCAGGGAGCGGGTGCAGCACTTCGTTGCTGCTGGGTTGCAGTAGAAGTCTAGGCTCTCCACACAGCCTTCGCTGGTAAGGCAGGTGAAGGAGTTTTGCGTCGTTATTGCCCAGTGGGAATGAAAGCCTCCTCTCCTGACCGCCTTCTCCAATGCCCTCCCGGTGGAGGAATTAGAGTTCCGTGTCCTGGCAGGGTGGAGGTCAAGGTGCCCCACTCAAGCTTGGCTGGCACAAGTAGGAGTGTGGTATGTGGCAGAAATAGAGTGAGCGAGTCTACAATTTTTCTATTTTGCTAGTGCCATGGTGTGACTGTGTGTCCCAAAGTTCGTGTGATGGAAACTTAATCTCCAGTGTAAGCATGTTGTGAGGTGGGGCCATCAAGAGGTGATTAAGGTCCTGAGGTCCCGCCTGGTGAGTGGGTCGATTCCATCATCGCAGGAGTGAGTTCCCAATACAAGGATGAGTTTGTCCCCTTTCACCTCCTGCATGTCAATCCCTTCCACACGATACTCTTATGACCCAGCAAGAAGAGCCCCCATGAGTGCAGCACCTCAGTCTAAAGCTTTCCAGCCTCCAGAACTGTGTGCCAAATAAACCTCTATCATTTACACATGATCCAGTCTGTTGTATTCAACAGACTGTACACAAAGATATTATATGCATAAATCAAAACATCACGCTATATCCTATTATATAGACAATTATTCTTCCAATTAAATTTTTAATTTTTAAAAACCAGACTAGGTTACCTAGGCTGCTCCTTTCTTGGTTCTTTATCTAGAGAAAGCAGGCTTTTGTAGGGGCTACTGTGTCTGCATTTATGAGTCATTCTGCAGTTGCAGCTTCTTCAGCCCCTACTCTGTGATACAAGAAACAAAAAGAAAAACTGAGTGCCTTAAAAGTTAATGTGTGGAACAATTTTACAGATAACTTTAAGTAAAAGAGTAGTTTAAATTTTTTTTTCAACTCATGTTGGTGGGCATTTGCATCTAATCTTATCCCAGCCTACTATAATCTCTTTGGCCTTTTTTCCTCTCTCTTTTCTTTTCATTGGTCTTTCCTCTTTCTGTTAGGAAAAAAAATTAAATGATCTTTCTCATGCTTCTGCGAAATCTTAATGAAGGTTGTCAAATATCCGCCATGTGCCTATTTCAGCAGCAGGTGATCAGATGGAAATTTCCTTCATCCCTGTACAGAAGTAAAGCTGCTGAAACAGTTTATCTTGTCACTTATTAAATGACCCTCACTACTTTCTAAATTAGTAATGTTGAAACAGATAATGATTAGAGTAATTTCAAGTTTTTTCTGTTTTAGAAGGCACTGTGTTATGGCTTGTACCTAGATGTCCCCCAAAGCCTCATAGGTAGGATTTCAGATGGCTGAATCTAGGATGTGTGAGGCTGGGATTAAGGATTTATTAGCCCATTAACTGGTTTAGCACAGTTCTGAGAGACATCACCCAAAAGGCAGGCAGCCGGGATGGACTAGAAAGGCACAGAAAAAAGCTGCTTTGCTCCTGCTGCTTGTCTGCTGCTGCTTTGCCATGAACCGTTTCCCCTCTGCCGTGCCACGCTGCCTTGGAGCCAGCCAGCTGGGAACTGACACCTCCACAGACCTGTGGGCTGAAATAAACCTTTGTTCCTTTAACTTTGGGTGGCAGGTATTTTGTCTCAGCAACCAGAAGAGTAACAAAGACATACGGTGTGCTCTAAAAAGCAGCCAACTGAAAGGCGTCTTTTAGAAACAACAAAATAAGATAAATGGCATCAGAGCCTTCTTTCCTTAAGTGATGTAATTAACTGATAAACTCTGCCATCTTCAGTAGTGCAGGTACCTCAGTTCACATGCTTAATTTGTTCCACGATTCCAGGGAAGATGCCCACACTCATGTTCACGTGGGGAACGTGGCTGGGGTCCTGTTCATCATCAAATATGGAGTTCATGAACAGAAGAACAAACTTGCCAAACACTTCTGCTCCCAAACTGCTTTGTGAAAAGAAGCATTTGTGAACCAATATATTATTGTAGGTCTTGCTACCAGAAATAATTATTGTTTGTATCTTTTAATTTCTCTAGACATTTTAAATTACTTATTCCTTAAAAAAAAAAAAGTAGAGAACCTAGCCATCAAGATGGAGGAAAAAGAAGTCTTCGTCTTCATTTCCACATAGGAATATTTGAATTAGCCATGGAATGGACAAAAAATGCCCTTGTGAGAAGTTCAGAATTTAGTTAAGAGCTTTTAGTATTCCGGATAAGCACAAAACAGAGAATAGCTTCATCGAGACTGGAAAAAGGATCAATTTCAATACAACCATGTCAGTCCCTCTTCCAAGCTAGCAGAACATGTTGCTAAGGGACATTACCTCTATCCACAACTTTCTGTGGATCAGGAAAGAGAGAAGCACGTGTTCAGTGTCGCTGGTCTTTGGACGCAAGCCCGAGGGGCCAGTTTGTATCCTGTCTCATTTGGAGCACTGATGAAATAGCTTGGATGCTTAGAGGCAGAAAGTAAGGAAAATGGGCACTGCCTGTTAGATTCAGCATGAACACATGAGACGGGAAGTAGGTACATAACTCACCCACGGCTTTTCCTCAGGGAACAGGGAGAGGAATGTAGCCTGCCTCCAATGTCCCAGTTCACAGTACAGAACTCAAACACTGGAAGAAAGAAATTAGAGGTTGCTGTTAATAAAAGGAAAAGAAACGAGTAAACTCTTCTAATGGAAATATACGCTCATAAGCCAAAAGAAGACATAGCCATACAAAAAGTTTGAGAGCCTCCCAGAATCTCTTGCCAGACTGATTGGTAAAATTCTTTCCCTGTTGACACTAGTCCATAAAGACTGGGAGAAGTGTAAGTTGCTTCAAGGGTGTCAAAATAAATGTAAAATATGAGGAGACAAAGAATCAAGGTAACATGGCACAATCAATGGACTAAAATAAACTTCATAACTAACTCTAAAGAAATAAAGATCTATGACTTTTCTGACAAATAATTCAAAATAATCTTAAAGAAGCTCAATGAGTCACAAGAGATCACAAAAAGACAGAATCAAGAAACAGGACATGAACAAAGTTAAAATATTAATGAAGTCACAGAAAGTATTAAAAAAAAAACCAAACAGGAAAAGAGAAAAATCAATTCATTATCTATAATGGAGGTCACCTTAAGTCCTTTAGTAAATCTCTCTTTAGTAGAAAGTTGGCACGTCATGAGGAAGTGGGAGACTATTTTCAAAGTACAAGAAGGACAAGGGCTGGGGATTTAGCCCAGTGGTTCTGCTGCCTGCCTTGCAAGCACAAGGACCCAAGTTCCATCCCTGGTACAAAAAAAAAAAAAAAAAAAAAAAAAAAAAAAAAAAGGACAAAAAACCATCAACCAAGAATTCCATACTGAGCAAAACTGTCCTTCAGATTTGAAGGAGAAATAAGGCTTTCCCAGACAAATAAAAGCGGGGGTGTTGTCATCACTGAACCTGACTTGTTAAAAGTGTTGGAGGGAGTTTTTGGAGTTACAATGAAAGAGTGCTAAATAACACCATAAAAGCATATTCAACATAAAATTAGTTGGTTAAGGTACTTATACACAAATAGAACATATCACAATAATGCAATGGTGGTATTTAAATGCTTTTTTATCCTATTATAAGAGTTAAAAGTACTAAGTATAGCTATAAATTTAAAAATTAGAAATTATATTATTAATAGATAAACTATAAAATATGTAAATTATGACAAAAATATAAGTGGGAAAGAAAAAAGTATAGAGGTTTTATGTGGGATTAAGCTGTCATCAGCATAAAATAGACTGTCACAGTTCTAATATGTTTTTTGTAAATCTCATGACAACCACAAAGAAAATATACCCATAGACTCAATATTCATAATACACTAAGTGATCCACAGATTCAAAGCAGTCCATGTCAAAATGACAGTTTTTACAGAAATGGAAAAAAAATCCCAAAATATGTGTAGAAGTGCAAAAGACCCCAAATAACCAAACTAATCTTGGCAAGAACAAAGCTGGAAGTATCATTTCCTGATTTCAAAATATATTACAAAGCTTAAGAAATAAAAACAGCATATGACTACTATAAAAACAAACATATTGACTAAGAGAAGAGAGCAGAGAACATAGAAATACACTTGTGTATAGGTCAAGTCATCTTTTATAAGATGCCAAGAACATCCAATGTGGAAAGGATAATCTGTTCAACAAATAGTGTTGGAAAAATTAGATATATGCATGCCAAAGAATAAAGTTAAACGTTATCTTAAACACATTTAAATAATTCAAAAAGATTAAAAATTAAAATATGCAAGACCTGAAACTCTAAAACACCAGGAAGAAAACATACAAGAAGAAATTCATGACCTTGTTCTACACAATAATTACTTAGATGTGATACCAAAAGCATAAACAAACTAAAAAAAAAGCAAAATAAAAAACTTATGTATAGCAAAAAAATCAATATTGTGAAAGTCAACCTATGAAATGCGACTGAATATTTGCAATACAGAATATTTGCCATTCCACCTCCTGCCTCTCAAGCACAAGTTCCCAAGTTCAATCCAGGGACAAAAACAAACAAAAAACCCAGAATATTTGCCATTATGTTCTACCGCAATAGCACCAATGTGTGGAGGGTAGATCTCACGTTAAGTGCTCTTAACACACACACACACATACAACCAACTAAAGTACTAACAATCGAATCTATAATCTTCCAAATGACATATAGTCATTATATAACATTACATAATTCTCAGTCATTTTCCAGTTTTTAGCAACAAATTCAGAAAAATGTTTGGTGAAACAAAAAATCTATTTTCAAGTCCTCACATTTGGATATTTGAATAACAAAAACACCAGAGTTCTTACACTGGGAACAAAAAAAAAAAAAAAAAAAAAACAAGTGATGAAATACTTTTAAAAATAACAAAGAGATTAAAATGCAACACGTTCCAACTAAATTTCTTATCAAGACGGGTTAATTTTTAAAGTGAGAGAAATGCGATAAGATGGAAATACAGAAATTTTGGCTGCTATGTGTTTAAACAAGTCACTCGGCAAATGCAAACCATTAGCCATGGTCTGCCCACTCATCCCTACAGTCACCCACCCTGGGAAGGTGCTGGAGAAAAGGCAGGTACAGCTCCTGCCTTACACTCTGCAGCAGAAGGTGGGAGGCGCACTTGAACAAATAAGTGAGACCATTTCTGGGGTGCCAAGTGTGCAGAGAAAGTAAAAGAGAATAATGTTTTGAAGCAGGACTAAGGACAGGGGAGAAGCTCTCTGAGAGAGGGTGACAGACAAGGCCTCCAAGAGAAGGGGTCTTGCAAGCAGAGACCTGAAAGATGTGATATTGCCCAGGCAGAGGCAAGAGCAAGAGTGACGGCCGCAGAGGAAACAAACTGACAAGACTGGGAGCCTGAAAGACACTCGCGTGAGGAGCGCCCAGAGAGCCAGTGAGACGCGGTGACTCCCCAGCCCACAGCGAGGACTCCGAGTTTCCACTGGGTACAGTAGAAATCCCCCAGGAAGAGCATGCAGAGAAACAGGCCAGAGAGACCCCAAGAGCGCTGGGGTCCCCTGTGCTGTTGGAACTGTTTGCAAGCATTCAGAGAGGGAGTCCGTCACCATGCTCCGTGTATGAATCTGGAACTCAAAGAAGTCAGGTAGAGTTGCCATTAGTCTGAATTTGAGTTGTCCCGGAAACAGACCATAAGGTAAGGGTTCAGACACAGATTCATGATTTGGGAAGTGTGGCTGACATGAGTGGGGAAAGGGAAGTAGTCCAGCAGGGGGAAGACACCCACAAAGGGACACAAGCGCGCCAGTTACTACAGTGGGTGGCAACCAGGGAACTCATGGGAAAAGTGCAGAATACAGGGGCCAGTGTTTCCCCCACGAGGACTCTAACACCACCTTCCAAGGTCACCGGTCAAAGACATCCTCACAGCCTGCCTGGAAGAGGTTTCCATAGTATGAGGCCCAGCCAGAGCTGCAAATACTGGCAGTTGGGAGTTAGGCAAATGTCACTAAAAGGTTCAAGTGATGTCAGACTCACTGGCAGTGCCTGCAGCAGCCTTGGGACCGTGGACGCTGTTCCATCTGGACTTGAATCTGGCTGTGGCACTTTCCAGCTCTGTGACTTCAGACAAGTGGCTGAACGACTCTGAGCTTCATCGTCTGTCAGTAAGGATAGAACTACTACCTCTAGGGGCTAGGACAATTAAACCATTTAATAGTTTCACAGGACTTAGGAAAGAACCCAGGACATAGTGCTAGCAATGGTTTGCTGCCGCTGTTGATGGTATTACTATTATTATTCATCACTCATTTGAGAATGCTAATCAAGCAATGAAATCTCAGGGCACTGCACATTCAGAGGAGAAAAGCTGCCTAAGAACAATGAGAAGGCAGGAATGATGTAGGAAGGGAACCAGCTAGAAACAGTAACAGAAGCCACATTGTGGGGTGGTTCAAGAACAAGAGAATCTCCACATGGTAATGACGTAGAGAATCAGACAAGACTGGAGAGATGAACCCTGGACACCCACACAGACTCACACATCTGGAGAAGTCGAGGTTCCCCTGTTTGCCTGTATAGACCTTTGTCTGAACGCCTGTGTTGGTTGTCAATGTCTTTGTGCATGGACTCCTAGTTTTGTCTGCCAAGGATCTCTTCATTTTTGAGCAGCAGCCCCCTCCTGTTTCTGTGAGATTCGCATATCAGACAATACACAGACCCAGTGAATCTGGCCACCGTGGTGTTCTATCCTCTTCCACCTCAGACGTGGGGTAGCTCATCAGAATCCTCCCTGCAAAGGTGTATTTCAGAGTTTGAGGGGGGAAATATGGACTCTTTGGCCCTTGTTATTAGCTGGTGGGTATTAGTCTGGAGTTTGAGACAGACAACCATTTTCCTGGCCGATGGGTGACCAGTAAAGGAAAGTCACAGCCCTCGGTCTGCTGCTGGAGTGCCTAGATTTAGCCTTGCCTGCAGCCAACACTCCTCAACATTCCTAGACCTCTTCAGTTGGAAGGAGCAGGATTTCAGTCACTGTCAGTCAAAAGCATTTGACTCTATCATAAATATTTTTAGAATGATTATAATATTAACACCGAGAGTGAGATGTATATTTTGACACATCTAAATCTGTGAAAATTCAAAACTAAACAGCAGAGGAAAGGGAAGTTGTAGGATTCAGTTGGTTCCTGTTGTCGCTGACAAGGCCAAGCTCTCCACTCTACCTCGAATGGTGAGCTCTGTATCCCTGCAGTCTTATCTGCAGCAGCCACATGAGGCACGGCAATGATGGCGCGGCCAGCTTGAGAAAACAGTGACATCTGGTCACCTGGTGGCAGGCAGCCAGCAAAGCTCAAGTCTGTGGACAGTGGTCATGGTGCGGGCTTTGGAGTAAGTCTGCTAAGGTTCAAGTGCAAGGGCTCATACTTTCTTGCTCTTCGCTTTTCTCTAAGCATCTGGAAAACGGAGATGAGAATAGCACTTGGCCCAAAATGGAGATGTAAGGACTAGAGAAGGTGATATTCTGTGATGTCCTTTCTCCCTCTCCCTAGGATGAGATTCTGGTGTTCAGCTTGCTCTTTACCCTCCAAGGGAGGCTCTTCTGTTGCCAAACTTTTCTTAGGGCCTGGAATATCTGATGATGAGGGAAGTAGATAGAACAAGAAGGGCCTTTTGAGAATATCGCCCATAGCTGGGTGTGAAGCCTCATGCCCGTAATCCCAGCACTTGGGGGGGGGTGCAGAGACGGGAGGATTTCCAGTTACAGCTCACCGTGGGTAAATTAGCCACTTGACAAGATCCTGTTTCTCAAAGTTTAAAAAAAAATAAAAGAAATAAATTAAAAGGGCTTAGGAACATAGAGATGTAGCTCAGTGCAACATCTTGGTTCAGTAACCAATACCAGAAAAGAAAGTCTGTGTAGTAGTAGTGAATCTTTCAAGGTTTTGAGGAAACGCTAACAATCATTGTGGTCATTTGAATGTTTGTACCGTATTTGTTTCAGGTAACACTACCGTAAAACTGGATCAAACGGACATAGGTTCCTGGAGAAGGAAATGAAACCGCGAGCAACTGCGGCACACAGCTTAGCTCCTGTCATTATGCAAGTGGCTCAGAAAGCAAAGGAGAGGATGTGAGTCTTCCACTGAGCTCCTGAACTAGAACTTTGTATGCCTCTGAGCGATGGATTGATGACAAACCCTAGGCGAGGTGGAGGCGACTGTGTTCCTTTGTCCTGATCTTCCACCTGCAAATGAAAAAGCAAAGACTGGGCTCTGAGGTGGTTGCTCTGAAGTATGCCTTCCCCCATCCACATCTTGAAGCCCTAGCTCTCCAGGACCTCAGGATGGGGCTGTATCTGCAGAAATGTCTTTACAGAGGTGATAAAGAGAAAAATGAGGTGTTATGGTTTTGTAGAGAGCACCTGTCAATGTATAGGATGCAGAGGACATAATGCCTCCCAAACAGAGTACAATGTCAGAGTGTTCCCAAGAGCAGAGTGTGAAACCCACCAAGAGCGACAATGTGAGAAACCTGATATGTGATCCCCCAAGAGTAAGAGTGACATCTAACCCAACAGATCACCCTAAGACGTGTGTAACCCTGTTATCTAAATTCAACGTGTGAAACCCTGTGACATGTGCAGCCCCAATATCTACTCAAACAGCCCCAATATGTGTGCAGTGATAAAACCCGAATCGGTGCCACAAACTCCAGTTAGAATGGAATAAAAGAGAGAGCACAGAAGACCAGCTCGTCCCACTGTACCGATCCAGCTCACGGCAACCTGCCAGACGCGATCTCAGACGAGACCTCGGTCAAGACATCAGATGCCTGCCCGGAGTGGACCCCGGATCAACACGGGGCAACCGGATCGAACACAGCAATCACCAGAAAAGGAGAAACAAAGTCGCGTTCCTCGGACTTGCTCAGGTACAGGGAGTGGCAACTGGTGGGTATGAATGAACATGTTTGATGGGACATATATAATATATATAAAAATCTAGTTGGCAACTACTACCGTCTCGACCAGTTAGTGCACACTCCTGCTCGCAACAGGTTTCTATCTAGCTGACCCCCCAGAGCCACATGTGCTCATAGCTGCAGCTGTGGGGAGGTGACAGGCTCATGGGGTGTGACAATCCTTAGTGGATTAGGCCACTGATGAGTTTATAGCCAAATGGGATGTTGCAGGTAGAGCGTGCTCATCCGAGGTGACTGGGGGCGTGGCCTGGAAAGGTTTATCTCCCCACAGCCTCTCTTGACCTCTGCTTCCCCTGCCATGGAGCCAGCGGACTGTGGACTGAAACCTCTGCAGATGTGAGCCCACATCTTCTCTCCCTTAAGTTGTGGGTGTCCTGGGTGTTGCGTCTCTGTGAGGAGGAAAGTGACCAAGGTGAGGTGATGAGGTTGATGAATGGATTTGAATTCAGCATGGTTGGATCCTTTAAAGTCGAGTCAGTTGGGACATAGACACACACAGAGGGAAATCTGTGGAAACACAGAAAAGTCAAGGAAGGAGGCCTGGGAGGAAACCAGCCCTGCCCACACCTTGGTTTTGAATGTCTAGACCGAGGAACTGTGCTTCATTTAAACCACTTCATCGATGGCTCTTTTTAGGGCAACTGCAGGAAAGAAAACACCCCTAACCCAGGGCTTTCCAAGTCCAGAGCCCACTCAGTGTGCCCCAAGTGAATCTGGCCTCTGATTCTAAGAGGCAGGGTGTAGGGGCTCAGGAACCTGGATGCGTTTGCTACCCATGTTGGTACGTGTCGGTCTTGGGAAACTCAGTCTTCTAGAAACCACCAAGTGTTAGAAGTGAATTTGGCAAAGCCCCCTCAGTGATAATCATAACCACCAAGTATGCAAAAAATTGTTAAACAAGGGTTAATAATAGCAGCATCTATACTGGCTTTAATATGCTGGACACTGTTACTTGGAAGTATTCACTCACCAAAGGCACCTGGCAGCCCTATCAGTGTTAATATTCAGGGTTAATGTAAGGATGATCAGCTTTCTGCCTATGTCCTTTCATAAAAGCCCCTGCACACGACCAGATGAGACACAGAGAAGCACAGCGATTTGGTCAAAGTCACACAGACAAGGACTGTTGGAGTCAAGATGGAAAACCATCATCTCGCTCCCGCACCTGCACCTTACCAGTCCATACAGACTCGTCATAGAAGTGTTGATTACAAAATAACTCTAAAATATGAAAGCACGAAGAATCAGAAGTATTAAAGAAGCATGCACCTGGGGGTAGCATTGGTACCCTGGAAGGAAGCCTCCCACATTCTGCCACTCAAATCCTTAGATCAGAACTAAGTATTGGTAACAATCTTTTGTCCTGAAAGATATCAATATGCTTTTTTAGAACCAAAAATTTGATAATATGACTCTTGACTTTAAGAATAGCTAACCATTGGGGGGAATCATAATTTGCTGAGTTTTAAATCCTCTGGCATGACCCAGTACATCACGGTCCTTTTCTCTATTTTGAAATCCTCATTTTTAACGTGAATATGACTGGCATTCTGATCAAGTACTCACATGAAGGTCCTGTGTTCCCATTTTTCTCCATTCAGCATTTTCAGCCTGGGGCCTAGGGCGAGGGTGAGAAGCTGCCCAGGTCCCTGCTGGGTTGATTTCCACCCTCAGCTGTTCCCACATTGCTACAATGGGTCCTTTGGCCTTTGGCCAGCACAGTTTATTTTTTTCTGGAATGTGTGAGGAGTGACCCAGATTTTTTCAATTCCTATAGTCTCCTCTGAAATAGCAGCTACTTCAAAGGAAGGGAGTGTTAGGGAGAAACACAAACAAAATATTTCTTCTGGGAACCACCAGGAGATTTTTATAATTTGCCATTTAATAGGATTATTTGCCTCAGAGGAGAGCCAGCATTCTGCCACAGCAAACCACTTGGCGGGATCAGAGGCCAACTCCACACAGCTAAGAAGGCATAAAAATAATCTCCACGTCCATCTAGCTGAGTGGATTGGCCAGAATGCCCAATAAATTCAATTCCAGAGTTCAAAGTAGGCTGTGATAGAAGATAAAACCTCTTAAACCAATTGCAAATACTGCAGATTTTTCTGAGCACTTGTTCAAATCCTTTTTTCTAGTTACTACTCTTAGAACAAAAGCCCTATTTCTAAATTTCTTCTGGAACTGTGATACCGAAAAAAGAAAATTTCTTACTGGGAATTTTTTTTTCCATGTTAGACTATTTCTGGGATACTCTCTGACTCCCAACAGCATAATATTCCCTTAAGACAGATAAAATTTATAGACTATGACTTTTTAATCATTATCTGCACAACTGTACTGCAACAGTACCTTGCATTCATTATGCTGTTCAAATTAAACTCAAACTGATGAATTTCTCATGCATGCTGCACGAGACAATCAACGCCATCCCTCCTATTTATTAAATATTTGCACCATGCTGTGAAAAAAATCACAAAAGGTAAGGGTGCTCTTGACTGGTACAAAGTTTTTCCGATGAAAAGTTTAAGATTTACAGAGGCAAAATAGGGGAAAAAATAGTCTTGCTCATGTGGAACTGAAACCTGATGCTTGTCTGCAAAATATATTGAAATAAAAACTCGAGCCATGGTCAGCGAAGGCACGTTCCAATCCAATGCAGTAGTTTGCATAAATTGTAATCCTCCTAATAGTTTCATTATTAGGTGATGATCTGCACTGCAGCCTGAGCCTGGGGTTGCCTGGCCTGGTTCTGCTTTCGGGCTGTCCCCTGGGCTGTGCTGGTTTGGTCTGGGCTCAGCTTGGGGGTACGCTGGCCCTCTTCCTGTATCTAAGCAGCCCCCCGGCCCCAGCTTGATCTTGGTCCCAGCCCTGCCCTCTCTCTGCAGTCAGCACCTTCATTTAATGGACCAACCACTGAGAAGTGGGAAAAGCCCTGGAAAGCAAGAAAACTAGCAGTTGTTTTAAAGTCATATTTTGGATTAGAGATCCTGAGAGCATCTGAAATCGCTGCTGCATGTTTGTTTTCTCTTGCTTTCACTTACAAATTGTTGAATTATTCACTCCTCAGATCTCGTCCAGGATCATCCATGGTCTATACACCCTTCCCCCTTTGTGCTGTCCCAATAAACTAAATTAAATTGATCACTCATTTATTATCTTCTTATTCCCATAGTCAATTCCTTTTCCTCTACCTCTATAGAAAACGAATGTGGTGTGTTTATGTGAAGATTTTGGTTAAATGTGTTGCTACAAAATAATCGCTGGTGTGTGTGTGCGCGCGTGCGATGGGCTTCATTGTTCTTCTTCCTCGGCTCTATTTTTAAGACTCCTTATGTAGCTGTGAATAACCCAGTCTGTCACTGGTACTGCACAGTACTCCTCCTGCACATCCCCAGAGGTTTCTGTTCATCCTCCCGGGGACGGCACTCAGCCAGCCTAGAACCCTGCCATGAAAAATAACACCACCGGGAGCACCCTGTACCTGGCCCGCGCGAAACGCTGTGTCCACTTCTTAAGGAGTCCTCGGACTAACACCAGGGGCGACCCTGCTGGAGTTGCGCCGCGTCGCCTTGGCTCCTGGGGCAGTCCGGCCTCCTCGCCCCAGCGCTGCAGTCTGCAGCCCTCCGCCTGAGGTTGGTTGGTTGCCTCTGCCAACGCGTGGCGAGTGGTGCATATGGACCCTGGCTCTGCTCCCCTTGCGGGAAGCTGTGAGGCTCTGGCCCTGCCCCTGCTCCCGGAAGTGCCCAGTGACACCCCAGCCATGCTCAGGAATGGCATCCCTGAAAATGCGTCCTTTGGGACGTGCCTTCCCTGCAGCCAGGCTCCACTGGCGCCACCGCCTGAAAAAACTGCTTCCACTCCACGCCTTGCCCCCAGCTGGGTTTCCGGGAAACCTAAGCTCAGATCGGCAGTGAGTCCGTTTGCGTCGCCTGAACACCACCAGGTGGCTCGGTGAGTGACAGACAGCGCAATCACACTACTAGCAGCAGTGGCGAGGGATCCATTCTTAGGGGGAGCCGGCTCTCTGACAGACGGCCCAGAAGGCGAACCTGTGAATCTGGTTGCTTTCAGAGCGAAATTTACTCTATGGCCTTGTTAGTCGTTCCCCTGTGCGCTAGCCTGGGCTGTTGGCTGGAAAGACCCATGTGTCACGTTATACATGGGTGATATTTACAGCCCTTATTGCTCCTGCTTGGTAACCCTAGAAACACAGATTTCCTGGAAGTCGAGAAGTAAATAAAGCTGTTTCTCCACTTAATGGTGGCTCTTAATCTACATGTTTCCTTACACTGTCCCTTTGCTGTTCTCCGGTGGACTGTAATGAACCGGGAGACCATAAACACCAGGTACCTTCCAGTTCCAAACTGCTCTCATCTCCCGAAGAGGCAGCACCCTGCAGTGCATCTGACGCTTGCCCTTGCTATTTACTGGCTATTTGGTCTTGGAAAACGTCCATCTCTTGGATTCAATGGGGCCTGGTAATAATTGCCTCCATTTGCCACTGGAGTTATGACCCGCGTAAACCAAGTACACAGTGGTTCCTGGCACATGAAATAAGCACTCAGAAAATGGGTGCTGTATCATACATTATATCTAGGCATGCCAGATAAAATTTCAGGACATCCACTCATTTTGAATGTAGATGAACAGCAGATGTTTTAGTAGAAATATGTCCCAAATATTGGATGGAATGTAACTTGTATTTTATTTGCTAAGTTCAGCAACTGCATCTATTTCACTAGATCCAGTGATATTACTGAAGTATTCCCACTTCACCAGAGAGGAAAGTGAGACTCAGAAAAAGGAAATATTGTGGGGCTGGGGATTTAGCTCAGTGGTTCCACCCCCTGCCTTGTAAGCGCAAGGTCCCGAGTTCAAGCACCAGTATAAAAAATAAAAAAGAATAAAAGTAAATACTGTATATGAAATACATGTAATCACAAGCATCTTCCGGTAAAACAAGCCTGTTTTTTTTTTTAACCTGCCTCCAAATAGTATGCTCTGTACTCTTGCTTACCTTCCTCTTTACCCTCCTCCTAGCCCCAGAGGGACTAAAGCAGGGGCACTTAGTCCAGGACTGACACACCTGAAAATGAAGCCTTTGCAGAGTGTCTTTCCTGCTCGCCAGGGGTGTCGGGGGGTGGCATGGCATTGCTATGGCTACAATGGACCCTCCTCTCTCCTAAGGAGAGAGCTGACTTTACAAGTGTGGCTTGAGACAAGGTAACTGTGAAAGAGGGTATTTGTCCTCTTCTTGCACGATGCTGTGTTATCTCTCAGCCAGTTCTCAGGAACAAGCTCGGTGTGGTGTGAGAGGACAGAGGCACTGTTCACGGAGCCTCTGGATCCTCAAGGTCAGGAACTAGAACATGTGCTCATGTTTGTATTATGTTTTCCTATCCACCACTCCTGCCCACAGCATTTTAACTCTAAACTGTTCCTCCAGGCTTATTGGCACCTTTATCAAAGAAAGGAGAGCAGAGATAAAGTTCAAACCAAGCACTGTCTGTTAACAAATTGCTACAGTGGAGGTTTGGGTAGGCTGGAAGATTTCACTGAGCCAGAGTCAGAAAAACCCTCATCAGCAATGTGACCTTCCCGGAGCTGGTCTGGGGGCGTGTTCCTGTTATTTCAGCTACTCAGGAAACCAAGGCAGGAAGATCAAGTCAGCCCAGGGGTTCAAGGCCAGCCTGAACTCATAGTGAGACCTTGTCTCAAAACAAAAATAAAAACAAAACACAGCCTTAGCAAGAACTTTAAAGTCCATTTTGAGTTACCTTTCAGGGGGGAAAAATGAATTTAGAAGAATCTACCACAGACTTAAAGTTGAAGAAGTGTAAATCTCTGAACTTTCCATGCTAAGCAAACCCAGGAAAAGCAGGATCTATAAGTTTCCTGTCCAGGGTTCTTCTATGATTTTTTCAGAAGAACATGGATTTTTTATTTCTTCAAGGACACACAAAACACTTTTCTTAGTGTATGTTCATACTCAGAAGAAAAAAAAAAGGAACACACTAGTGCTTAGGGTTACAACCTGGCTAAAACAGGAAACACCCCCATAAAAAGAAGAGTCTGGGGGCCTTCAGGTCACCCCTGCACCCAGAAGTTGGCTTTTCTCTGTATGGTGCATTTTGCTGACTTTTTCACTATTCCCACAGCTTCTTTTTACTGGTGTGATTTTCTGTCTAGTTTAGCTTTTATTTTCATTGATTTGCTCGGTTTGGTGGAAAAGCTGAATTTGGGGTATTATTTTTAATCCTCATAAATAAAAAGTTCCTTGTTTCCCCTTTCTATATTTATTACAGACTGATTTTCCATCTCCTTAAGAAGAAGTCTTTACACAGTGTGGAAAATGCTTACAACAGCCCAAGGAGGGCTGGGACGATGAGGCCAAGGAAACTGCCTATACATAACTGTGCCTCAGTGCACAGACAGACCAGAAATATCTGCTGTGAAATTTCAGTTGTTTGCTTGCTAACTTACTCCAATTGCTTAGCTCAGGAGACCAATTTTCCTAAAGAATGTGCCTCCACATGTGTGCAGCAGGCCACCCTGCCTCAGATTCACCTGGTTTCTTACATGAAAGTCAGATTCCAGACCTACTACCAAATCAGAATTTGTCACGAAAAAATATGAGTTTTTAAAGCCTTTCCTTGGAGAATTATTCCTCTAAAATCTCTTTATTTTTGAGATAATTGTAACTTCACCCAATATAGAACGATCCCACATACCCTTAGCCACCTTCCCTCATGGCAATATTTTGCAAATTCATAGTATAAAGTCACAAGCTGGCCACGGTGACATTGATAGTCAAGATAGAGCCCTGTTCTGTCACCATGGGATATTTCTTGTTGCTCTTTTAGAGCCCATCTATTTCCTTCCTCGGTAAATCCTGAAAACGACTGTGCAGTGCTTTCTAAAGCCCTGTATTGCTGTCATTTCTACAGTGCTTGATATAAAATCATACTATGTGTAACCTTGTGGAATTGGCTTTGTTTCCATTCCACATAACTCTCTGGAGATTCACCCAGACTGTTGTCATTTCATTCCTTTTTATTGGTTAGTTGTAATGGGAGAATATCTTTTAAATGGGATTTCAGTTGAAATTTTGCTTTAGTTTCTTAATGGATCAGGTAGCACAGCTTGGATAATGACCACCTCTGAAAACATCACTACATTCCCTGGCTCACTCAGTTAGGCTATGAATCCACTAGGAAGCCACATAATGGCCATTCTGAGAGGAGCTCTGAGGAGTGCTCACGCCTGGGGTTGGATGGCATGAGAAATCTGTTGGAGCATCAAGGGACATGATTCTGTAATTTCTCTATAATTGGTACCTACTCTCAGCCAGAGATGCTTTCCACTGGATCTAAATTTGAGAAGAGAGATAAGAATATGATTCTACACAAAGAAAAGGTAGTTACATAAAGTAATTTAAGTCATTTAGGTATGAATATATTTAAAATGTAACAAACATATACATATTTATGACCTTAATTGTGAGATGTAATTTGACTAGATTAAGAAATACTCAGGGAACTAGTAAAGCACAATTGGTGTGTCTGTGCGACTCATGGGTGCGTGACTTTGAGTACTATGTGTGGACTTTGGCCCCTTCCTCTCTGCCACTGTTCCTCTGCTTGCTTCCCTATCGCCATGAACTAAGCATCTCTGCTCCGCCGTCCTCTTCCACCATGATGTTCTTATTTGGAGACAGGTGACCATGGACTCACTGCCCTGAAACTATGAGCCAAACTAACCCCTCCTCCTTTAAATTGTGGGTGTTGGGTATTATGTCTCAGTGATAGGAAAGCTGACTGATACAAAAATTGGTCGGGTCATTGCTGTGACTGTACTTGACAATGTGATTTAGAAGCCTTTAAAATTGGTTTGCAGGAGAAGTTTGGGAAGTTTGCAGAATTGGGCTGGAGAAAACCTATTCTGGCCAGAGCTTTGAAGACCAGAATGCTGATAGCAATATGGACAGTAAAAGCCAGGCCCAGGTTTAATTTGGGAATAAGAACTCCATCGGCAATTGGAAGAAAGGCCTCTTGTGTTAAACTCAGGCAAAAATATTGTCTACATCTGGCTCCTGTGCTGAGACTTTGAAGCAGATTGACATTAAAGGTGGTAGACTCATTGATCTGGGAAGCAAAATTTAAAGGCAGTCCAATGTTCAGGATGTGGCATGAGTATGCTGGCTTTTAGCCAGGTTTGTAGTGAGAACTGGAGGCAAAAAGCAGAGCAGACAAACTTGAAAAAAGTAAAGTTTGGTCCAGAAGTAGTCAAGTGTAAAGTTGGGGCTAAGGGACAGTAGCTGCTAAAGAGACTAGCACCATTTTTTAAAATGTACTTTATATAAGGACAAGAAGAAAATGTCTTCAGGGCATCTAAGAAATTAGCAAGACTCCAACCATCACAAGCTCAAGATTGCAAAGTAAACCTTTCATCTGAGAAAGACCGCTAAAGTATATACTTAAAAAGGGTCTCCTATACCGAGTAGGTTCTCTGGCATGAAAAACTAAAAGTATAAATAAGGTTCAAATGGTATAATGGTAAATAGGAAGAAAATGGCTAAAGGGAAAGTGTGAAGGGGAGGGAAAAGGAAATAAGGGAGAAGAAAAAAACATGAAAAAAGCAAAAAATGGAAACAAAGTCTTTATAAACAGGGAAGGGTGAAGGAGATGAAGGGAGAGCAGGGATATGGGGAAAAATAAGAACCAAGATATATCTTGTAAAGGTACAAGATCCCAATGATGAATGTAACTGTATTGTTTGCTTTAAATGTACCAGTAAACTTGACAGAAAGAAAAGAAAGGTCTCCTAGAGGATTAGTCCCCCAGGATTCACTTCAGTGACCTTAGCCATCCAGGCACTCAGAGGCTGCTGCAACCATGGTCCAATGGTGCCTAGCTACTGCTCCTGCTGACAGCAGATTGTGGCATTGTCTGCATAATGCTGGTTTTACCAGCATGAAAAACACAAGAGTTATGGGGCTAGGGAGGCTTCCACCCAGATATCAAAGTAAAGGCTGGGAGGCCAAGCAAGAAGCCCCTAAGTGGACAGTTTTGGAAGCTGTGAAAATGAAGCCCAAGGTGTAGTACAGATCTTAAGAAGTCAGAGATGCAAGAAATGGGGAAGTTCTACCAAGGAAAGCTGTAGGCTATAAATGGAGCCAGCCCAAGAGAAAGGCCATGCAGGTTGCCACCAGCAGGGCCACAGGGATGGGGCTGCTGGAATCTTACCACTGTGTGCCCCAGGTGCTGGGTATGGAACCACAGGATTTAATTTTGCTTTTTGTGTTTTATTCTAGCTCCTGTCCTGTTATTTCTCCATTTGGGAATGAGAATGTCTACCCTATGTCATTGTACCTTAGGGTTAATGACTTATTCTTGATTTTTATTTAGATTCATGGCTAAGAGTTTATCTTGAGCCTCAGAAGAGACTTGGATTTGGACTTTTGAAAACTACTAGAAGTGTTGAGACTTTGGGGAAGGTATTGTTACATTCTCAGTTATATGTAGGATGATTGTATCACATTAGGCAGAATAATGAATGTGCTATTGTCTTTATTTGGACATTAAGTGTGGTTTAAGGAAATGTATCTGGCTTGTAAGTTGATAAGGGGTGGACTGTGGCCATTAACTGTGATTTGTCAATTTAACTGTATTAAGAAATGCCCAGGGAATTAGTAAAGCAAACTCCTGGGTGTCTCTGATTGGGTCACGGTTCGTAACCTCAGGGTCTGGTATATCTGGTCCCTCACTCTTTCCTCTCCAGTAATGTGTTCCACTCTGCTTCCTGGCTGCTCTGAACTAAGCATCTTTGTTTCACCACGCCCTTCCATCATAATGCTCCTGCCTTAGAGCCAGACAATCACATACTGAATCCCGTGAAACCATAAGGCAAATTAAATATATCCTCCTTTAAGTTATGGGTGTTAGTGTTGTGTCTCAGCAATAAAAAAAGCTAATATAGTACTGAAACTACAAATTGAATATCATATGAGGGGTTTTTTTTGTTGTTGTTGTTGTTTTTTCTGTTCACTTTCTATATCCCTTACGAGGAGTTAGTAAAATCAGTAGTCAAACATGGTTGGAGGAGTTATCTTTTTCCTCAGCTATTCTTAATTTTCTTTCTGTGTCCGGCATCTGCAGTAAGCAATAAAAAGCTAATATAGTACTGAAACTACAAATTGAATATCATATGAGGGTTTTTTGTTTTTTTTTCTGTTCACTTTCTATATCCCTTACGAGGAGTTAGTAAAATCAGTAGTCAAACATGGTTGGAGGAGTTATCTTTTTCCTCAGCTATTCTTAATTTTCTTTCTGTGTCCGGCATCTGCAGTATGCCCCATTCCTCTGTATTTTAGACTGGTCTCTGTGGTAACGGCTATTTCCTCCTCCAAGACACTTAATACCAGCTTTCCATATTCCCAGGCCCTGCTAATTGTCCAAAGTCTGGGTCTTACACACTGAGATTGCATCATCTGGGCTTCTGTGCTCCATCCATCTCATTCCCTAATTATACAGAATTAAAGTTGTTCCCACAGAGCAGTTCTGTCTGAAAAATGTCTGTCTCCAGAGAAAATGTGCAGTCCTCAGTGTGCCCCTGGACTCTGAACTTCCAGAGTTGCTTGTTAACTGTCAAGGGAGAGCTGCATGCTCATTTGAGTGTGTGGGAAGACCTTCTCAGATTTGGTTCTTGGTTGAGACCCCTTACCCTTGGGACAATTTCCTATCTGCACAGAAACCTTTATGTTTTGACGTATTTCATATTAGCAAGCACTCTCAAGTTGTGGGGAGGAGGATCCCAGGGGTAAAGCCCTTGCCTACTATGTTCAAGCCCTTGCCTGCCACCTATGCCTAACCTGGGTTATATGCCCAGCATTGGAAATAAAACACACACACACACACACACACACACACACACACACACACATTTTCAGAGTAGTCATCATGAGGTCTTCCTGACCTTGTTATGCAGACATATTGCCTGGATCCGCATAGCCCTCTGAACCTGTCTCCAACCTGGAGAATAAAGTTAATTCTTCTTTCTAATGGAGTGTGGCTTTCTGCTGTGCCTCCAGGGACAGATGCACAGGAATGGGGAAAAGCAATTCACAGAAGTATCTTTGTCTGGTAGATGCTGTCTTCACAGGAGAAGCACAGGTTTATATGGGTGCCTGTATCACATGAAGAGATGTCACTGCTTCTACTTGCTTTGTGGGGAAAATGAACTCAACATCCAGGAACACTGCTGATGGGAGTTTTGGATGCATGGAGAAGAGGCAGTAAATTGAAAAGGGCATCACTATCTTCTTCCCTTGGGGAGGAGTTCATGCCCACCCACGTTTGAATAAAGATAAAAATGTAGGTGGGAAGAAAACTATTCTTTTCATCAAAACTTAAGCCATGGTTGAAATCAGATGATGAAAATCACATACTGAGTAGAAATAAAGACTCTTTGCTTGGTGCTGTGTAGGTATTGATGGATTCATAATGGCGTCTTCTACAGAAGGAATCAAACTGTAAACTGTTCTTGGATTTTGTTCAAATTCAATTTTCAGAAGAATGAGGTGCTACAATTTTTAAAAATGGTTCTAGAAAATTAGTCTTTCTCAAAAAAACATTGTGTACTCCTTAAGGAAAACATTCTGTAATGAAAGGCAATAAAGATCTCTAATTGCATGAAATGAGAATTTTCTAGTCAATTTGGGCAGGGAACCGAATCAAGGAGAAAGACTGTGTTTCAAGTCTTTGATCCTCAGCAGAATAAAGCACCATGGAGTTGTTTCTGTGTGTTTTTGTTGTTTTTGAGCAAAATCATTTTGATAATAGAGACTATGTAGGACTGATTTAAAAAAACAGAAACATGATTTACTAAACAACCTGCCTGTATTATTAGGTACCTGTACTATTCCTTTGATGTTTAAAATGGTTTTAGCTATAGAAGTCCTAGGCTCCCTTTGTGCAGGGAAGAGAGACGTACATGAGGATGACGGTGGATCCAAGACACTTATTTATTCACTCAACACATATTTATTTGTACCTAAAGCCAGGCTAGCCAACACATGTGATGGTCATTTCTTTGTATTAGTCTTTTGGATTAAATACTAATAATGTACATTGTAGAAACAATTCCAAAGATGAAAATGTTGATAATGTAAAATTAAGTTTTCCCTCTATTCTCACTGTAAATGGGCTTTGTTAGCACTTTGGGAATCTCACCAATTTCAAATGGATCTTTCTGTGCTTCTTCCTTTGCTTAAACAATCATATATGCAAATGTTTTCTAATCTTCTTTACACTATATGTGGTACCTCGGTTCCCCAACTTAATTCATTCCACGGTTCTAGAAAAGATGGCCACATTTGTGTTTTGCAGGGAAGATGGCTGAAGTTGCATTTGTCACCTAGAGTTTGCAAACAAAAACAAATTTTGCCAAACGCTTTTGTTTGCATACTAAATTGTTTGCAATTCATGAATCCAGGTACCACCATGTATATATCTGCATTTTATGTGTATTATCTTTAACCTTTTTCATTTTATCATATATTGATATGTGTCTTAAACAACATATATAGATAGATCACATTATTTTACTTGGCTATATAGTATTTTATAGGCTAAAATTCAATCAGTAGCTTATTGAAAAGAGTTCCATTTTTTCTAGTTTTTGTAAAACAGAAAATGGACATGAAAATATTCTTCAATGTATACATTTACTTGTAAATAATTTTTCTGTAAATAAATGCTCAAAGTATAATTGTTATGTAAAAGATATATTCATTTTCACTTTGGGTTAGAATGTCAGATTATGGTAATTTATAAGCACATAGACAGCATGTGTGAGTTTCGATCATTGAGGCCAGTGCTTGATACTGTACAGGAGGAAACATCTCAGGTGTTCTAGCAGGGGCTCTGTAACTTCACTAACAAAAGTCAGATTAATAGGAGTGAAACAAGCCAAAATGCATCGATGTGTACATGGTGCATACACAGGTGCACTCAGCCATAAGCAATCAAATGGGTACATTTTTAGGCCAATGATGAGACAAAACAAAAGGGCTTTGAGTTTCTAGGACAGCAGATTATGAGAAGGAAATGTTTAGGGGAGACTAATGGAACATAAGGGGTACTTAGCGGATTTTATTGTGTAGATTCCTTGGGTGTCCCAACAAGGCCTGGAGTTGCGTCTAGTGATTAGTTGTGCCCATGGTAAAGAATGGAGCGGGGGACATCTTGATTGAGGAAAAGTTACTTTTTCTCCGCCAAAGACATCTTCTGTTTGCTGTGGACTCTTACTGATATCCTCAGTTCACTTCTGCTTTACTGTTTTTATTGGTTATAGAGATGAATGGGTTTCATTCTGCCAAGGTCATATCTCAGCTCACTTTTCAAGTTTAAATTTTGTCTGCACAATAGCCAGAAGCTCTTTGAAATCCAGTCCTTTGTTATGTGTATCTCGGACACTTTTTATCAGCCTGGGTCATTGTCTTCTGACTTTTTTAATATCAGAAGCTTTTGATTTCCTTAAGTTTTAAAAAAAGTTCTGTAAACTAATATTATTTATGATATTTTTCTGCTTTGCTTAAGAAACATACCTATACAAAATCTCCATCTTTAAAAATATATATTTTATAGATTTTACATCTGAAAATTCTTAGGATTTCTTTTGGAAACAGTCTATAGATTTTTGGAAAAAAAAATCTATAGATTTTTGGAAACATCTATTGTTTTTCCAGAGCCTCTTTTTATATGTTTTTATATTCCTTTCCTCTGCTCTGTCTTCTAAATCACACTGGGTAATTTTTTTAAAAGCATTGGTGATTAAACCAAAGCCCTTTGCACTGAGCTACATCCCCAGTCCTTATTTAAATTGTCTTTTCAGACAGGGGCTCAATAAGTTATGAAGTTGTGGGGGCTGGGCTCAAAGTTCGTAACCCTCAGCAGGAAGTGCTGGAAGCCATGTTAGATTTTATGAGGATAGAGGAGTGTTTGTTATTGTTGGTTTTGGTTTTCTTTGTTTTGGTTTGTTTTGACAGACTTTATTTGTTCTGTCAAAGAAGAAAGTCAGGTGGGAGTTATTACCAGGCCAACCTTCATTTATCAACAGGCCTAGAGAGAAGCAAGCTCACTGTGCAGGGAGGGCGAGCTCATGGAAAACGGGCTGTGCTATTCCTCAGTCCTGCATGCACACTGTACACCCACACTCGTTTACTGGAGCATCACCAGCTCTCATAAATCATCGCCAGGCCTACAAACCCTTTCAACAAAGCACCACCCATCATGGATTATTTTCCTCAAAGACATCCACAGTTACCTCTCCCATACCAGATGCTTGCGAGAGCCTGTGTGATCTAATCCCCTTCCTTTTGAGTCTGGGCAGACTTCTGGAGCTCACTTGTCACCAGCAGAATACAGCAGAAGCAACTCCACTGACCTCCCAAGCTGGGCAGCTTCTACCTTCTGCCTTCTCACATACACGCGATCACCAAACTGAGCAAGTTAGCAATTTCCTGCAACTCTATATTTTTATTGGTGCTCAAGGAATCCTACACAGCCAAAGGCATGCGGGTGCTAACCTGTGCAAAGCTAAGGCGTTGACACTTGTTGGTCACTGAGGCTCTGTGAACAGCCACCGGGCAGAGAGGAAGCCACACCTCCCTTCCCCCTGCGTATGCATTTATGCGCTTGCCGCCTCACCTTCCTTTTCAGGAGGTTACTTCCATTTAGACCATCGCTACTTGTGCCAGTTTGCATCTCTCCGAATCCCTCTTTCCTTCCTTCCGTCAGTCCTGCCGAGCAATGTTTCCTGTTCCTGTGACTGCTCAAGGAATTCAGACGCTGAAACAGGTGCAAGGCTGGCCACCACCGGAGCATTGCTCCCGCCGAGGCTGCCTGGAGAAGGCACTGGCCGTTCGTCAGGAGGACACATGACTCGCTGACCTCTGGATTTTCTAACCGTTTTGCTTTTGCTTCCATGCCAGCCACGTCTTGCAGAAGCCGAGTTTGGAAAGACACCAGCGGCCTTTCCAGCTACTGTTATCCCGCTGTCACCATAGCGACAGATGTTACCCAAGTCAGCTGCCTTATTGTGAAAACAAAAGGTTGAAAACTGACCTCGAGGAAGTTGTGCAGAAAGGAAACTTGATTCTTAAAATGACCCTGGGGCTTGTCCTTGCTATTAGTTTTTCTCTTAAATATATTTTATTGCCAGATAATAATATAAAATAAAACAAAAGCCAAAGGATCATTTTTTAATTTCTTCCTTGGTATTGTAGAAATTGATTCAATTGTAGGAAATAGGGTCTCAGCGGGGGGTCTCAAAAGCAAAACCAAATATGTGCAAGTCCGTAGGACATCAAAAGAGCAAAAGAAAAGACAATGGTGAGTGTGTTATGTACTGAGCATTTGCAGGGTTGATTTTCCTCTTTTAAAAGTAAGCATGAAATTCTATTTCTGGACAAAATTAAGAATAAAAACATACACATCTGGAATCTAATACTTTCCCCTTGGTTCCTCATAAATGAGGCCAATTCACGATCCAAATGCCTGCCATAAATCAAACAGAACATGGCTCAACTACTTTTCTAAGAGCAAAGCAAATGCGTAGCTATCCAGGATGGGATGCCACAGTGAGGTGAAGAAAATGAGAAGTTCCTGTCATCCCCACAGTTTTGCACCAACAGTGAATCCAGAACATATTTCCAAAAATGGATGGGAGCAGTCAGCGTTCAAGGACAGGGGCCTTTGAGCTGAACTAATTTCAAAGATATAAAAATTCCTAACCTTTTGCATGGAATTATCTTGAAGAAATCAGGCATATGACGAAGTATACACCTCCCAGAAGCCCTAAGAATTAGAATAAAATTAATAAGAGTTTGAATCAAATAGATGGTGCATTGATACAAGTGTGGTTTGTGTCCAGTCATGTTTTTATAACTACAAATTAGAATTTAGACATATTAAAAGTTTACAAACCTGAAAAAAAAAACTTATGGACATCAATTTGAGTACTTGTATAATCTGCCAGCCTATTTCTTGCTAGACTTCATAGGCAGAATTTTAAATCAGGAAATTGGAAAATTTTGAGAGCAAATGAATGAAATTTAGTGAATCTTAAGGAAAAGTATGACAGTGTTTCTATGTTTATTATTAGGAACCTGGCTAAGGAGATGATGTGGAAACACAGTTATCGCTACCAAAAATATGGGTCCAAATCTTACATCTGCCTCTTTCTCACAAGCTGTGTGACTTAGATAAAATGTTGGCCTTTAGATCTCAGTTTGCTCACCTCTAATGATCCACCTTGCTGTGTGTTAAAGGGATTGAGAGAATATTCAACTCTTGAGACACAGACCTATTATTCTGTGATTATTGCTCAGCTGTGCAATCCACCCAACAATCTTAGCAGCTATTTGACTTGCCTTATGAGTGTAAGCTAATAATATACACTTTTGAAAGACTGATTTTATTAGTGTCTATAATGAATAAACATAAAATATACCAGTTGGTCTTCACATCCACATTAATGCCAAATAAAATTTGAAGTCTACACATTTCACCACCTGATATCTCTGGCTAGGACTAGGAATTACCATAGAAAATATTTAAATTAGCAAAGAGTTTCCCCAGAGAGTATGCAATAGTCTGACAACTGTTGGAATAAAACAGCCTAAGAAGTAATAAGAAGAAAGGAAATAAATCCATGTGCTTAAAACACTTATTCCCATGATAAATATTTCCCTTAAATCTGTAATATCACATTAAAAGATTATAAATGTCAATTTATTTGGAAACTAAGTTGCCTGGGATTTAGATCAACCAGTTAATGTCATGAATAAATGTGTTCCTCCAGCAATCTGAAGAGTAATTGGGAAATAGTGAAGAATTATACAATTATATTACATTTGCTAAATCGAGCGAATTTGACAGATAAATGTTTACCTCCAAAATTGGTTTCTGAAAAATGAAAGTAACACAGGAAACACGTAGAAAAACTAAATTAGTTTCAGTTAAGATCATTGCAAAAGGCAGTGAACTTCTCTTCAGAAAGCCATGCTTAACATGTGCTTTGGTATTTCAGAAACCCAACTTGCAATAGCTGAAGTAGCAAGATTCAGAAGTGATGGCTCTTTGACATTGTAATGTTATAGTTCTCTGAAGTTCTCTCTAAATGTCCTCAGATTAAAACCTTCAACTCAGGAGAACCCATCTTTCACATTTTCTTCAGGGTATCACTTCAGATCTTAAAAGATGGAGGGGAAGACATCCAGGAGGGCCCTGGAGACCGTGTTCTCTCTCCCACCAGGATACCCAGGCCCTGAGTGCTGGTTCAGGTCCTCAGCCACACCCACAAGGGCTTTCCTGTGACTCAGGAGGTCTCCTGACCATGCTGCCACTGTCCTCCCTGCCACCACTGCAGTGTGAAGGGACCTTTGAATTCCACTTTCCATCCTGCACATTTGTTTGATCAAAAAGGAGGTATAGTGTGAGGCAATTAAGCAATTGTCCAACTGTCTAGAACTAAAGTGAAATCTGATGTTGGATCTGGAAAAAGCATAAACATGTGAAAAAAAAGTCATTTCCACTTCTATTGAGCCTTTAAACCCTACCCCAGAGGCAAAGCCCACTCTGACCCATTCCTAACTCCGATGATTCCCTCAGGTGGCAAAATCTCTAACAAATAAACTACTTCACATGAATTCCACTCGGAGGAGGGCTGAGTCCCAGGTCTCCCTCAGTCTCTCCACTGTGACTGTTCTGCAGTTGCGCTTCAGGGGACGCTGAGACAGCAACACCCAGACTATCCACAGTGTCACCTGCAGGATTTTCCTGGGCTCCGGGCCTGTCCTGTGTGAGTCTGTCCCCAGGTTCTGGACCAGAACACTGGTTGGTCAATGGGAGCAGAGAAGAGAGGCCCATGAGACATTTCTGTGAACATTAAACCAAGAAAAAGCAATTTCCTCAAGGAAATGAAATGGTGAAGCCAGGGGAAAGCATGGCTTTTGGGGGAATCCAAGTAAGCAGTGGACTTGCAATTACAGTTGTTTGGAAATTATGAAGTTTTAAAGCTTAAAGCATGTTCGCATGTTAGCCCACTGACATTAAAACTACATGTGTGTGTCCCCGAATTCTATTGCAGCTTTAGAGTAGGCAGAAATCAATCCCTCAAATGCTCTTTGCTATTTAAACCTGGCTCCAGACTCTTATTTTCAGTGTTTGGGGTTGAGTTCAGGCCTTAACCTTGCTAGGCAAGTGCTCTACCACTGAGCTGCAACCCCAGGTTGGCTCTTGACTCAATTTTTAATTTCTGATTAGACTTGGACCTGTGCATAAAATACTTTAATACGAAATTAATTTTTAGGGCCAGGGATTTAGCTCCGTGCTGCTACTGCCTGCCTCACAAGCGCAACTTCTTGAGTTCAATCCCCAGTACAAAAAAAAAAAAAAAATGGATAAAGAAATAAATCTTTAGCATCTCACTTTTGCCAAAGAGGATGTCCTTGAACAAATTCATTTCCAGGAAAGCTTCTTTAGGGACACCCTAACCTGTGCCAAAGGGGTCTGGCTCATTTGAATACATTTCTCATAAGCATCCCCCAATATCTGGATATTTGAGCACTCAGACTAATGACTTTGGCAAGCCTTTTGTTGTTGTTCACCTTAATGGTTGTGAAAACCTGGAACATGTGTAAGGACTGGGAAGAATTAGAGGAAATTGTGTAAACACAAAAGAATAGCACGCATTTCCAGGAATGGCATTATGAGCAGGTTTCTTTGCAAACACAGGTCTGATACCAGGTTGGAGATGAGATGAGATCATGTTCCCTTCTTCCTGCCTGCCTTCCATCTCCCTGGGGAATCCCAGAGATATGTCCGTGGTGCTTGATTTACCATTAGGATCTTCTTTTTCATTCCTCTGAATGCACTTGTTCATAGAGGACCTTATGAATATTCACAAATTTACAGCAACTAATACGCGTATTTCCTACCCAACCTGAAATCACTCTGGGACTAAAAGAGAAGCTGTGAGAGGCTCAAAATAAGTTTTCAGTGCATCCACTGCATTAGAAACTCTACTGTTGTTTTCTTTTCATTAGCGTATGATTACTATACTTAATAATTACATTCCTCTTGGGGAATCAGAACATGTACATATAGTACCTTCAGGAGCAAGAAGAAAACACACTGCCCTTATTTCCAGAAGCAGTGGGTGCCCATGGTTGTATTTGTCCTTTCTCCTCCCTGAGCGTGCCCTCCCCTGAGTTCTCAGAGCCCCAGATAGACGTCCAGTGGCCCACTCTTCATCAGGACTTACTGATACCTCATCAACCGTTAAAACAAATATTCATAAAGCCCTGAAAGTCTGTAAAACTCATAGTAGTAAAACTCGAGATTATTATGATTACTGTTTTCAATTAATTTTAGAAACCACACGTTTCCAGTGCCTTGAAAATAGAATTAAGTTCCATATGGATAAGAAAGGAAATAGCCAAGCACTACACTTTTCTAAACATACATTGACTAAAAGTCTTTCAAAATTCACTCAGCTTTCTTTCCTTTTTGTTTAACTTCGGGAAATAAGTTTTAACTTTTTTGTATAGATGTAGAACATAATGGGAGTTATACTGTTTAAAATTAGATATTCTCTGAATTATTTGTGCAAAGTCTTAGGTATTTATAGTAAATATTGTGAGTATTTTCCAAACTAAAGTTAGTGTTGTTATGCTTTATGATGTAAAATTTTTCAGCTGTAATTAACCAGTTATACTTTGGAGAGCTTAAGTTTTATTCTATAGGGGAGAAAAAGGAAAGAAGAAGAGAATTTTTTTTTTTTTTGCAAATAAGCTACGGCCCTATCTTTAAAGAAAGTAGAACTTGCCATCCAGGAGTATTTTTCCTGACAGTTTTTTATTTGGGAGCAGGATACTGGGGAGTCAACCCATGGCTTCCACAATGAGCTACATTTCTAGCCCTCTTTTCATTTATTTATTTTTTTTGAGAGGGTCTTGCTGAATTGCCTAGGCTGGGCTTGAATTTGTGATCCTCCTGCCTCAGCCTCCCAGAATGCTGGGATTACAGGTGTGTATGCCCACTTCCAGCCTCCTAATGGTTTAAATATAACCAACTTTACTCAGCTGATTCTCAAGTCATAAAACTGATCCTTAAAATGTAATGTAGCAGATCCAGTAAGTAAGCAAGGACCCCGGAGGAGGTCTTTCCAGCCACCTGCTCAGGCCCACCTGGCAGGTCTGCTACCTCCCCGCCTGCACGCCACCAGATCCAGTAAAGAAGGTAGCCACACGGGTGCCTTTGAAACACCCCCACGACCTGCCCCCCCACCCCATTCTCAAACCTCCTGATTGGGCCAGTCCTTGGACCCACTCTGTAGAGGCATAGGTGGTCATGAAGGGTATTTCTCTGAGCTCCCAACTCTGAACATCTTTAAAGAAAAGGCAGGGGAAATCTGTAATAGAACTGAGTGGAGTTCAACCCTGAGGGTTGGGAAACTCAAGTTAGGCCTTGTGGACTGAGGTCAGTCTGAGTCACAGGGACCTGCCATTGGTTAGCTGAGATCAGGGGATTCAGTTCTGCACATGGCTGTACACATGGTATAATATGACAACAGAGACATAGTCTGAAAGAGGCCCTTCAAATCCTTTTTTTCTTTTTCCTTTTGTTTCCTTTTCCTCATTCCACCCTAAAATTTCTTTCTTTTTTCTGTCCTCTCTCTCCAACTCAGTCTCTTGCTCCACCATATTATCCCTCATCTCCCTTTTTATTCCTGCTCCTGCCCTAACTCAGACTTCTTCTTTTATTATTTTTTCTTTAGGTTCTTTTCTCCTGTCATTTTACCTCATTCATGGCTCCATAGCTTCAAGGGAAGGCAAGCCCCTGTTACTGCTAAAGGGATATATTCTTGTCCTTATTCCTGCACTCTGTCTATCCCCTTTGAAGTTAATAGCTTCGTAAAGATACTATGGTCATTCTACGTCCTCTGGCTTCACTTTAAACCTTCTCCAATTCTTTCACTTAGCTACTCCTCTCATCCTAACTCAGTCTAACCCCCCATCCTAAAAGGTAAAGATGGTATATTGAAAAGCATATTCACTACAAACATATTTTGGGCTGCTTCTTGATATTAATTTAATTCACATGGTTTAAAGGTGATAGATTAATGACTTCCACAAGTGGTCAATTTGCAAGCTGTGCTTGATCCTATTGGGCTGCTGAATGTATCAATTGGGATAAAGGATTGTGATTGATTTAATGAGTTGTTTTCTCTGATATTATGAAAATGAGGATGTCTATGAGTCACTAGAGACTCAAAAGCTAAAACACAACTATATCAGGAAGATTTAAGTAATAACCCAGAAATTAAACCAAGGACAACCCAACAACAAAAATAAAAATGAGAAAACACTTAAGCAAGACACAAGGACAGACTTCTAATTCACCAATGGCAAACAGTAGGGCAAATGAGGATGAAAAGTCTGATAGTGAACCAGCAGGACACCCTGGACCCATAGAACAGGAAGTAACAAAACAGATCAATGAGGCTCTAGAAAAATTCAAATCAGAAATAATTTCCCAGTTAACAATAGAGATGATGAGCAAAATGGAAGTCATGATTAGAGACTCTAGAACAGAAACTGACAAAAAAAAAAATAGATGAGCTCAAGACCATGATAGTAGCCATGAAGACTCAGCATAAGAAAGAAATGGAAACAATGAATGCCTAACAGAGGAAAGAAATGGAATCCATAAAACAGATTCAAACAGATATCCAGGAGATTAAAAACTCTATTGAAAGTGTATGCAACAGAATAAAAGATTGCGAAGATAGAATTTCAGATATAGAAGATAGGATCGCAGTCAGTGACCGTGAAAAAAGAGGTCTCTCAAAAACAGTAAGGGATCATGAGAAATCGATCCAACAACTTCTAGACAATGCAAAGAAAAATAACATAAGACTGATAGGAATCCATGAAATAGCAGGAGAAAACACAAATGACTTTAAAAAAAGCTATTCACAGAATTAATGACAGAAAACTTCCCAAACAGAAGAGAAGAATTAGACATACAGATAAGTGAGGCATATAGAAGCCCAACTAGCCACGATCAAAAAAATCTACACCTAGACATACAATAATCAAGAATCCAGAAATCCAACAGAAGAACAAAATACTACAAGCAGTAAGAGAAAAGAAACAAATCACATGCAAAGGAAAGCCCATTAGAATCACAGAAGACTTTTCAACACAAACCCTTAGGTCAAGGAGAGCCTGGAGTGAGGTATTTCAAGTCCTAAAAGAAAACAACCTCCAACCTAGACTGATGTATCCTGCAAAACTCTCTTCCAAAATAGATGGGGAAATAAGATACATGACAAAGAACACCTGAGAAAGTTCATGAACACCAAACCAGCACTACAAGGAATTCTAAACAATATCTTAGAAAAGGACAATGAAGATCACAATACCATGAGGCCCAACAGAGCAAATGAAATAGGCAAGGCAAGAAACTAAAAGGAGATGGGAGAAAAAGTAAAAAGAGTCAACAAAAGGACAATAACATGACAATAATAAGTCAGAACATATCAGTTATAACCATCAATGTTAATGGCTTCAATTCACCAATCAAGAGAAATAGACTGGCAGAATGGATTAAGAAGCAAAAATCCAACAATATGTTGTATACAAGAAACACACATAGTGCAAAAGGAAGCCCATAGACTGAAAGTGAAAGGATGGAAAACAATTCTCCACACAACAGGAGCCCAGAAAAAAAGCAGGGGTAACAATCTTATTTACAGACAAAGTAAATTTCAAACCAAAACTCATTAAGAGAGACAAAGAAGGGCACTACATCCTTGTAAAGGGAACAATTCAAGAGGAAGAGTTGACAATCATAAACATATATGCACCAAATATAAATGACCCCAACTATATAAAACAAATATTAAGTAACATGAAAACACAAATAAGCACTAATACAATTTTAGTGGGGGATTTAAATACCCCACTATCACAAATTAACAGATCATCTAAGCAGAAAATCAACAATGAAATAATAGAACTGAACCAAGCTTTGGAACACATGGACTTAATAGAGTATTCCACCCCACAAAATCAGAATATATATTCTTTTCAGCTGCACATGGATCATTCTCCAAGATAGACCACATATTGGCTCAGAGAACAGGTCTGAATAAATGCAAATGAATTGAAGTTATCCCCTGTATATTATCAGATCATAGTGCAATGAAGCTGGAGATCAAAAGCACAAGAAACTGTAGGAACTTCACAAGCACATGAAAACTGAACAATAATCTCCTAAATGATCAATGGATTACAGAGGAAATTAATGAAGAAATTAGACAGTTTTTACAAATAAATGAAAATGCCAATACAATATACAGGAATCTGTGGACACAATGAAAGCAATTCTATAGGGAAAATTCATAACATTGAATGCCCATGCTAGGAAAACAGAGCGGGCTCAAATAAACAACCTAATGATGAAACTCAGACTCCTAGAAAAACAAGAACAAGAAAGACCCAAAGCTCGAACAAGAGAGGAAATTATAAAGATCCAGGCAGAAATCAATGCAAAGGAAACTAAGAAAATGATACAAAAAATAAATGAAACAAAGAGCTGGTTTTTTGAAAGAATAAATAAAATTGACAAACCCTTAGCTAATCTTATCAAAAAAACAAAAGAAAAGGCTCAGATCCATGCAATCAGGAATGAAAAAGGCAAAGTTACAATGGCTCCAAAAGAAATCCAGAGGATCATTAATACCTACTTTGAGAACCTGTACTCCAATAAAATGGAAAAATAAATGAAACAAAGAGCTGGTTTTTTGAAAGAATAAATAAAATTGACAAACCCTTAGCTAATCTTATCAAAAAAACAAAAGAAAAGGCTCAGATCCATGCAATCAGGAATGAAAAAGGCAAAGTTACAATGGCTCCAAAAGAAATCCAGAGGATCATTAATACCTACTTTGAGAACCTGTACTCCAATAAAATGGAAAACAAAAAAGAAAAAATGAAATTGAAAGAGAAGCTATACTTCCAAATTCATTCCTGCAAGCAAGTATCACTTTGATTCCCAAACCAGGAAAAGATGCAACTAAAAAAGAGAACTACAAGCCAATCTCCTTAATGAATATAGATGCAAAAATCCTTAATAAGATACTAGCAAACAGAATACAGAGGATTATCAAGAAGATCATACATTCTGCCCAAGTCAGATTTATTCCAGGGATGCAAGGGTGGTTCAACATATGGAAGTCAATAAATGTAATACATTATATTAACAAAGTCAAGGACAAAAACCATGTGATCCTCTCAATAGATGCAGAAAAAGCATTTGATAAAATTCCACAAAAATTCATGATAAAAACCCTGCAAAAAATTGTAATAGATGATCTATACCTCAACTTAATAAAGGCTATCTATGAAAAACCATCAGCCAACATCATATTAAATGGTCAAAAACTGAAAATGTTCACGTTAAAATCAGGAACAAGACAAGGATGCCCACTATCACCACTCCTCTTTGATATAGTTCTGGAAACATTAGCCACAGCAATTAGACAAGAGAAAGAAATTAAAGCAATAAAGATAAGAAAGGAAGAAGTTAAACTGTCATTATTTGCTGATGATGATATTCTACATTGAAGACCCATAAAACTCCACCAAAAGACTTCTAGACTTAATTGACAGATTCAGTAGAGTAGCTGGATATAAGGTGAACACCCAAAAATCAACAGCCTTCTTATAAACAAATAACAGACTCACTGAGAGAGAAATAAGGGAAAAAATTCCTTTTCCAATAACATCCCAAATAAAAGAAGTATCTAGGAATCAATCTAACAAAAGAAGCAAAAGACCGCTACACTGAAAATTATAGCACTCTGAAAAAAGAAATTGAAGAGGATATTAAAAAAATGGAAAGATATCCCCTGCTCCTGGGTAGGAAGAATCAACATAGTGAAAATGGCCATACTACCAAAACTGCTTTACAGATTCAATGCAATGCCAATTGAAATTCCAACACTGTATTTCACAGAACTAGAAAAAAGAATCCAAAAATTCATTTGGAACTATAAGAGACCTAGAATAGCAAAAGCCATCCTAGGCAACAGACACATTGCAGAAGGTATAACAATTCCCAATTTGAAACTATACTACAAAGCTACTGTGATAAAAACAGCATGGTACTGGCAAAGAAACAGGCCCGAGGATCAGTGGAACAGACTGGAAGACACAAAAACAAACCCAGATGTACTCAGCTACCTCATCTTTCACAAAGGAGCTGACCATCCTCAGTGGAGGAAAGATAGCCTCTTTAATAAATAGTGTTGGAAAAACTGGATTTCAACCTGCCACAGATTAAAACTGGACCCTTATCTTTCACCATGCACTAAATTAAAATCCAAGTGAATTAAAGATCTAAATATTAAAACAGAAACATCAAACTTGCTGGAAGATAAGTTAGGAAGAACTCTGGAAGACATTGGCATAGGAAAAGACTTCATGAACAAATCCTCAGTAGCACGGGAACTAGCAGATAGAATCAACAACTGGGATCTCATCTTATTAAAAAGCTTCTGCACTGCAAAAGAAACCATCAGCAGAACTAAGAGACAACCTACAATGTGGGAAAAAATTTTTACCAGCTGCTGCTCAGACAAAGGACTATTATCTAGAATATATAAAGAACTCAAAACAGTCAGCCCCCCAAATATAAAGACCCAATTCAAAAGTGGGCATCCAAACTGAACAGACATTTCTTAGACAAAGAAGTAAAAGCAGCAAGTAAATATATGAAAAATTATTCCACATCACTGGTCATTCAAGAGATGCAGATGAAAACAACAGTGAAATTCCACCTCACCCCACAAAGAATCAATCAATAAATCAATCAATAACAAATACTGGCAGGGTTGTGGAGAGAAAGGAACCCTTCTCCATGGTTGGTGGGAGTGCAGACTGGTGCAACCACTATGGAAATCAATATGGAGATACCTCAAACAGCTGGGACTAGAGATTCCATTTAACCCAGCCATCCCTCTGCTGGGTATCTTTCCAAAAGAATTAAAAGAATCCTATCACAGTGATGTATGTGCACCCATGTTTATAGCGGCACAGTTTGTAATAGCTAAAATTTGGAAACAGCCCATTTGCCCATCAGTTGAAAACTGGATAAAGAAGATGTGGTTTTTCTATAAAATGGAATATTTCTCAGCCATAAAGAATGAGAAAATAGATTCATTCATAGGAAAATGGATACATATTGAAGATATACTCCTAAGTGAAATAAATAAGGCACACATGTGTAAATACCAAATAGTCTGTCTGGTGTGAATAATCTGCAATAATACAGAAGATCCTAATAAGATTACTGACGTGAAATGGGAAGAAAGGGGCTAAAGGTGTAGGGAAGGTGGGATGGGAAGGGTAATAAGGGAAAAGAAAAAAATGTGAGATAATGAAAAGATGGAAATAAAGTGTTTGTAGATGGGGAGGGGAGGAGGGTTGAAGGTAGGGCAGGGACAAGGGGAAAAAATGAGAACCAAGACCTGTCATGTAGAGGTACAAGATCCCAATAACGAATGTAACTGTACTGTATCCCTAAAATGTGCCAATAAACTCAAAGCTGAAAAAAATAATGTAGCAAATTTTCCCTAACTATAAATTCCTTTTTCTCAAAGCTTTCTTTATGTCTTTCACCAATTCCTCACTTTTGTTACATGTTTGAGCCCCTCTTAATGGGAATAATTAGGAAAAGGAGGGATCTGAGAAATAAAAGTGGATATTCTGCTGAAAAATAAACCAACACAAATTCTGGAGGGTAACTGAACAATGTGTACATAAAGATTTTTAAGTGTGAAAAGTTCTGACTCAGACATTCAATTTGTGCAGTTAAAATTAAACAAATGTAAATGTTAAGTCACAAAATATTTAACATATAATTTTTTCTTTAAAAAAACACTGAAAGCACTATCAACATCACACAATGAAGAAATAAATTGAGTAGGTTAATTACTTGTAGTTCATAAAATAGAACAGTATACAGCCATCCAAAAGTGTGAACATAATGTACTTAGTGTTAGAGCATGATTTTCAAAGGTTAAAAAAATTAACATGTGTCAGAGGCTTTATTTAACTCAGTAATGAATGAGAGAACAGCAGGACATTTAAAAAAACTGAAAAAGCACTAAGTATTTATAGGCAATTTAATAAATGAATGTTAGGACACAACTGGCGGGTTAGAATCCAAGTTGTTTAATGTCCAAGAGGGCTATGAACACCAATTTTTGGGATTATCCCTGCACCACACACACACACACACACACACACACTCACTCACTGAGTGTACTCTCTTACACAATAGAAATAATTTGCATCTTGACACAAATCTCTAAGTTAATCTCTGCATCCTACAGAGTTGTAAAATAGTCCAGACCATGGAAAATTGATGTTGCAAATCCAACAACGCCTTGGGAAGACACCTGGTTGTCTGTTTTACCAATTTCTATTCTTTGGGTGATTTTTCTGACATGACCGTCTAGGAATGATATGCACATCACACATGCTGAGCACACAGAAAAGTGCCTAAGCGCAGGGTAATCATCAGCTATCATCATCACCACCTCATAGCTAGACTTTAAGATTTTTCTTTATTAATTAAAAACCACTTACACAAGGACAGGAGGCAACGTGAATGGCAGGGGAAGTGAACATTTTCTAATGCAATTGCACGTGATACACGGGAAGCTGAGAACAAAATATTCCCTGTCTTTTCTAACAGAGGATATCGAAGCATATTTTAAAGTGGTGTTTCATTCTGTTCATCTCTAGAACACTGAGGACTTGGGAGGCAGGAATCAGCAACTTCTAGTGCCAAATTTAAGTGGGCTTGAACATGCGAGCCAAGACTCAGACAAATTGTGCTGCAGGAGGTAGAGAGGTGGAGAGCTTTTTAGAATACTTATTATCAGCAGCAGAGCAAAATGAATTTGAAAGGCGCTCCATGGGGCATGATGAATAAGTTTCCCCAGAGTTAGAAATGGTAAACGGAAGTTAATTGTATGAGACTCATAATTATTCTTTTAGAATTTATAAGATGTCACTTTCATTTGCTTTATTTAATGTATTGCTCCGATTATGTTTTAATAAATTTACAGCACATTATAACAGCCTTCCCAGTTTCATTTTGCAGCTCTGTTTTCTCATAAGATCCTAGATTCCTCTCTCTGTAGTTCTTTTACAGCAATAATTACACAAACCTTCATGGTTTGGCAAGTCTCTTTTGTATTTCAGGGGCTTTGCAAGGGATTATAGGCTTAAAATCTCTATTTCCTAATTTCCATTAAAAGCATTAGTTGCAAAAAAGAATCCTCAGAAAGGCCCCACTAAAGGTTAGCAGACTATTTACTCCCCTTGTTCTTAACGTTGTAGCAAAAGAGACTCCTAGGAATCTGATTAGAGTTTTGGACCTCCTTCCTAGAATAAAAATGTACACATGCTCATGCATGCAACAGTTTGTAAACCCAGGAGAATTACTAGGTCACTCAATTCCCTCTGTGGGTTGGTTGAATTTAAGAACTGCTGTTTTTGACTTGTTTCACCTTGTGTTACACAGAATTTCAAATATACATGAAAGTAGACAGCGTGGTATAATGAACCACCACACCAACATTGCCCAACCCTCATTGGTCCCATGCCAATTCTGTTCTTCCTATCTTATTAAATCCGTCCTTAAATCAACCTAGAATTTTTCTTTTGAGTCTTTTGCAGTGTCTGTATATAATAATGTATGGTAAGTGTATGAGGACATCGCCCAAAAATAATAAAGTCAAGACTATGCTTTTCTATTCATTCAACATCGTATCTCGTATCAGTGACCAGAAATTTGTGTAAGTGGTAATATTGATAAGAGATTATCTAATATATTTCTGATTTTTAAGAGGACAGTTTTGAGTGTCATCATTAAAAAAACTTCTTGTTTTCAAATAGATATGCTTTCACATTAAGAAATGTTCCTTCTATTTTTACTTTACAAAGAAACTTGTTTTATTTTAAATAAAAATTATTTTAAAATTCTTATGTGAACTATTTTGACATGAACATATTCTCTTCTTAATTTACTCATCAGTATTATCTAATTTAAGTGAGTTTCCTAATTTTATTTTTTTTACTTTCTTTTTTTAAATTAAAGATTGCAAACATACATGACAACAAGAAATGAAGATACTAAATAAAAATTTCAAATATACACATATATGACAGCAAAAAAAGGATATGAAACAAACAAAAATTTTTGCCACACAGACTGATAATCAAAATACATTATTAGTCTGATATGATCTTCAAACATTATATGTTTTATCAGGTCTATGGACTACCCTTCAAAAACGTAAGCCAACAAAGAATAACATAATTGTTATAAACAACTTTTCCAATGACAATATGCATATTGCTAGGTTATTATCAGTTCAACCACTGCCAATTGAGACCCCCCCAGTTATTGGAGCTGTTTTATGAAAAGGGATAATAAATACATGTTTTGGCAATTAGTGTAATAGCAACCCCAATAAACTTGAAGTAGTTGATATGAAACTAGTTTGCTCACCCTTTTTATATCTTGAATGGTTTCTATGGCGAATTAATTTTAAAATAGAAAATCTTACAAAATTTAATTTTGAGAGATATTAGTTTCATTACCAAAGAAAATTCCATCAAGACAGGCATGCTTCCAAATATCAAATATAATTCGAGGACAAGTTTAAGAAATCAGATTCCACATGCAGCATAGACTCTAGGGATCATGAGCTCAATGCTGGCATTTTAGCTTAGCAGACTGAAAGAATGAACCATCTCAAAGGAACCCCCAGCACCCACCTAAGTGAGAGCAAACTGTCCCTCAAAGGACACACTGAGCCCATAGGTTAATATGGGGAGAACCAATATATAAACATTATTAAATCTTCTAATTTAAAATTTTAGTATATATAAAATTTTATATTTATATGCAGTTAGGTTCCTAATTCCTCTCCATAATGTTTTATAAGGTTCACTGTGTCAATCTCATACATTTTTTTCCTTTTTATTAGACTAAATAAATAATGAATGCATTCATTGTAGTAGCTGGTACGTGCACACAACACATTTTAATTTTTTACATACCCTTCTCTCTCCTCTCAACATCTCTTCAGCCCTTATTTTATATTTTTCTTTTATGTATTTCTCATGTTTTTACATGCTACTTGTGGTTTTTAAAAATTTTAATATCTAGTTGTCATTGTTAATACACTAAGATAAAGGAAATTTTATATATTGTTCCTGTATGTATCCTATAAATTTGCTAAGCTCCCTTTTTTCTTTTAAATATCTATAAGATCTATAGAAATCTTTCCTTATTAACTCTTAATATTGGAAAATTTGCATCTCCTTTCTCTTTTCTTGATTAGTCTGGTAAATGCTTTATTGATTTAATTGATTTTTTTTTCATGGAATGAGTATTTGTTTCTTTTTTAAAATTTCTCAATTGTGTGTCCACTTTCTATTTCATTTATTCCTGCTCCTATCATCACTTTCTTCTTCTAATTTTGGGTTTAATTTCTTCTTTTTGGGCGGCTTTAAGGATCACGGATTTGAGACTTTTCTATTACTACACTGTTTAGAGTTATAAGTTTCATTCTAATCACTACCTCAGCAGTATGCACAAGTTTCAATATATTATATTTTCATTAAATTCTTAAAAATTTATAATTGCCCTTGTGGCTGTTTCTTTGACACGTGGATTATTTGTAAGTTTGTTGTTTAATTTCCATTTATTTAGGTGTTTTTCAGATAATGTTCTCTTATTTCTTTTTTTTTTTTTTTTCTTTTGGTACTGGGGATTGAACTCGGGTCCTTGCGCTTGCAAGGCAGCCCACCAAACCACTGAGCTAAATCCCCGGCCCTCTCTTATTTCTTTCTAATTTAATTCTTCTATAGTTAGAGAATGTGACTGGCAATATTTAGTCGTTTTTAATTTCTGGAGATGAATGTTCTTGCCCAGAATATGGTTAATTTTGGTGAACCTTTCTCACACACAACTGAAAAGAATGTTCATTTTATTGTTCTTGGGTGGAATGCTCTGTAAATATCAGGTCAAATTAGCTGATGGTGTTACTCAGTTCTGTTGATTTTTTTTTTCTTTTCTTTTTTGAGACAGAGTCTCACTATGTAGTTGAGACTGACCTGGAACTCACTATGTAGTCCAGGCTGGTCTTGAACTCACAGTGATCCTCCTGCCTCAGCCTCCGGTGTCCTGGGGTTACAGCATGAGCCACCACACCCAACTAATTCTGTCAATTTTTTGCTTCATATATTTTAAAGCTATGTTATTAGGCTCATACATTTTTAGTAATGTTTTATCTTCTGTGTAAATTTTTCCCTTTATCACCATGAAAAAACCCATTTTGTCCCTCACAATCTTCCTTCTGAGGTCTACTTTGTTCCATATTATTGTACTCATGCTAGCTTTCTTACACATGGTGTCCTCATAATATATATTTCCCATCTTTTTACTTCTAATGTATGTCTTTAAAGTGGTTTCCTATACACAGCATATAATGATATCTTATTTTTTAATAATACCTTTGAAATGAAAAAAATTTCCCATGGATTTACTATTTCATGTTCTTTACTTTCTTCTCTGAGTCTGTTTGATTTCATATCATTTTTGTCCTACCTGAAGAATTTTCTTCAATACTTCTTGAAATGCAGATCCAATTGATTTTCTCATTTTTTGTTTCTGAATAAAGAGTGCTGGGGAGGATTAATTTTTGAAGAGTGTTTTTCCAGGCTATAGAATTCTATATTGACATTGACTTCTTTGCAATGATGATCTGTATAGTTCCTGATCAGTGTGCAGTCATTCCTATCTTGTAACTGATTTTCAGAAATTTTAATATGCTTTGCTGTGGGCCTGGATGTATACAGTACAGATTTATGAATGTTTATTCTTGTTGTGCTTTGTAGAGCTTGTTAAATTTGAGTTTTCAGTCTTCATAAAATTTGGAAAAATTTTCAGGTATTGCTTCTCCAGTTATTTCTCTGTCCTTCATCAAACTACAGTATCTTTCTTAGCCTCTAGTATACAATCAATCAATATACAAGTATATCCAATTCTTATATACTATTCCTTAGACCATTAAGTCCTGTATTTTTTCCAATTATTTTCCTCTTATTTTTGCATAGATTCTTTTTTTTTTCCTTGTACTGTACTAATCTGCTGTTAATCCTATTAGTGAAAATTTTATTTTAGATATTGGATTGTTTTATTCCTGAGAGTTCCATTTTTGTCTTCTTTTCCCCTCCTTATTTTGTTTATGTTTTCCTTTAAACATTGTAAGCTATAATTCATGTCCTTAAATATAATAATTTCATCATCTCTCTTATCTTGAAGTCTATTTCTTTTGGCAATTTTTGACCTTGGTATGTGTCACATTTCCTGTTTCTAAGTAAGCCTAGTGATCTGTTACTAAATGCTGAAATTTGCCATTATTAGGTTGTAGAGTATGGGAGTTTATTACTTTCTTTTAATGAGAATGCTTTTGTTTTAGAAAATGGTAGATCAATTTGATACCTGCACGGTCTCTTTTTAATCTTTGCTGGACTGAGTCTGGTGTTGCATTCATCCCACAGATGGTTCTGATTTCCTCTCCGTTCTCATTCCTGGGATCTCCACTGGTACCTCAGTTTGCCTGAGGAAATCTCCACTTTTCCCAGCCAAAGTTACAATGTCTCCCTGTCTTGTGTGAGCTCTGGAATTGTTCTGTTTACAATACCCCAGGATTTCTTTGACTTGTAGTATTTTACTCTATACTTACATGACCTGGGACTCAACAAAGACTAAAGAAGACCCCTATACAGAATTTTGGAACTCTGTGTGTAGCTCCTACATTTCCAGAATTCTGTCCAATAGTGTTCAGCAATCTCAGCTCCCCTGATTTCAATTTCTTTCAGTTGAGGATTGAGACATCGCTTAGATGTCCCTTCCAATCTGACATTTGACTTTGAGCGGAAAGCTAAGATATTTAGAGTTTGTTTCTCTTCTTTAAAGGAAGAAAACCTTATGCTGCTTGCTGGTCAATGTCTGAAAACAGATGTTACACATTTTGTCCAGATTTTTAGTTGGTTATGAGAAAAGTTTTCATTTAACTATTGCTGTTTCATCATGACTAAAAGTGAGAGTTCAGAATAGTTTTTGAGGAGTGGCACTAGGAGAAGAGGAAGGGTATTTAGAATTTCAAATTCTAAAGAATCCCACGATACTGAGGAAATAGCAATGCACTCTGTTTCAATGAGGAATAACCATGGCTCTATGCATTGAGCACTAAAGGAAGGCAGTACAATTTATCACTTTATTAGTTTCTACCTTTGATGTGGAACAAATCATGCCATCCTTCTCAGAGAAGAATTATTCTAGAAGGAAACAGGGCAGGCATATCTGGGAGTATTAGGCCCTAAGAATTTGATGTTTGTAGGTTCCCTAGCAGAAAAAAAGGTAATAAACGGCAACTGTAAGTCAAAATACTGGATGAGCCCTGTCAGAAATTCTTGCCTCATGGATTAGGAAGAGATGACCTGGCTAGTAACATATTTTACAGCAGAGTAGATCCCAAACTTTTATTTCCAAAGCTATAGCCAATACTTAAACACTTATTTGAACATATTTTTATTGAGCTCCTTTTTGGGCCAACAAAAATATATGTCTATCACTGAAGTTCTACAAGACCCCTGAGGGAGAGACAGCTGCATTAAAGCAACGTTTAAAAGACTGTGCAGGAGTAGTGAGAGTCCAAGGAGGAAGCCCTTCCTGCTGCTGATGGAAGCCAACTTATGCAACTGAGAACAGATTTTTTTCTTCCTAATATTCCTCCTTCAGGAGAGGGTAATCCAGCCAGAAAAAATTGCCTATTTTTCCAATGAGTTATAGACAACAATCTACTCATTTTACAGTCTTCGTGCAGTATTTTGTCTTTCTCCGGGATAAAAGAACAGCCAGTGAAGTTTTCTGGTATGCTCAGCACAACGGTGATAAAGATAGCTCTCAGGACTCAGTCTGGTTGTTGGACTGACTACTCCACTTCTTGGAAATCAAGTTTTTCGTACTTCCAAACAGGATGTTTTTATTAGCAAATAGAGGACATGGTGAACCTCCAAGGAAATTCAATAAGAAATTAAAACAGAAAACAAATCCATTTGTAATTGTAACACGTTTTAAGGAAAATCTTGGGAAGTATAGAATTGAGTCCACTGGCAAAATTGGTCAACTCAAATGGCTTGATATTAGCCATTTGACTGCATTGAGGAAGGTTCCACATAGCTATTATCTAGGCTCTGTGGCCAATCTCACACACCCCTCAGCAATCTTTGTTTTTATGGAAGCATCGATTAAAACAGAATGGCAAACCAATTTGCAGCGTGCATTGTTCCCCAGCCTTCCTATCTAAAATTGCAAACCACTTTCCCCAATCCCTATGTGACACATATGAGTATGTGGGATGTGTGTGTGTGTGTGTGTGTGTGTGTGTGTGTGTGTAAGATAGCTGGAAATGGAGGCTGCTGCTTTTATTTACTCAGCACGTATTGATCTCACCATCTGCTAATATGTTAACCTCAATAGCAATTCCAGAGCACAATATTAATTCCCTACCTAAATCATGCTTCCCAGCACAGGAAAGAGTAGGACTCATCAGCCAAGAAAATGTATTCTTTATAGTGGAACCTAGAAATGTCCCTTGGGCAATAAGACACGAGGCATGCATTTTCTTACCCCATATAGATTTCCAACTTGATTTTGTGGTATGCAAAAATCATGCTGTGCAGCACAGCCCATGATGAATAAAGCTAGGACAGCCAAGAAGGTCAGCAGTTTTCCAGAGAACAAGAAAATGTGCTGCTAGGGATTATCTCACTAGCAATAGAATAACCTCTGTGCCCAACTAACAACAAATTTAATTAAAAAGCAAATAATTATATTTCCATATGCACAGGCTACGGAATGCCTGCAGGGAGGTGAGTTTGCCTCCATCATGCCTCCGGAGGACATATATTTGAACATGCCCAAAATAGAAAAGGCAAATTGGAATCTATATTCTTTAAACAGACGAAGTGCTTGTTACATACGAGCGTCCCAACAGTGCCTTGTTTACTTCTCCATTTCTTATAGGATGTGAAGATGTAATCTGTGTATGTTCTGCAGTCATAAAGTCTTTCTTGCTCTCTTCTTTTATTTTGCACTCAGCAAAAGAAGAAAATTATGTATTATGCTAAGTGAAAAAAATTTCAAACGAGTACATACTATATATTTCCATTTATGTGAACTTTGGAAAAGACAAAAATAGAAGAACCTCTTCTCTTAGATAAATGTCTGCCTAGGGCTGTGGGGAGAGAGGATCTGAAGACACAGGGGCAGTTTGGAAGTATTATTTGAAATGTTAAAATTGTTCTGTTTCTTGTCTATGAGGGCAATTTTATAATCTAAGTATGTGTGCAAATTCATAGAACTGTGCATGGCCCCAAATTTAGTTTTACTGTAGAGACAGTATGAAGATTGATTTTAAAATCAATCGAAAAAAATTCAAACAATAAAATCATTTGAGTGCAACAATAATAAGTCTCCCTATTCTAAAGATGCTTATACCCAGCATCTCAATTTCAGCCTTAATCGGGGCTACTGTGGTGTGATTACTTCAGCATCATTAAAGTGTTATTACAGTGTTGTCACTGTAGTGTCACCTAAGCCCCCTAAATCTCCTAATATAACTCTAACAAAAGCAACTCACAGTTGCTGAGAAGCATCCCTGTTCCCCATTTCCTTGACTTGCATTTTGCTTCTCTAGTCCTTGGGCCGCTACTCTTAAATACATATCTACAATGACATATAAATAGTAAGACTTTTTTCCTCTTAACCCAAAGAAGTATGAGTCACCATGAATTATTTTCTCCTTCATTCTTGCTGCTTTAAAAGAATAACTAGAAATTGTAAGGAAATATGACTACTTGCTCATTCTTGAGGCGTGGTTTGTCTCATAACCGGGTGTTAATAATGCCCTGACATGAAGAGTCTGATGCAGACTTGTGTAGATTATTTCTTTCCTCATTCTTTTGGTGTCCTTTTCTTTTGGCATTTTCAAGTTATTAATGAAACCTAGGATGGTCTTTTATTTTGGTCATGCACAATCGCCTCAGTGTTGTCTCCAAATTCAGAATTCACATCAGAGAGAAAATATTTTCCACTTCATTCTTTTATGGCTGCAGACTTCCACAGCTCTAAGGCCTCTAACTGAAAACCTTTCCCAAGAAAAGTTTTTGTTTTCTTGTATTTCTGGGGACAGGTTCTGAAATGTGACCCAGCAACTCATGTGCTAAAGGCTTTGTCCCCAGCTCCTCTCCCTCCCCCCAACTCCTCCTCTCTGTCCTTTCCCTCTTTCCCCATTCTAAGCCACAATGTGGAGTACAGCAGCTTTGACTACCTACACTCTCCCACCATGATGTTCTGCCTAACCACAGGCCCAGAAGCAAGGAGCCAGCCAACCAGGAAACTGTGAAACAAACTTTTTTTTTTTTTTTTTTTGGTACTGGGGATAGAACTTAGGACTTTGTGCTTGCCAGGCAGGCATGGTGCCACTGAGCTACATCCCCGCTGGCCCAACAAACATTGTTTGAAAGTTGATTTTCTTAGGTATTTTGTCACAGCAACAGAAAGCTGACTAACACAAAGTGGGGGTTCCACACTATTTCTTCCTTAATTCTTGCAAACCTTGGGCCAATAGCAAATCCTTATGTGAAGCATATGGGGAGAAATTACCCTCACAGGTCATGCCTTAGGATTTCTCATCAAAGGTTTCTGGACATTTGCCATACCTGCTGTGTATCTAGATGTCCCCCCAAAAGCTTCATGTGTTCATAGGTGTGGTTTTTTTTTTTTTTGAATGACTCATTTAAGGCATGTAATACTGCGATTAAGGATGTGTGGTACTAAATTAATCCACTGATTGGAATTTAGCATAGTTCTGGGTGGCACCACCCAAAAGGCTGATAGCCTGGATAGGATGAAAGGGGAAGGCAGGCTGCTGCTTTTACTGCTTGCTGCTCCCTGCCTTCTGCCTGCCATATCATGAACTGTTTCTCCTCTGTGATGCCCCTCTACTCTGCTGCCCCACCTTGGAGCTAGCCAATTATGTAATGAAATCTCTACAAACTGTGAGCTGAAATAAACCTTTCCTCTTTTAACTTTGGGAGTGGGGTATTTTGTCTTAGCAACGAGAAAAATAACTAGAAAAATGAGAAAAATAAGACATTTTATTTTATTTATTATTATTTTTGCTTTCTTTTTGTGTGGTTTAGGAACATGACCCTAATTTTTAAGGGTAACAGTATTAGTGATGTTCCTATCTTTATATATGATTTTTGCTAATTTATACCTTTTTTCTGGAAATTATTACCATTCTGGGGTTGACTGGGATTGAGAGTTTGGTACTCAGTGCTCAGAAAAACTCATCAGAGATTGAGGACACAGTATTCATCTACCTTGTGAGGCTCTACTAAACCCCACGGCCATGTCTACTCCTACCACTGACCACCAGGACAGCAGCATGGGTCACTTCTATCCTAGGGGTGCCACCTCTCTGCCACTTCCCCCAGAAATGAAACAAAGAAGTTCTCTCCACTCTTAATTCCCCAAACTTCAAGAAGGGAAGGGATCTTAGCATCATTCGCATCTAACTTCCCAAAGGAAATCAGAAGAGGCCTGGGGAGCACAGGCATCCATCCCACTTCTGTGACATCCAGCTCCGAAGTCCTCCCTAGATCCACCTGCTCCAAAATGGAGGCTTTTATGTGGCCTGGCCAGAGACAATGGGAACCTACTTCAGTCAAGTCATCTTTGTTGAACAAACAGGTCTTATGATGTCATCCAAACACAGCTTTGTTTTTATTTCCTCTGTCCCTTTTAAACTTTATTCTGTGTTGGCAGTCCACCAGGTAAAAATCCTGGTAGTCCTTTGGATTTTGTTGTTTTCTCCTTTGCATTACATATGTACCTATAGCTATAATAGTCATGTAGCCTATCACTTTTGGTCTTGGGACTATCCAGTCCTATGATAGAGAAGACGTCACCAGGCCCAGTGCTCAGTGTCCTCCCTTGCCCTGCTGGGGCTGCTTCAGTGGCCAAGTGTGGAGTGGAGAAGGTAGGTGCGGTCCTACAGCCCTGCTTTCCCCTCCTTACCTCCTCCATGATCCCCTCCCCCTTCTAACAGCAGATGCCCCGGCAGAGAGGAGACACAAGGGCACCCTTGGCTGAGTAACTTCCTGCCCTGGAGCTGACTGGAATTCCACAGTGGGAAACAAGTGATTTTTGGTCCTCCTTTTAGTTGTGGTTTCTTCCTTGGCTCCCAAAAGCTCTGCCCATGACCCCAGAGATGCAGCTCTGCTCTAAGTGGTCCCAATCACCTTCTCAAGTCTCACACTCCTTTTGGCTGAGGCCTATTCAGCCCTTTGTCACCCACTGCAAGATCCCCACACCGCAGCATCCACCCAGGACCAAGTCCATGCTTGCTCTCCTTTTAGATTACTCTGGCACAATTGCATCTGCTCTGGCTGTCTACAAGGCCTCGGGCATCAGTCCTCTGGGTCTCATCCACTGGAAATGGAGCCCAAGATTCCCCATAACGTCTTTTACACACTCCCACCCAGTCACTCAAGGCAATGGGCAGGGTCAAAAAGAGCTGACTGCTAACTGAAGTGAGAAAAACAGATGATGGGGATCAGAACATGCTACCCCCAAACATTCGACAAAACCATGGAAACAAGAAGGACTCTCTGACCTTCTCCCATGATTTATCCCTGAAGCAGACCACAAAAGAATACTCTGACCTTCCTCCAAAGTACATCATAAGATCCTCATTCAAGAAATATCCTCCCATAGCCAGAGGAAAGGAACTTCCTAATCTCCAAGACTTGGGGACCCAGAGGAGAATCTCAGCACACAGGTCCTGCTAAATCCCCCAGTTTATTACCATTAGAAAATACTTTCCTGTGTCCAGTCATACTTCTCTGCAGCTGTCTACCCTTCAAGCTTGGCATAAAAGCACACAAGTTCCCCTAGCAACTTGGGTTTTCATTTAAGAAGCCTCCTGTTGAAATTCAGCCGAGCCTAGGAGGCCTCAACCTTCTGCCAGGCAATTACCGAGGGGCTTATAACTGTAAATATATATCTCCTGCAACTAAAAGTATCTCTCATAGCTGAGAGCCATTCCCAAGAATGCTATCATTGAAAGTGTGAGACCTCCGTCTCCAAGGCCCTGTGGGAGGACAGAATCCCAATTTAGATAAATGTCACCAACAAATACAGCTGCCCCAATCTCATGCATGCTAGCCAGTCCTCTGACCCTTTTATTTCTCTGACTCTGCTGAGCTCCTGTACCCCCCCACCTCTAAAATGCCCCTTAGAGTGGAGTTTAAGCTATTATCTTATTGCCAGGCATTTAAAAATAATCTCCTCATTTTCAATAGTGGTGTAAGGTGTTTAACAGAACATTCCCTAGGTGGCACCTGCAAGTTTGATTTAAGGATGACCCCCAAGCTGGAAGGAACAGAAAGTCTCAGGCCAACAGAATCTTACATTCAGGGCTGGGAGCTACACTGACTAAAATCAATAGTTAGGAGTGCTGACCATGAACTGTAACACTGGACTAGAATAGCCAAAACTTTGGAAGATACCACTGCATCTGACCAAGGCCCAAGACACTATGAGACCTATCAACTCCTCCAAAGCCCTTTAAAACACCCTTCCCTGGCCAAGTGGAAAGATGAATTTAAGCTTGCTTCCTGTCTCCTGCTGGTTAACCTTCAATAAAGCTTTCGTTTTGGAAAATCTGGTGCCTTAGCACTGCCACCAATGATCTTTTGCACAGGTGAAAATCAGCCTTTTCTGCTTCTCTTTCCATTTTGGTTTCCCTTCCACCACTGAAGACAGGTCTCATCTAAAATAAAATGGTTGGTGGGGAAACACAGAGATCACAGAGAAAGGAATAAATACACCTCTATCGATACGCTATTCCATCAGTCTGACACATGGCCCTCTTGCATGCCAAGCACCAAGCCCAGCACCTGACCCATAGGAAATGTTCAATGAATGAATGAACAGATTCTGTTTCTGAGTGCTATGATCTTCAAGTGATACAAACTTATGGCTAGCAGTTAATGCATTAACTAATATCTGCATAAATGCATTCTATTTTAAAATAGCACTTATGATTTGTTTTATAATATATATTTTAAATAACACCCTTTAAATCCCAAAATGTATAAATTAGAAAGCAAACTCACCTGTACTCCCATGACTTGGAAAATAGCATTTTGAATTTTGGGACCCACAAGCAGGCCTGTGTCCTCTGCTCTGGCCGCATCATTCCTTAGTAACAGAGCATCATGACCTTGAGGCCTGCCTAGGATTTGAGACAGGGTGTTTGGTCCTTTTCTCATCTCTCTGAAAATGCACTGTGCTCAAAGTCTGCGCAGGCACTGTGCTGGGCCCCGGGAGCAGAGCACTGACAGACAGGGCTCCTGTGCTCCTGGGTCGTTCGGTCTAGATGGGGGACGGGGACACCAGGCACAGGTGTACAGACAGACCCAACGGGGGCAGACAGTGATGCACACTGTGAGTAAGGATGCCAGGAAGGGGGCACGTGCCTGCAGGACAGCTGCATGGTGATGGAGGCCTCTTTGTGCCAAGCGGGGTCCAGCCTAGGGAAGGCAGAGGGAAAGCAGCCCACACCAGCAGGAGCAAAGGCCACTCTGCTCACATCTCTCAGGTCACACTGGCATTTCCAGTTTCTGTGCCTTTCCCTAAAGCCGTGCCCCTCCGTGGGCTTCTAGCTGACTGCTTCACCCCACCCTTGCTCGCCTCCTCCAAGAACACTTCCCAAGGCACCCGCTTCCTGTGGTGGGGTCACATCCACCCCACTCCCATCTGTCTGTCTAGGTGCTTACACTTCTCACCACTTGTCTCTCCCTCCTGACGCTCACCCCGCTGACTCTCACACGGTGGCAACAAAAGTCATAGCTGACACTTACTGAGCACCATGTACCAGATACTGTTCTAAGCATTTGCATTATTTTATTTAAATCTCATAACAACCCTATGAGATAAGCTCAAAGAGGTTAAAGACCTCCTCAGAGTCATGTGTGGCAGCACCAGGATTTGACTTCAGAACTTGAACTTGGAACATCAAAATATTAGATGAATGAGCGACTGCAACGGTGGATCCACTAGAAACACTTTTGTTGGCTTGACAGCTAATACATGGTATTATTTTAAAAAATAACTGTTGGGAAGATACCCAACAAGGGAATAGCTGGGTCAAATGGGACCTCTAATCCTAGTTCTTTGAGGCATCTCCATACCGACTTTCACAGTAGTTGTAACAGTCTGCACTCCCACCAATAGTGGAAAAGGGTTCCTATTTCCCCACAACACTGCTAACATTTGTTAATGTTTCTTTTTCTTTTCTTTTTTTTGGTACTGAGGATTGAACTCAGGTCCTTGCATTTGCAAGGCAGGTGGCGGCACCACTGAGCTAAATCCTCGACCCTGGTTGATTTCTTGATAGCAGCCATTCTTTCTGGGGTGAGAGGAAATCTCAGCGTTGTTTTCACCTGCATCTCTCAAATGACCAGTGATGTTGAACATTTTTTCATGTTTATTTGCTGCTTTTACTTCTTTGTCTGAGAAATGTCTGTTCATTTGGACTAGGTCTTTAAATTCGAGTGTCTGATTTTTTAAGTTCTTTATATATTCTAAATAGTAGACCTTTGTCTGAGGAACAGCTGGAAAAAATTTTTCCCACATTGAGGGTTGTCTCTTCACTCCATTGGTGGTTTTTGTTGCAGTGCAAAAAAGCTTTTTAACAAGATGAGATCCCAGTTGTTGATTCTTTGTGCTAGTTCATGTGAGAGAATCACACCACAGTGATATATGCGCACCCATGTTTATAGCAGCACAGTTTGTAATAACTAAACCTTGGAAGCAGCCCAACTGCCCATCTGGTGACTGGATAAAGATGTGAAGATGTGTGTGTGTTTTTTTAAAATTAAAATGGAGTACTAGTTAGCCATAAAGAATGAGAAACTAAAGACATTTATAGCTAAATGGATGCACACTGAGGCCATATTCTCAAGAGAAATAAATGGAACACACATGTGAATATCAAAGAGTTTCGCTGTGTGAGAAGCTGAAGGTATAAATGAGGATCAAAATGTATAATAAATAACGTGAAATGGGAAAAAAAGGTCCAAAGAGAAAGGAGAAGAAGAAGTGGGAGGGGTAGGGGAAAGGAAAGAAAGAAAAGGAATAAATAGGAGAAAAGGAAAAACTGGAGACAAAGTCTTTGTAAATAGGGAGTGAGGGGACGGAAGGACAGGAGAATGGGGAAAAAATAAGAACCAAGATACATCATGTAAAGGAGCACATTCCCAGTGATAAATGTCATCATATTGTATACCAACAATGTGCCAATAAATTTACTGAGTTAAAAAAGACTATCAACCTTTGGTGTGCATGTATAAACATATTGCTTACTTAAAAATGAAAATACTAAATTACACAATGCTGGATATGTACAGCCCCCAAAATGGCATGTACCCCGAAAGCTATGGCCTCTTCGTAAAGCACGGTGCTCAAGTCTGCTATTGTGTTTAAGTCTGACTAACGGGCCAGCCTGTGCCAGATAATGCTGCAGAAAAACCAAGCTCAGCTGCATGTGGCAAGGCTTGGCTTCACCCTGCAGGCTTGGTTAGGGTTTGCTCCACGTCTCCACGTGCCCAAGCCTTTCCTTGCTTCACACCCACTCACACCCCGTGGGCCGAAGCAAGTCACGTGGTCAGGCTCACCATGAGCAGGACAGGGACGTATATTCTGCCTTTGGTGGGATTAACTGTGAAGTCGCTTGTGATAGGCAGTTACATAGAAGACACGTGGAAAAGGATACTGGGAAACTAAAGAACTGGGAGCAGAAATCCAGTCTACTCCAGGCCTAAACATCTTTAATTATATTGTTTCCTTCTAGTTAGGTTTGAGGCATTCATTGATTTTTTTATATACTTCATTATGAAAGGAATAAGCTATAGATTTTTTTAGCATGGGCATGACAGAAATTCTGAGTGCACTAAAGACTATAATTTCTCTTTAAAAATGAAGCCGAAATCCGAAGTACTCATTCTCTCGTTTATTTATTCCAGTCCTTTTTCTTTCCTTGAACGCCGCTACTGCTGCTTCGAGCTGATTCTCTCTCTCCATCGGCCTCACCGGAATGGACTGACCAGGAGGGGCTGGTTCCACACAGATTCCCTCTTTCTTGTGAGCCCAGGTCCCACACGTTAAGTTCAGTAATGTAGAAAGGGTGAATTCCGGGCCTCTACCTGGGGAAGCTGGGCTCACAAGGCAGAAGCTAAGTGAACACAGGCAAGGTGTTCAGAAGAGGCGGGGCAGTTGCAGAGCAGGACAAACGTGTGCTCGACTCTCAAAAGCCCTGGGTCCTAAAAATACTTTCCCAGCATGGACTTGTCAAAACCAGCTTCCACATTTGTCTTCCTGAATACTAAAAGAAAAATACCTCATTTCACCCCACTGTTGCATATGCATGCTACTGTTTTCTGCCACAACTGCTGTTTCAGCTCCTCCCGGGGTCGCTGCCTGTGTATCACTTGTCTCTGTCTCCTCTGCCCCATCATATCTGTCCAGCTGTAAAGATTCTCGTTTCCACAATTTTATATAACACCCTACACGAGTGTATTCAAAAGGTTTTGTGAAATTACCGGTAAGATAAAATATATGTGGCTAGAAAAAAAATCAGTGAAGAAATTATAGTGTCCTTTGATTCAAGGACATGGCGGTTTTTGCGCGAACGACCAGGGAATAATTCACAGGCTGTGGCAATTTGCACAAAGAACAAGAGTGGTAAGGGCCAGGGATTTAGCTCCGTGGTGCTACTGCGTGCCTTGCAAGCACAAGGTCCTGAGATCAAGCCCTGGTACCAAAAAAAAAAAAAAAAAAAAAAAAAA
>NW_022900926.1:11637648-11671211 GCF_012274545.1 Fukomys damarensis | reverse complement strand
AAAAAAAAAAAAAAAAAAAAAAGGAACAAGAGTAGCAGATACCATACAGCTGCTGCGTGTCAGCTGTTTTGTAAGCAGGACTGTGTCACTTTTCTGAGAACTGTGTCATTTTTATTTTAACACGTAAAATATAAGACAATGTCACATGACAGTAGCTTTTCCAAAATAATTTGAATCATTAAAGAGAAAGTAACGTAGGTTTACTGGAATCAATGAATTCATTTGTTTCATTGTGCCTATCTTTGATGTTCTAACAGAATTCTGTGACTTTCCAATAGGTAATTAATGATGGCATGTGTAGAAGAATAAGGATTGCAGTTTTCATTTTGAAATCATCCCAGATCACCTGACTTTTATCAGTTATAGCTAATGATACAAGTGGTTTGAGAATATCATTCTGCAGATGGTAACACCTGCCTTCTTGAGCTCTCAAATGACCTTATAAACGAGTCTTCTTATTCCCAGTGCATGAGACAGGAAAGAATCAATTTTAAATTCACAGACTGCGAGTGAATTGCTCTAATATTCATTCTTACTGTGAATGAAATAATCTGGGAGTTTGTCTTCTTAGCATAAGTGTTGCTATAAAATTAGGGCAGGGACCTGGAAAAGTACTTTTTTTTTTAATGGGCTACTCATAATTCTGTCCATCTGGGGAAGCTGGAATTCAAAAATGCATCCAAAATTTGTTTAAAGATAAAATTATAGAGGCATTTGAAAGTGTTGAAAACAACAAGTGACAGGTGGTTGTCTCATCATCAGTTTGTTTGAAGATTACTTCAGGTTTAGTGTCCTTGATGTACAGTGAAGCACATTCATACTGTCCCATAGCATGGCAGCCGGTCTAAGCCCCTGGGCCCGCGTGTGCAGACGCACTGCGCTGCTCACAGTCTCCAAATGCAATCCAGTCGCTTCCACTGCCTCCTTACGAGAACCTCCCGGTCACCCCTTCAGGGTTTTGCAGTGAGTGGTTTGAATCTGTAAGAGTGCTCTAGATATGAATCCAATACAGACCGAGTATCTCAAATCCAAGAATCCAAAATCTGCAATTCTCTAAAGTCCAAAACTTTCGATCTGAGGCCACAAGAGGAAATTCCCACTTGACCTTGAATATTCCAAAATCTGAGGATGTCTGCAATCTGAAACACTTCTAATCCCAAGCATTATAGGAACACCAATCCCACGAATCTCAGGGACCTACAGTCCATGCAGAGAACGGGACTGACACAAACTAGGATTCTATAAGTGGGACCAAGTTCAAAGGTGGCACAATGCTGTCCTGCTGTTGAAAATACTGCTTTTTGATACCCTTTATTCAAACAAAATTTACTATGTTTTTAGTGATCGATCCCCATAATGCTGGAATCTGGTTATAAATGCATGTCCCCCTGAGCTGTCATGGCCTGAAGCTGACAATCAATGCAAGTGAAACAGGATGTAAAGGACAGAGGCCCAATCGAGGAGGTCTGTCACCGTGCCAGCGAGGTGACATGGCGGCAAACCGGCAGGCGCCATGTGAAATGACCCGGCCAAACTCCTCCCAAACACAGACTGGGAATTGAGGCTCTTGCTCAAAATCACAGGCCAGTGGTGGGCCCAGGTCTCGAAGCCACGACCAGCCCAGGCCACCGCTGTGAGCACCACATCCGGTGAAATTACTACGGATGATGTCACATCTGTACCAAGTGAGGACAACATGCCCCGGATAAGCAACCCAAAGACCAATTATCCCGTCATTCTGATGAGCAGCGATAAAGTCATTTGGAAAAAAATTCAGATCCCACACTTCGATTTTTATGATTTGGTGTCTTGTAAGATGTTTAAAGTGGAAAATGAAGAATATTTATTTTATCCCTTCAACTGCTTTTATAAACCCGCTTAAACGGAGATGTCACTGACAAGGATCAGGATCCGTAATCCTGGGCTTCTGTGTTCCAGCCCTATCACATCGGCTGACCACTCTTATCGAGAGTCATAGAAATTCAGGGCTGCGAGGAAGCTGGTTTCATCAAAAGAAAGTGGCTCTCCTTTCATTATGCACCTTCAATTTGTGAAACGTGATAATACTTGGTGGAGACAGAAAGTCCTGCATTGGGGCAAGTATCAGCTTTGCAGTAGAGCAGATTGGAGTTTAAATTTAGCCCTCCCTTTTATCAGCTTTATGACCATGGGGCATTTAACCATATAGAGTTCCACCTTCTGAATTTGCAAAGGTACTAATTACTTTCTAACAGGATCACTCATGGGGAGAAACGTAACTGCGTGCCCAAATCGCCTGGCACCGCCTGGGCCTTAGCAGGTACTTAACGAGTGGGAACTACGATGCTCAGGTGGAATAACAAGAAAGCATGAAGCCAAATCCTAAAAGCAGCCTGGCCCTGGATAAGGAACTCAACTCTTGGGAGTTTGTTTCCTCACTTGCAAAACAAGGATAGGCCAAAATCTCTTCGTGTCCAAGGCAAGGGTTACTCAGACAGCCAGGAAAGCCCTCTAGCCCCACGGCGTTGCACCTAGATGCATTTATTCCTTCCATCTCTGTGACTGTGCCACATCACCAATGTGATTTAGATGTTTACAGGATGCTACTTTAATTTAAAGTTCTGTTGTTAATTTCATGAAGCTGATTTGAATTTTTGTTTGGTTTGGTTTGGTTTTTTTAAGCCAGGGTCTCACTATGTAGTTCAGGCTGGCTTTGAACTTCACAAAGTCCAGGCTGACCTTGAATTTACCATGTAGCTGAGGCTGGCTATGAAGTCACAGAAATCCTCCGGTTTCAGCCTCCCAAATGCTTGGATTATAAGCATGCACCACCATGGCTGAAATGATTTTAAAATTGAGTGTTTGACCACTGTGCTCTAAGGCATGAAGATAGGAACATCAAGGTGAAGAATCACAGAAATCTCAGGGCTCCCACTCATGACCTCCATTTACCAGTGTGGACCCAACAACTTCCAAGAGACAAAAAAAGAGGAAAGGTAACAAGGGAAAACAAAACATTTATTAAGAGGCATGAAAAAGCATAAACTCATTTATAAATAAATGTAGTATAATTTACTCAGTGAAAAAATAGCTAAAATCCACAAGCAAACTGGATTTTATATTTGAATGATTACATATTTGATCTCCAATCGTTTCCCCCTCCGTCGTGATCTATTAGTAGCAGCAATTTTACAGTGAACATAGAAAAAGCTGTTACTAATAATCATCACATGGAGAGAAATTTTTCAAGAATGCTCTTTAAAAATGAATCAGTGCAAACAAATTCAAATTACAAGGGATACATAAAGACCTGGGTTTTATCTTCAGAAAAGTAGAAAATAAAAATCCTAAACAGTTACTCATTAAGAAATGACAAAGCAAACTACATTTTTGATCAGTGAAAAATAATACACATAGATATTACAAAACATTCTTAACCAGTGATTGCAATTATTACATTTATAAATGTTCATTCAAGTACTAATGTTCAAAAAACATTCAAATTCGCATCAAAAGTAACACTAAATGTGGACACACCTGGACGAGGCTTCTTTTGATTTAATAACAATCTTGTCAAGAGGAGGCAAGTGACACTTAAAATACTGTTGTTGGTTTTGTTTTGTTTTGTCTGCAGATGATTTTTCACTGTCTGTTTTTGTTCTGCAAGGACCTGATGAACATCTCACAACAGCTCATTAAAAAGTCATTTCCATAAAATGACTCACCAGTATAAAAACAAACACCCTAAAACACAAGATCAGCTCAGAAAACGATAGGGCAAAATCGATTTTCTTTGGCAAGAAATTATTAATTCCTCACCCAATATTGGTTTACTATTCTATAGAAACTGTCTGAACACTTCAGTGTTTACCATCAAGCTATTTAACAAGCTGAAGAAATTTTATAAACTATGCTACCGTAATAGCTAGGAAGGGTTTATGGCAAAGTTGCACTGAAATCAACTTGATTACTGTTACTAATGAGTCTTCCTTCAAAAAGCTCCTTCCTGATTTTGGCCTGAGTCTCGGGCATTAATAGAAGTTCCTTTATCTGTTTCACTTTGGACTTCAGACCCATCCTTTCTTGTTTCAAAGCTTCATTAATTAAGTCTTGAGTTCCAAATGGTTTCTTGGCTAAGGGGGAAAAAATGGAATAATACATTTAAAGTACAAATGTCAATGAAACACTTTAAACACAGTACACTGACTTATCAAAATGAGGCTTAAAAAAACCTTTAAAATGTTGCCCACATTTTATAGAAAAAGTTGCATTTTGCCAAAAATATATCATTTACACAAAACATAAATGACTAAATGAAGATCAATGCACACCAAGGACAAACACGAAACGTTATGGACAGAAGATAATTTTGACAGTGATGAATTAAACTTTGCGCTTGATAGCTGTGTGTGAGTTTGGCCTCAGACAAAGTAGTCAAATGCCCTAGGAAATAGAAGAGCAGCATTCCATTCTCGGCCAGGCCTCTTTCAGCCTCTGGGTCCCCCTCCCTCCCTGTGCACGGCTGAGGGCAAGTGAAACTCGGCCCGATCTTCTCCCATAGACTAATTTCCTCTGCTAGTCCCAAGCACTCGGCTTAGCTTCTGCTGTGTTTCAGAAATGCAAACACATCGATCGTGTTAGGCCATCGCCTCAGACGAGACAAGAGACACTTGACAGCACATGGCAGGTCGGCGTCCAGACTCAGCAGAGGGGAGAAGGGATGCGTTTGCAGAGCACAGCCGGGACCCAAGTTCCAGTCTCATTTCCTGTTGTTATCACTGCCACTGCCACTCCGATCGGCCTCTTCTGCTTTCACAGAGCTCCCCTCCCCTGGCTGCTTTTTGTTCTGGGTTTCTTCCAGGTACTGCTGCACAGCCTTGAGCACCGCGTTCTCCACCAGCCTCTTACTCAGTTTTACCAGCTCGGCATCATCCGGCTCCCCTCCGCTCTTGTCACCTACATTCCACAATAGAGGAGAAGAGAGGTCACTGGGCTGGTAGAACAGCAACTCAGCCATGCGGGGGCCAGCAGGTTCAGCTTAAAGCAGGTTAGCTTAAAAGAGTAAGGGTCCTCGATCCAAAAATGGGCATCCGAAATGAACAGACATTTCTCATACAAAGAAGTGAAAGCAGCAAGAAAATATATGAAAAAATGTTCCACATCACTGGTCATTCGAGAGATGCAGATGAAAACAACACTAAGATTCCACCTCACCCCACAAAGAATGGCTGCTATCAAGAAATCACACAATAACAAATGTTGGCGGGGTTGTGGGGAGAAAGGAACCCTCCTCCATTGTTGGTGGGAGTGCAGATTAGTGCAACCACTATGGAAATCAATATGGAGATACCTCAAAGAGCTGGGACTGGAGGTTCCATTTGACCCAGCCATCCCTCTGTTGGGTATCTTTCCAAGAGAACTGAAAGAATCATATCACAGAGAAGTATGTGCACCCATGTTTATAGCGGCACAGTTTGTAATAGCTAAATCTTGGAAACAACCTATTTGCCCATCCGTTGGAAACTGGATAAAGAAGTTGTGGTTTTTCTATAAAATGGAATATTACTCAGCCATAAAGAGCGAGAGAATAGATTCATTCATAGGAAAATGGATACATATTGAAGATATACTCCTAAGTGAAATAAATAAGTCCCACATGTGTAAATACCGAATAGTTTCCCTGGTGTGAATATTCTACAACAATGCATAAGATTCTAATAAGATTACTGACATTTAGAAATGGGAGGAAAGGAGCTAAAGGTGTAGGGAAGGTGTGATACGTAGGGGAAGAACAAAAAGGGAAAAGAAAAAAATGTGAGAGAATGAAAAGATGAAAATAAAGTGTTTGTAGATGGGGAGGGGAGGAGGGGGTGAAGGGAGGGCAGAGGTAAGGGGAAAATAATGAGAATCAAGACTTGCCATGTAAAGGTACATGATCCCAACAATGAATGTAACTGTACTGTATCCCTAAATGTACCAATAAACTCAATAAAAAAAAAAAAAAAAAAAAAAGAGTAAGGGTCCTTCAGTCTGGTACATTAGATCCATATCTGCGGGAATAGTGGGCAACTTTTCATATGGCATTTGGAGAAGCAGGAGCCTGCCTATTCCTGAAGATGTCAGGCTGAAATGTAGCTCATTAGTCCCCACTGGAAAGCAATGCTCTCGAGCTAGCAATGGCAGAAGTTTCCCACTCCAACATGGAAGTTCTGTTCTTCTCTCAAGTAAGGGTAATTGTTATTATTGAAGGGTCTGTGTCCGCCACTTAGAGGCCCCGCCTTGTGAATGTGCCAAGGAGACCCAGGTCTCCTCCCTCTCCAATGCCACACAGGAAGCAATCAAGATTTCGCTGCCATTTCATTACTTAGGGTCACTCAATTTTCAAACGCTTGGCCTACAGATGGGTTGTTACACTCTCAGCCCTCCTCTGAAGACAGCTACAAAGCTAAAGCTACTACTGCTAGCAACTAGGTTAAAATAAATTTGGAAGACCAACATTCTCTTCATTTCAGTGCTATCACTGCAATGGAGGAACAGGAAACTCTTCAAGGAAGAGTCAGAATTATGATGGTAAATTACCTGATGTTACTATTTTATCGTCATTAGCCTCGCTGCTAGCGGTAGCCTAGGTTTAAGTACTGTATTCCGTATTTCCTGTTACTACACAAGAGCTGGCTCCTACCCACTTTCATGCTACACAGTCCCAGGCACTCTCTTCATTGTCTCCCTTCACTAGGGAAAAGAAGTAAGAGGCTTTTCCCCCACGTCCGCTCAGCATCCGCCTCCTTCCATGGAGTTGTGGGTCCAGAAAGGCAGATGGCTGGAGGCAAAGAAGTCCCCAGGCACACACACACATTCAGATCAGATCAGCATGGGAAGATCACTGGTGGGCTCTGGAAGGCAAAGCCAGTGTGGCATCTGCATGCTGAGGGGTGGAACAGACAGATACAAGGTGGATGAGCTCGAAGGTGGACGTTATTCTCTGTCTTCACGTGTAACAGGGATTAAAGAACAAAAGCAGATAAGCCAAAGGTGAGAACTGGCTCCCACCTTCCTTCAGAGCCCTATCATTTGTCTGTAATCCACATTTGGGACCAATTCTGCTTATAACCATCCCACCCTCTTAGGGTCATACCAGGCAGATGAAAGAATGGGTTAAGACCCACGGAGAGAGGCTAAGAATGGACAGCCACCTAAGGCCCAGGACCAGAAGTCCAAGCACATTTTCCGTGTTTGGAACTGAGAGGAAACCTCAACTCATGGATAACCACACAGAACCAACTAAATGTAAACATGTCAAGATGTCATGATGGGGCAGACAAAAAATCATTACTAATATTACTGGGGGGGCAAGTTCAGATTGCTTTCATTCCTAAGAATAAATGAATACAATGCTCAATAGTTAAAGGTCTTCACCTCAATCTAAAATCATTTATGTGATATAGATGGCACTTGCAACTATTTGTATAAATGACTCTTCAAATTTAAAGTTTAAAAAAGATCACATTGAAGATGAAGAACTACTATTTAGCTATCTTTTAAAACACTGTCAGGGCTCCACATCTGCCACCCCACTGTTTCTAGGTGACAGGTTGTGTTCCTGGAGGCTATTCTAGAACCTCGCCGGTCACCTTCTTGTTGGCAAAACAACAAGGTTATATTCGATTCTAATGAATGACTCAACCTCCAAGATCTCTCTTCAGTCCAATATTACTTTTGTGATTTCTATCAGTCCACAGTGAATTGCCCATTACCTTCAACATGAAGAGTAAAATGCCAATTTTCCTTTGGTTTTATTTTTGTTTGTGCTTTTACTATTATCAAGTCAATGAAACTCAAGATTATCACCATCTTGGACACCTTTCTATCCTTCATCGACCTATTTAATTACTAAGCCTTGTCAACATATGCTTCACAATTTCTCCCTTCTTCAATGCTTCTGACATCACTTGTCTAGATTAATTTTTTTCTAAAATATCCTGTTCACTCTCCACTCAACAGAGAAACAAGCTTGGCTTTCCAAAATCCGCCTTAACAGCCCACAACTGCCGCACCTCTACAACTTCCAATGTGTCTTTAGAAATCGCTACATCATTTCCTGTCTTGATTTGGCCCTCCCTTTCTCTCACCAGTTAAAAATCCCACCTACTCCAGGAAGTCTTCACTGATTGGCCCAAACAAAAATGAAGCTCCTCCCTGAGATTCCCATAATTCTAACTGAATACAACCTACATGGTCATTCACTCAATGAGAGTGTGCCAAGAACCCACTACGTGTCTATAACTCTTCCCACCCACAGAGATACAACAGGGAGGAGACCAACAACCCACAAGCTTTTTTCTCTGAATTCATTTACCAATGACGAGTGCTGGTTATTAATGACTTTAGGTTGTATTATTCAACAGCTAGTGATCTGGTGTCTGTTTTGGTGAAGACACAGTCTGGAGTATAGAAATTACGTCTCAGGCTCCTCCCGGATGTTCCCCTCTGCCAACAGATGGGCAGTGTATTAGTCACAATAAGAGTTCAAGAAATATTTGTTAGTCAACTAAATTGTTGACTGAAATCTCTGAAAACAGTAGCCAACATTTTTAAATGTTTCCATCGTCCTATAAAAATAGCACACCATAGCCAGAAATTTAAATTTCATATTAAGTTTAAAGCAAGAGAATTCCGGAATAATTCAAATATCCATATGTACAAGTTACATCTATTTTGATGAGCTTGGTCAATATGACAAAATCTCAGACCCACGGGACAAATAGTACCCACCTACAATAACTAATTGTCTAGCCCACTGGTCAAAAAATAAACACATTTGTAAATGAATCTTCCAGCTCTCTCCTGGGCTCTAGTCACGCCTTAGGACTTCTGCAAACCATCTTCAATGTGTTAACATTGAGTCCAGGGAAGAGATGATAGGGAAGGCACAGCACAGAGCCCTGCAGGAATGGGTTTAGCTTCATTCCAGGAAGAACCGGGTTTTTCTTCCCACTTTGAGCAGACTTAATTCAACTTCATTAAAAAGAAGTACTTTCTGAACCAGGATGTAGCTCAGTATCAGGCCTGCCTCACAAGCACAAGGTCCTGAGTTCGAGCCCCCCCCAAAAAAGAAGTACTTTCATATTAAAATTCTTGTATTTTTCTTCTGCTTACTACTTAAATGAGGGCATCTACTCCTCACAGAATCTAAGACAAATGACTAGATCCACTTTAGCTGATGCCTAGTTACCATTAGCACTCAACCAAGGGCTTTTGTTGATAGTCCAACAAAAGGATATACAAAAATATTCACAAAATAAGCATCAAGGTCTTGATTAAAAAAATTATTTCTCGGTCTACTTGATTTACCTGAGTTTCATACTTATTTAAAACAACAGACTAATCTTTGTCTTCACCACTATAATTTTAGAAATCTCCCTAAAATATCCTTGATCAATTTCTCAGAAAACTAAAAATATGAAAGTAATGAAAATCTTATAAACCCACTAAGTGAAGAATTTTCCCAAAAAGAAGAAAATTAAGAAACTTTCCAACAAACTTCAAGTAAGAAATTCCAAGTAAGCATCTCTGTGTGAGAGTTGTTGCCATCTTAATTCACGTTTTGTAACTAATATTCTGCTTTTATTTATGTTACCTGAGAGCTTTGATATCAGCTCAGGGCAAAGATAAAAATGTGGAGGTCATGAAAAAGAAAATAAGTGATTTATTTTGTGGTAGCAAGAATATTTCACATCCACTAGGAGAATTTAAGGCCGACATTAATTTGGTTCAGTTGTTCTTAAGTATGAGTTGACCCAAGAAGAAGCTAACTGATGTCACATGAAGGACTCCAGAACCTTGCTCCCTCCCTGCCTGACAGAGACCACCACAGGAACAGAGGACAAACTCCTGGGCCCCTAACCTACAATTCCTTAAAAGTATAAATTATGTTTTCTTCAGAAGCGGTCAAAGACTTAGAAGCATTTTTTTCTAAAAACTGTGACTCTTCACTTGGCCTTACAAAATGGGTAACCAATGGGTAACCAGAAGCAAAACAAAGCCTGACCTTTATTTTGTAAAATTCTGGGTCAAATCACTTCTTAGTTCTGCATACGGGCATGTTAGTCACGTAGGGAGTGTCTGCCTAAGAGTTGGCAAAACAAGGTTTATGTCGTCTGTCTCCCTTCTAGACTGAGCACCTCAAGATAAAAGATTTTCAGCTACACCCAGAAATCCCCAGGGTCCAAGGCTGTGTTCAGCTTGGGCTCCAGCAGCGCCTCCCACGCCGGACACCGTCCACAGCAGAGACAGTCATCGCACGGGACTGGTGCTCACGTCGTGACAGCACCTCCGCACTCCCAATCCCGGACTGATAACGACCAGTCAGACCCAGCCCACCACAGCACCCCATAAAACTCGTCTCTGTTCTTTTGTGAACGGGCCGTTCTGGCTCTGCCTGCTTCCTACCTCTTCCTTTCCTTTGCCAGGAGACTGCTTCATCTTTGTCAGAGCTGTGCTGCCTTTCATTTTCTCTTACTTTTTTATTAAACCATTTTTTATTAAATTCATATCATTATTTCAGGTTTAATAACCATTATCACTACATCAAGGGCCCACGCTAGCGGGTGACACAGCCACGACCAACAGCTAGGTGCTTACTTGTCCTGATAAGCATAAATCGCAATAGTAATTTGTTTTAAAAAGGGAACAAAGGAAATCTTGATTACAACATGACATAAGATCGAGACACTGAGCACGACCACATTAAAATGAGAGGCTTAGAATATTTAAACATTTAAAGCCATTACGTGCATGTACCCCAACTCTCAAAACCCTCACTTGGGAAAACAGAGCCTCCCTGGACCCCAGGGGCTGCACCTAGAGGGCCTGCAGCTCACACATCACAAAACTAATATCCCGAATCGCACCATAAATGCTACGGTATCATTCAGGTTACCACGAGAAGAAGAACACAGGGAGGTTTAAGAATGTTCAAAAAGGCAAAAGTTTAAAAACTGAGTAGCCTGAAGGCTAAGCTCTATCCTCCAAGGCACCGTGGTGAGAAAATACAACTGAGAAAGAAGATCAAGAAGGGAAGAAGAAAAGAGAAACAGCAAACAAAAGAAGGAGCGGCCTGGTGGCTGAACAGAGGACAGAGCCCAGGAAAAGGACTTTCCGAAGGGTAAACACAAACGAAAAGAGCAAACAAGGAAGTGAAAGTCCTTCTGCCCAAAGTCCATGCCAGGGAAAAGCAGAAGTAGTAAAGTTATTCAAACAGAAAAGCAAAAAGAAGGCGTGAGAAAGGAGGTTGGTTAGAGACAGCGCTGTGAGAAAACCACCTAAATAGGAAAGATGATTAGGCCGGTGGACTGACTGACTCCTCCATAGGCCTGGCGCAACCCTCCCGGACGCCGGAAAGCCCCTGCGCCTGCCAGAGCTTGAAGGAGAAAGGGTCTCTCGCCCCCAGTGCACACAACTTTGGGTGCTATTACCAAAGGTGCAGTCGCTGAGCTGAATGTGAGCGAGTTCAGCTTTGCGACACACGGAGGCGAAGTCATTTGGAAGAAATAGGCCCAGGTCATCAACAACCCCGAAAATGATGAGTGCACAAACAGTCGTTGTGTTTTGACAGCAGCTGCATACAAGTATCTCTGTGCAACTCCTGAAGACCACAAGACAATCAGGAAAACTATCATTACCATGATTTTTCTGAATGTTACCGCTTTTCTGTACCTGCAGTCAGAGAGAATTATTAAAATAGAAAAAGTATTAAAATGAAAAACAGGGATGAGGATTTAGCTCAGTGGTGCCACCACTTGCCTTGCAAGCGCAAGGTCTTAAGTTCGATTCCTGGTACCAAAGAAAAATAAAACCAAACTTCAATTGGTGCCTGCAGGAAGGCGTCCTCAGCGTCTTCCATCAGTTACACAACTTTATACTTCCTGTTCTGGAAACACTGATAGCCTCTACAGAAGAGAGCTTTTCTTTCTTTAACCAAGCTTATTTTTGCTTTCATCTTCCTGACAAAAAGCGCTAAACGCAGATCTGTGGCTGTCAAAAACCCAGCACGGCACACACAGCTTCTCTGCACACCCCGCACTGCCCGCTTCGTGTAACAAAGCGGAGATCAGGAATCCTCCTGGGGGGCACGTGAAACTGATACTATCCCTGGCCCCTCAGCTGCCAGAGCCTCAGCTCTGCCCTAGAAAACAGGTCCACGCCTCTTGCGCAGCACCCAAACGCACCCCCAACACACACCAGAGAACTTCAGAACTAAAATAGTGACACTCTGTTTTAGAACACATATTTCAAAAGGGAAAAAACTATGTATGCTTTGGTGAGTTTCATCCTGGATTCAGCAGCAAGGAGCAACTAAAGAGGACGCCACTGTACGCAAGGACAGCTGCTCCTGGGAGCCTGAGCCCACCCCCGTGCAGCCCTACATCCACACATTTTTCATTTGAGAGTGGGGGGTGGGAAGTAGGTACCCAGAATATCTAGAACAGCTTTGTGGGAGACAAAGGAGCCGCGGGTCCCAGCCGCATGTGACCTGCAGTCTGAGGGGCTGGGTGTCATCCAAGCAAGCGGGGCCAAAGCTGTCACAATGACAAAGGGCGCGAGCCCTAGGGCTGCTTGTTAACACAGCCCGCGCTGCCTGTCCAGCTTCCACTTCCTTCCGCCACCCCCCCCGCCAACCCCTGCCACCCCCCAAGCCCTGGCTGAAGCCAGTGATGTCCACGCATCCCTGGAGGAGGCCCGGAAGCATGAGGCATCTTGACTGCGGTTCACACTGTCATTTCAGAGAGCAGACAAGACGGAGGAGGGCTCCTCCCTTCCCTCGCCCGGTTACCACTGAGCAGTGCCCCAGAGGCGTTTCTCTCACCAATCTTCACATCAGCCCTGAGCCCATATTACAAGCTACATTGCTCCCCGTGAACTTCACTACCGTGGGCTGTCAGTTCACATTGGACAGCTTGGAAAATACGGAAAGTACGGTGACAAAATGCCTAATTATGTGTAGGAGGAGGAAAAAGCACATTCGTACAGGCATTTTTAAAATATGCACAACCTCACCAAAAGTAAGGTGGGTTATTGTGAGAATGATAATATACTTTGTATTCAAGTTTTAAGGACTGAAGATATCAAAAATGCCTAACATTGAATTTGGAACATAATAGTCACTCAGAATATAGTATTTAATCGGTACATTTTATATGTGAGATATGCTTAAATCTGAGTTCAACCTATTTGAAGATAATACACCCAACATCTGTTAAATACCAATCATTCATTTAACTTAAACATACTTTATTAAGCACTTATTATGTGTTTCAACTAGTTATTTTAAAATGAATGATATACTCAGACCACACAAAAATGATTCTAGAAGGATGACCAATAATGACAATTGAAAAACAATAGGTTCTACACGCTATACTAATGTCTGTTCACAGTCCAGTGTTGGAAAGGGGTGAGAAAGTAAGTTTGACAAAGGAGCTCTTTCAGCTCAGTGAATTAAGCTTCTAGGCATGGGGAGAGGAGTGGAGGAGAGTGGAGAGATGTTAGAGACATAAACAAGGTAAGAAAATGTGCTCAGGTCATGAAAACACCCAAGGTATGTGGAGAACTGGAATACCTTCCATAGCATAGGCAGAAAGAGTTCAGAGAGCCATGGGTAGGTGAGGGAAACAAGGTCTGATATCATGTAGTGTTACAGCTTGGTTCTCAAATGTCCATGTCCCCCAAAGGCCTTGTGTTAAAGGCTGTCTCCAGCGCCTGGAGCTACTGGCAGGTAGAGAAACCTTTAAGAGGTGGAGCGTAATGGACAAAAGTTAGGTCCCCGGGGCTGTGCTCTGAGCCCTTTCTTTGTTTCTCAGCCACTGCTCCCACGTGCCTCTGCCGTGATGTACTGTGCTGCCAGAGGCCCAGAGAAACCTGGCCAGGTGACACGAACTGAACCCTCTGTAACTGTGAGCCAGAAAGCACCTGCTGTCCTCCGGCCCTTTCATGCTCTAGTTCTCCATCTTGAGTACTTTATCACAGCAATGAAGGCTGACTAATGCAGGTACAGATAGAGGGCCCTGGGCACTGAGCTATGCAGCCTGATTGCATTCTAAGGGTAACAGGAAGCTACTGGAGGATTTTAAAAGCAGAGCATATGCTAGAGATTTACTGTGATAAACATATGGAATCTGGATGAACGATCAGAAAGTAGCTAAGCAGAATAATCCCTGGCAAAGGCCAAAGACAAACAACGTGGGCCTAAAACGTGATAAATGCAGAAGGAAAGTAAGGGGTGCATTACAGAGTTGAGAAATGGGAATACTGAACCATGAAGCCAATTATATTAAAGGGAGACGGAGAAAGATATGGGGAAATACTGGCCAAAAATGCTTGAAATTTAGTTAATACTATAAACCTTCAAATCAAGGAGCTTGAGGAGTTCCAGGTATAAGAAAGGTGAAAAAACAAACCATGTCAAAGAGAAAATGAGCCAAAGGAAAATGGGATTCATTTTAAACAGAGGAAAAATGACAAGAATGACCAGAGACATACTCATTAGATGCACTACAAAATAAAAGAACATAATATTTTAATATATTAAAAGAAAAATAAAAGGTAACAAAATTCTTGACCCCCAAAAGTATTATATTTCAAAAATGATGGTGAAAGAGACTTTTCTAGACACACATAGGCTGAGTGAATTCAGTATCAGCTGACCAGTGCTAGAAGAAATGTTAAAGGAAAATTTTATGGAATATATGGAGTAATACATATATAGTATTAATATATATTATATATACATATAATATGCAGAAATAAAATACATGGTAGATATAGCACAAAGATTGGGAGGGGAAACAATTCCTATGTTAAATATGAAGTAGCATAATATTACTTGAAGGCAGAAGATGAATATTTTAAAACACTATAGCAACCACTATGTAAAAATTAAAAAGAGGCATAGCAAATAAGCAAGTTTGGAGATGAGCTAGAATTTAAAACTTAATATAAAATGAGGCAGTAGGCCTTGGTGTATCACTCTCTGCTACAGCACTTGCCTAGCAGACACAGGGCCCTGAGTTTGATCTCCAGACTAGGCACACAGACACACACACATACACCCCCACACACACAGAGGCAGTAAAAGAGGAAGAACAGGGGCCAGGGATGCAGCTCAGTGGTGCCGCCTCCTGCTTCCCAAGGGCAAGGACTCAAGTTTGATCCCCTGTACCAAAAAAAAAAAAAAGAGGAAGAACAGAACAGATAGGACAAGTAGAAAACAACTAGTAAAGTGTAGGATTTAAACTCACCCACACTGACAATCATATAATAAAGCATAAAATGGTATAAACTCACCAGTTGAAAGTCAGATTGTTTGTTTAAATTAAAACAACACTCAACTATGATGTCTACTAAAAAGCCCACTTCAAACATAGACATGGAAAGGTTAAAGGTAAAAGATGGAACAAGATATACAATTCCAATGCTAAGCAAAAGAAAGCTAGAGAAATATTGACGCACATTACAGAAAACAAAACAAAACAAAAAAGAACATTACTTGGGAGAGATTATAGAGTAAGAAAGTCAATTCACGAAGAGTATATAGAATTCCTAGAAGTGTATCGCCTTAGTCTGCTGTCTGCTACAACAGAGTACCGAGACCAGGTAACTTACAGAGAACCTGCCAGCGGGCTTCTGCATGGAACTGGGCCTCGTGACTCTGTCATTAGCCCGTGCCTGGGTATGAGGACGAATCTCCACTCCCGTTTTAAGACACATCTCAGCTGTGGTATCTGTAATCTCTCACAGCTGCAACCTCAGATTCTCAGTTGCTTCTCTTCTGAATCATATTTTTCTGTTGCTCAATATCAAAATATTTCCATAAAATAGACAGGAGGCTTCAGAGCACAACTGAGACACACATCAGTTTTACTTTTCTCCTTCACTGTATATATCAGGCGTATCATCTCTTCCAATCTGCTCAGAATATAAACTAAACTGGCACCCAGCACTATGACTGACAAGTGAGCGCTATCACTCTGTCACTGAAATCTAGTTCACAGGGACACTGTGCTCACTGCAGTTTGTTCTGCTCACTGTTTTGCCTGGTATTATTTGTAGGCTTCTGCCTGATATTCCATATCATAAATTGCTGTCTGTTATATAGAAACCACAGTGCTTTCCTCCCTGAATTTTAGTCTCTATATTTGTTCAGGTTGAAACGTGAGGATTCCTCAATATTTCAGTTGCTCTAGGCCACTGTGAGTCATTTCCTGCAAAATGGATTTGGATGCAATTCTGGGTCATGATGAGAGAGGCTGGCATCCCAAACACAAGTTCTGGTCCATGGGAATTGCAACAGAAGCATGGGTATCATTAAAAAATTATTTTATGACTAAAAGAAACACAATTTCAAACACGTCACAAGCATAAATTTTCAGACAATCATGCTTTCTTCTAGCAGAAAAACAAGGAGGATGAAAAACAAAGCACTGCTTAGCATCTTAAATTGACTGCATTCATGTAATTATTGCCATCTATTTTAGGAGAGTAGCATGACTAGTTGGAACTGATTTTCACTTATGTGGCCAACACACCTGCTCATGACATACACTTTTCTTTCTAGGCTGAAACTCTCTACCCTAGTTGATTCAAGCAGAAATAAAGGTTACTGTCCTGTTCTAAAGGCTATGCTCAGCAAGGCAAGTCAGCAGAACAAATGTTGCCATCAGTCTAATTAAGTGAGATAAATCATCAATGGCAGATGTCATATTACCTCTTTCTAAGTGATAAGGATACACTTGGATCAAGAAGAGTCATGGAATGAGAAAATTGTCATGATGCTCTGTCACTGACAACAGCAACAGGAATAGACTCTTCCATTCATTTGATAACACTTTACACTTTCAAAGTGCTTCTGGAAATAGTACACATACATGTTGTACCTCATGAAGTAAAATAAGTTTTAAAATAATATGCTTCCCTTCTTACAAGGAAGAAAAATGAGACCCCAGAGATTGCAGAAATTGTCAAATCACATAGCAGTGGTTATGGGAATCGGTAGTCACCTCACTACAAACCAGTCAACCAGGGCATCCATTCTCAGAAGATCCTCTTTCTCATCCTAGGAAAAAGAAGATACAGGACTGGAGATTTAGCTCAGTGGTACTGCGCCTGACTTGAAAGTGCAAGGTCCTGAGTTTGATCCCCAGTACAAAGATAAATAAATAAATAGATAGATAGATACCAAAAGAAAAAAATTTTTTAAACATACAGATGTGAAAAATACTGCATAATTTAATGACTGATTGAAAGACAGAAAATTTTAGATTTCATTCTCAAAATTTCAATAATGAATAATGAATATTGATTAATGTTATCTAAGTACTTCCATCTTTCCTTCCACAGACATCCACTGAGGGTCCTCTATTTGTGACACACACTGTGCTATGAAAACTGAAAAGAGCCCAACATGACTCTTCTTTCAGGAAACCTGCCATTCATTAAAGCATGGTTTAAAAAATAAACAAAACATCATAATACTCTGAAGGGAAAAAGTACAATACAGAGTGGGTGCACAAGTAAAGACCAGTCAATTCTGTTTCAGTAAAAAAATCTAAAACTGTCACAGTAAGAAAGTGGTGATGCTTGAGTCAGATCCTGTAAAATGAGGTAGGTATTTCTCAGGTGTGCCAGGGTAACAATGGCATGACAGGGAAGTGACAGGAGTTTGGACTGTTTGGGTAATGGCAGAACTTGCTGTAGGACAAAATGATGACTGAGGTGAGAGGAGGAGAGTGACGAGACTGAAAATGTACAGAGGGAGAGACAGAGTCTCCTGCAACACCTACTTAGAAGAGTGTACACCATTTATTTCTTCAGCACCTATGACTGGTCAAATTACACTTTCATATTTTGAGATATGCATAATTATTAAGGCATATTTTCAAGGAATGGTTTGCTTCAATCCATGAGGTATAATATTAATGAAAATTCAATTTTTAGAATACTGCTAATGTTCAAAAATGTAAGTGTGCAGCAACGAATATACCTATCATCTAAACAGGTGACACCTCAGATAAGAGACTGACCAGGGATTTTTCTTCATTTTGTTTTAGGTTTGATGCAAAAAAGTAGTCCTCAAGCTTAAGAGACTAAACTATAAGCATGACCTCAAGGTGATCAAGAACCCATAGATACTTTTAAAATGGAGCAGAATGGAGCATGGTATTGCAGCCAGCTGAGATACTGAGGTGAAAGGAGAGCAAGTTTGAGCCCAGCCTGAGCAAGCTGGTGACTCAAAAGGATCCGCACAGGGTTGGAGATGCAGCTCAGTGCAAAGACCTCGGGTTCAATACCCAGTATCAGTCAATCAATCAGACAAAAATATATCTAAACAATTTTGAATAACAGTTTTAAAAATTCTTCAAAATTAGCTCTTTTTAACTCAAACTCTTTTCGATAAGTGTATAGAATGTATTTTAACTCCAAATTTTTACCTAATTATTCAGGAGCAAACACCTAAAATAAGTTAAACTGTCATGGGTTTTTATCTTGTTTTGTTTTTGATGGCTACAAAACCCAATGTTTAAAGTCTGAACATGATGATCGAAGGTAAACAAAAATATTTGTCCAGGATATTTATGATCAACCTGTGAACAAATTCAACAGGGCATTATAAAAACAATAATAATGAATCCAACAGAATGTACAATACTGAGGAGAGCTTCAAGATCAGATGATTGATCAGTCAAAGAAATTCAAAACAACAAAATCACCCTATAGTATCTTTTCCGGGTGCATAATACAAATGAATAAAGAAACACAGCATACTTAAAAACCTAAAGCCTTGTGAGCTCATAAACTTACTGCTTTAGTTTCAAGAGGGATGATTAAAGAAAGGAATTTAGGATATATCTTTCTTTTCTCTCAAAATTTACTAGAGGCCCTTCACACAAACACCAAGTAGTTTTAAATTCTTTGGGGGGATGTCTATTGTTCCTAAGAAACGGAATATGTGAACCCGTACTGAAGAAAGCTGGTACTTAAACTTGTTCCACAAGCCCCTGGTAATGTGCAAGGTACACTAATTCGGTTGATCAGTTGCTATTTGCTCCTTGAGTCCTTGATCTCTGAGTACAGAAGAACCGTTCTCAGTCCACGAATTTCAGATGATGCTAAGAAATTAACAAGTGTGGCATGAGGGTGAATAAAGAACAGACAGGGCTTCCTCTATCCTGAAGCAAGGTTCTGAAGTTCCATTCCTGGTACCCAAAACAAATAAACAAACAAAAAGAATGTGTAAAAAAGGGGGGCTGGGATTTGGCTCAGTGGCAGTGAGCCTACCTTGCAAGTGCAAGGTCCTGAGTTTGATCCCCCAGGCTGATTTCTATGGGAAAACAGGGAATGAGAAAGATACCGGAAGGAGACACCAGAAGGAGACCAGGGATCCTCCTGGACAGGTCCCCTACAATGTCTCATTGTTCCTCAGAGGAACAGACCCGAGTCCAACCCACTCCCACTACTCAGAGGAGGCTAAGGAGCCACGCTCCCCGATCATCAGCTGTCCTGCACACTGAGGCAAAACTCTGCATAATCCTATTTTCCAACACACAACACTTTATTGTGCACAGGAACTGTCTGATCCTTTTAATAACAAACCCATCTTGTATTAAGCACCTGTTCAATGTCTGGGTTTTTTCCTGCATGTTTAAGTGAAAAGTTTACAATTAATATCACCATTTTACACATGAGAAAACCAAGGATGAAGAAGCCAGGAGACTTGCCCAAGTCTATGCAACTAAAAACTGCCAAAGTTGGGATTCAAATTAGGTCTACACGGCTCCAAAGACCACACTTTTGTCACGATTCCATGATGCTTTCCATATCTGACAGATACCTTCTATAATATTTTCATTCTAAAATAAAAGTTCTAACCAGAAAATATCTATACCACTTCCTGTGAGTTATAAAGCCAGAATGCCTGGGCTCGAATCCTAACTCCCCTACTCCCTAGCTCTGTGTCCCCCTGAAAATCATCCAGTGCTCCTATGGGCCACTTTCTTTATCTGTAACCAGGGATAACAGTAGTTTCTTACTACAGGACTCGTATGAAAGTTAAAGGAATACAAAGCACCTAGCACAGTGCTCTGTTTCTAAGTGGCCACTATTTCTCGAGACAGTGTTGGGCTAATTGCAAGCCTGAATTGTATGCACTGCTTACACATAACTGCATTTGTATTCTTTCCCAACTAAATGATGTCCCATCACAGGTAAAGAGAAGAGCTACTGCTAATGAATCTTGCAAAAAGCTTTCGTTAGACATAAGAACAGACTGCACCTGAAACAGTGTGATACACGGATGATTTTAGGCTTCTAGATGCACCAAACTGAAGCATGTGGCATTGAAAAATTAACCACCAAGGCTCAGTTTATATGCAACTTTCGAAGCAATACCTACTTCTGAATGTGTGTCATGCCCTCGTAAATGCTATGATCATTCATAGTCTCAGCTTTGCTCTCACCTGCCTCACAATCATTACACACTTGATTCACAGGGCTTCATCTAGGCATCCATTTTTTTGTGTGTCGAATCCTCAAAAGATGTGATATGGTTAGTAGCATAAAATACAGCAAAAGGTACACAGTAAGTAATAAAGTAAAAATCGGGACCAATAAAAACTACAGATTACAGCAGCAAGTAAAGAACACAGGGAACTGCAGATTACAGAGGGGTAGACCCTAAGAGCAATGAGTCAGGTTTCCAACTTTCTGTACCCGGGTGAAAGCGGAAGCACAGCAGTTCTCAGTGTGAAGAGTCCAAAGAGCAAGTCAGGGCCCTTCCAGGTCAAAGTGGCTGCTCCACTGCTGCACAGGGCTGCGGGCCACACCTGCCGCAGAGCCCCTCCTTGCCGAGCTTCACCGTTTTCCTAAGCGACCAGGACCACTCACGCCCCTCTGCACCTCAGGCCACCCGTCCCCTCACATTCTGGATGGCTCTGCCACCACCAGCCCATCTGATACCTCAGGCGAATCTTTCACCAATGCTCTGTCCTGAAGACACTTCACGGCTGTTCTTGCAAACGTCCACTACAAATGGCTTTCCTGAGTACATGAAGGCACTTTATACTGTAACCCAGAAACAGCAATGCCTTTGATCCTACAGTTTAGTGCCCTTGCAGGCTGCACAGCCTACATCCCGAGCCTTTTCTGCAATCTAATGTACCAGAAGTAGGAGAGAGGAATGTATTCTACTCAAACGTGGAGCAGTAGGACTGTCCCCAGGACTGCTGGATGCCACAGCCCATCCCGAAGAGAGGCCGGAGTGGGGGGAGAACAGGATTCCTCCTTCACCCTGTACAGCTTGAGCAGATGAGAAGGTGGAAAGGCGAAGGAGAGGGTGGAAAGGTGGGGAGGAGCACTGCCCAGGCATGAGTCGGGCTCAAGGCCCCGTCTTGTCGCGTGGACCCGTGAGCCAATGTATTCTCTTTGGTGGAAAAAAAATTGCCAATAGTGTGCGTGGAATTCTGACGTGTGCCCCGCAGCCACCTTGACTGACTCTTTCCACTGCGCTTTTCTATTTCTGCTCTGGTGGGGACCCAGACACTTCTCAGAATCCCTGACTCTTCCAGCCACTCGCCCCTGAGCCTTCGCTCCCTTTCACCCTGGAGACACTGACGCGACAGCTCCGGCTTTCCCGCGTTCTGATGCTGCCAGCTGAACTCCTCCCTCACCTCGCTCACCGACCTGTCCCTACACCAGAACTGACAGCGAGCACCACCCAGACGGAAGCACAGGTTGGCCCCGTGTTCACTCCCCAGAGCGCACGGCAAGGGCGAGACTGCAAAGCACGCGCCCGACAAACTCAAAAGGAGTAACATGTTTTTCAACAGTGTTCGCACACTGTTGACAGATTAGTATTTCGTCCTTTTTAAGTGCGTGGAACTGAGTGAGCTGTCCCTGAAACCATCTTAATGAATCTGAATTACCATGTCATATCTACTTTTTTGAACTATTTCCTTTGAAATAATCGCAATTTTACATTTTAAAATTTTACATAAAATTTTGTAGAACTCTATATATAGTTTAAAAAAAAAACCACTGTTGCCTAATATGACTATTACTTTTGTCACCAGAGAAATAAGAAACAAATGGCATCAATTAAAGGCTTACTTTGGAACGATGAAAGTAAGTTTTTTTTAAAGCACAGCCAACGACACTCTGCGTGCTGGGTATTAAACCACTGTCCTCAGCCCTAGCCCCATCCTTCCTAACTCAGGCTTAGGACAGCGGGGCTGGGCTGAGCAAACTTCTTTGCCAGCTGGGTCTGTGCGGCTCTGCCAAGGGGGAGAGCTAGGAGTAACCTGGACGGCTGCAGCAGGGACAGGAACCTGCCCCACAATCGCTCCTGCTCCCCAGGCTCCTCCCTCCAGCTGCGGCTCCAGGATCAGTGAATTCCAGAGTTCGTGACCCCCTCACTCAGAACCAGCCTCACCACACGCCCTCAGCTATAACAGCAAAGTTAGCTGGCGCTCCATCCTCAGAGGCTGTAAGTCCAGTTCCCAGGGTCCCTTTTCTGTGTCCCTCGGGCACTTCCCTGGGGACAGGAACCCCTCTCAAAGGTCTGGCTCTTGGCTATAGAAGACCCTTCCCTTCCACAGATTACCCCAGCCTGAAAATTACTGTTCCCATTTTTCCTCAGTCTTTCCTTTCTACTCTTCATCCTTCTACAATCTTAACTAATTCCCTAAATTAAATTCTCTTAAAATAATAGTGCAGTTCCTGTTTTCTGCGCTGGACCCTAAGTGATACGAGCTGTTTCTGTATCCGCCTCACCACACACACAAACACACACAGAGTTTTTTAATTAGAGTACATTTGGCCTGGATGATAAAAGCAAAGGGAATAAAGTTTGTGTTTTTTTTTTTCCAGCACCAGAAATTGAACTCCGGACTTTGCGCTTGCCAGGCAGGCACAGTGCGGCTGAACTACATACCTGTTCTCCAAAGGGAATAAGGATAAGAGTAGCTAGGATGTTAAAGTACTTACTAGATAAGCTGCATATTTCATGTATTTCCTCCTAAAATAACTTTTATATTATGCTTTCCAATTTAACATTCAAATTGCATGCAGTCTTACCTATATACTTTTACATTCTATAAAACCTATAAATCTGTAAGTATAATTTTACCTTGAAAGTGGGTTATATACGTACAGCACTGGGTACGCAATGGCATCTCAATGAATATTTATCTTCAATTTACTATATTAGAAAAAATTAGTTTAAAATATATCTAAATGTGGACATAATACTTTCGGTTATGGTTTAGATTTAAAAAAAAAAAAATCCCCCAGAGTCTCATGTGTTCTGAGGCAGGGCTTGGAAGCGGACTGGTCATGATCACTAACCTCACCACTGAGCTGATCCTGAACAGCGCCCTACTAAGAGTTGGCCCCGCTCGAGGAAGGAGGTCACCGGGAGAGGCTCTGAAGGGAATCTATCCTTTCCTGGGCTCCTCTTGCTCTCTCTGCTTCCTGGCTCCCTGAGGGGAGCAACTCTCCTCTGACTTGGCCTTTTATTATGATCTTTGTGCCCCCCCTACTGACCTGAAAACAATGCAGCCAGCTAACTATGGACCACACCCTGCAAAACTGTAAGCCAAATAAACCTTTCTTTCTTTAAGTCGTGTGTTAGGTATTTTGTCCCAGTAACAGAAAGATGACTCCCACACTTTTATAAAACTTTCACTTGTAAAAATAAACATGGGGTAGGCAACACCCTTTAGCTTATTTTAGTATTCACTGATAATGAACAGAAGCTGTTCCTGCTCCAAGTTCAACTACCAGCATTATGTGAGATGCATGGGTTACACAACAGTGGACCCAGACAAGGACCCAGGCATGCCATTATGCCACTATTTTACCCCAAGTTTGTGGATCCTAAGAGTGATAATTTAAAACGATTATTTAATAGTTACTCTAAATCAAGAATAAAAAACACGTTTTCTCCTTGTCCCTGGCCTCCCTTCACCCCTTCCTCCCCTCAGAGGGGAAAAAATGAGAACCAAGACCTGTCATGTAAAGGTACAAGATCCCAATGATGAATGTAACTGTACTGTATACCTAAAATGGATCAATAAACTCAATGAGAGAAAAAAATAAATAAAAATAAACATGACTTCTATAAAAATCCTTAAATAAAACCCTTATTTGAAAAAAAACACGTTTTCTTTTACAATTGTGGTCTTCTATTTAATAAAGAGTATGGTGGCTGGCTTAAAATAGTTTGAAAATTCTGCCTTGAAGATCCTGTTTCAGGCAACATATTATGAATTACTGCAAAATTTTACTTGAATAACTTGTTTAAGACCCCAATATTTTCGCTGTTTAAAACAAAATTTATTCCAAGCATCACTACAATATTACTGGGTTAATGAATCTTTACCATTTGAGTTCTATGGGAACCAAAAGAAAATGTGTTAAGACTAACATCCACTGTCCTAAATCTGGCCCGTTATCCACACAGAACAACTCTTCTCTCTGCCACCTTAGAGAATCTGTGGGTAAAGACGAGGAATCCCTCTGCCTTCTCTTGTCCTAGCCAAGCTTTCTTCCTGCCATGTGGTTTTCAGGCTCCTCTCCGCCCCAGCTTCCCTAAGGACACAGTTGGGCTGTCAGTGCTCTAATAAGGTTTGACTGCCATAGAGCCTGCTAGAAACGCTTAGGTTAACAAATCATCTGCTTGCCGGTTTACTCGCCATCACGAACATGACTCATAACACTGACAAGGCTGACCTTACAGCTAAGTTTAGCTGAACATTTAAAATGTTTAGAAAGTGTGAATTTTATTTTTGTCCCCTAACAAAGACATATGAGACATTCAGCTGAATCTTGATGTCATTCACATGGCAAATGCCAACAACAACCGTGTGACCCCAGAGCGGGGCGGGGTCAGCTCTCTGAGACAGGTAACTGAACATGGGTCACCCTGTTCCAGTGGTTTCTTCTCTCCCCCAGCAGCATCCCCAACTGGTGGGCACCATTTCTCTCGGGAATGTGAAACCGTCTCTCCTTTCACTCCAATGCTCTTGTTTGTACTTTCGCCATCTCCTTGGTACTGTAATTTTTCATACACATTTTTTATGTTTATAAATTTTGTTGTTGTTTGTTTGTTTGTTGTTTTTTTGAGGCAGAGTCTCACTACATAGTTGAGACTGACCTGGAACTCACTATGTAGCCCAGGCTGGTCTCAAAGTCACAGCGATCCTCCTGCCTCAGTCTCCTGTGTGCTGGGATGACAGGGGTGCGCCACCACACCCAGTTTCTTGACTCTATTCTTACGCTTTAGTGCGAGTGGGATAGAAACAGAAATTATAAGCTTCAAATGTCTTTGAGTCAGTGGATAATAAGATTAACACGTATGTCTTAGCACAGAATTTAAGTTCAAGCTACACATAATTCTTTTTTTCATCAAATAGTTCACGTTTCGTCTGACCATTTGCTAATGGCAAGAATTTTCCTACCAGACTGAAAAGATTTGTTGTTATAGTTCTGAGGTCTGTTAACTTGTAACTTTGGCATTATGAATGCTTTACTTGCTACAATGTAGAAACTACTTGTTTGCGGCAAGCTATAAACGCTGCCTGTGATAGGAGCTTGTGGTAACGGCAATCCTGGTGGTCATTAACTCGCTTTCACTGGATTTAATGACTTAGCCATAAAACTTCCTAAAGGGTGTGTGGCAAAGGTGTGTCTTCACTAGTTAGACTAAAAGCCTGAAGGTCCTTCCCTCCGGCTTTTTCTGTTCAGAGCATAAGAAACCTTGGGATCCAACAAATTTTTCTTTAAGAAGCCAAGGAAAAACATTTTTAAAATGTTGACAATAGGAACCCCGTGTTATTTCCCATTGTATCTTGCAGAACACCTGGCTCAGAGCCTTCTGAACGTGACAGGTGCCACAATACTAATTGAAGTACACAGAAATATTCTCTGCAGCAGTTCTCACAAAATGCACAACTTCACTGCAACTCAAGTAGAATGTGAAGGTTCAGGAGAAAAGAGAGCTTTCACTTTTTCACTCAATTTGGTAATATTTGCACCAGGAAATAAACTGGAGCTTGGCACACAATAAACACAGTGAATATATATTTCTGCAACAATTAGAACATATTAATTGTATAATCACAGTCACCTTAGAGGTCAGCTTGGCAACACAGGGTCTTATTTCTACTTATACACATTAAGAGTCCCCCAGAATAACATCCAAAGGCTCTGTCTGTAGATGAAAAAGCTTAACCCAATCAAGTTTAAGAAAAGAAAAAGAGGAGGATTTATTGCTTTGTGTAAGAGAGAATTCTTAGACATGGCTCAACTCAGGTGGTAAAACATATCCCTGAGACTGTCTCTTATCTCTCCTTCTGCCTGGTGCTGGCTTCATTATTAAAATGACCTTCTATCCAGTCTTCAGGAAGACTGTGGTTGACTTTGCTTGGGCCTCATGTCTCTCCTAGCACAGGAAGCAGGGCATTACGCTAGTTGAGACCCCCCAGGAAGAGGGAGAGAGTCCCCCAGAAGAACAGATGCTGAGGATTAATGCTGAAAATCAACTCAAGTCTGAAATGCTAAGTTCTTGACTTCCCCCAATGGGTTAAGATGGAAATGAAGCCGCAGTCCTGTCAAGCTGACTTCTAAGGCACCCCTGGTTGTGTAAATAACACACTTTTTATGCGCTGCAAAAAACATATTTACTGAGTCGATTTTATGCTAAATGAGTGTCATTTTATAGATGTTAGTTCTTCACAACAAATGCTACTTAAGATGAGGGCACAGAAGGTCAGGGGAGTTAAATAGTAAACATCAGAACCCAAACTATAAACTGAGTCATTTTATCTTCAAAACATACTTTTCTACCACAGGGCACCAGAATCTTTTTAAGTTTCTTTTCTTTTTTTGGTGCTGGGGATCGAACTCAGGACCTTGTGCTTGAGAGGCAGGCCCCACAACCACTGAGCTAAATCCCCCGCCTTTCTTTTAAGTTTCTTTACTATGAGTTTCCAAAGTTTGTGAATGAAAAATCAAAGCCTATACATTAAGCATGGCCAAAATTAAACAGATCTACAGGAAGTGATTTACTGCCTGTCCTCAAAGAGTTTTACCAGCCTTAGCCTAATGGCTCAATCTTCCATAACACATCATTTTGGGCTAAGTCACCACTGTCACGTCACTACATCTGGGCACGGCTCAGAGCTGATAGCTGCTCCAGGGGCTGGAACAAGCCTACAATCACCCCGCAGTGGATGGGATCGTCCCAGCATTTGATGAAAAACTCCAGGCAAACCCACAAAAGGTGTGAGAACAACAAAGGAAATACATTTACCAAACAGCCTGTGAATTAACATGGGGGTACAAGTAGATAAAATAAGAATAAAAACAACTAGTATTTGCTCTCATATTCCTATACTTAATTTCAGAAATACATCTCCTGGGTAGACTTTATTTAATAAGAGAAAATCTAAATCTTTACTGATGAAGGCTCAGTGTTGTTCACTGCACTACATTCCTGCTGCCCCCACAATGTGGCCCACAGAGATCCCATGCAAAACGTAGTCTTGGGTTTCCCAGCATTGCAGGCTGCTTTTTTTTTTTTTTTTTTTTTTTTTTTAATTGAGTTTATTGGTACATTTAGGGATACAGTACAGTTACATTCATTGTTGGGATCATGTACCTTTACATGTCAAGTCTTGATTCTCATTTTTTTCCCCTTACCTCTGCCCTCCCTTCCCCCCCTCCTCCCCTCCCCCTCTACAAACACTTTATTTTCATCTTTTCATTCTCTCACATTTTTCTCTTTTCCCTTTTTGTTCTTCCCCTACGTATCACACCTTCCCTACACCTTTAGCTCCTTTCCTCCCATTTCTCAATGTCAGTAATCTTATTAGCATCTTATGCATTGTTGCAGAATATTCACACCAGGGAAACTATTTGGTATTTACACATGTGGGACTTATTTATTTCACTTAGGAGTATATCTTCAATATGTATCCATTTTCCTATGAATGAATCTATTCTCTCGCTCTTTATGGCTGAGTAATATTCCATTTTATAGAAAAACCACAACTTCTTTATCCAGTTTCCAACGGATGGGCAAATAGGTTGTTTCCAAGATTTAGCTATTACAAACTGTGCCGCTATAAACATGGGTGCACATACTTCTCTGTGATATGATTCTTTTAGTTCTCTTGGAAAGATACCCAACAGAGGGATGGCTGGGTCAAATGGAACCTCCAGTCCCAGCTCTTTGAGGTATCTCCATATTGATTTCCATAGTGGTTGCACTAGTCTGCACTCCCACCAACAATGGAGGAGGGTTCCTTTCTCCCCACAACCCCGCCAACATTTGTTATTGTGTGATTTCTTGATAGCAGCAGGCTGCTCTCTTTGAGCAGCCTGGGATCTGGGCCTCCTGCCAGCTTCTGTCCCCATAATGGCCCTGGAGGGCTCTGTCACTGAGAAATTCCCCTACTCCTCTGGCTTCCAGAAACTTCCCCTCTGAAATGGGCAGGTGAGGGACATGTATTTTCTGACAACTGTATTTTGTAATCAGTCTTGAAAATAATAATCCTGCCATAGTACCTGGTGCACAGAAAGTGTCCAGTAAATTAAGAAACCAAGGAAGGGGAGAGCAAGGGAAAGAACAGTATCCTACCTACATAACTCCATCATTCTTTTATTTTCTAGCTCAAGGGGCAAATGGGAAACAAAATAAACTTCCAAAGTCATAGCAGTTCGTGCCTAGAAAATTCTGCCCTGTGGTGAGCTGACCTTCTCGCGTACTTGTAACCTGATGGGAAGAGCGCTTCACTGGCAAAAATTCAGGCACTTGCCTCCTCTGGGTAAAGATACTGTTAGGGTCTGAGGAAACCAAGGCAGGACTATAGCGTGTGTCCTGAATGTGGGGCACCTGTGACAACACAGAGCAGATGGAGGAGAGATAACCATGAGGCTGGTGTATCTTAAGTGCAGAAGAGAAGAGCCAAAGTATAAAGCAACAAGATTTCTAGGAAGCTTTCTAGAGAACTGGAAAATCTAAGCACAAATTTCCCTGAGTATAAATGAAAAATCCCCATTATGGTAACTAAGATCAAATGTATCTAGATGTCCACCCTGCCAAAAGCCTCAGGCACCCATAGGTAAGGGCTTTTGGGAGGGGACTGGATCAGGCGTGTGATACTGGGTGAATCCTGTCATTGTATTCGTATAGTTCTGGGTGTGGGTGGTGGAGTTACTGAAGAGGGAAGACCCACCCTGGGTATGGGTGACACCAACCAAGGAGCACGCTGCCTAGATGGAATAAAAAGGGAGGGAAGAAAGGCTCAGTGCCTCCTGCCTGCCCTGCCATGAACTATTTCTCCTCTCCCATGCCTTGGAGCCAGCCAACTATGGTCAAAAACCTCTCCAAAGACTGTAACCCGAAAGAAACCTTTCCTCCTTCAACTTGTGGGTGTTGAGTATTGTGTCCCAGCAAGCAGAAAGTAACCTAGACATACATACTCATCAGAGATGAAATCCAAACTGCACACCTCAACTTATATATTAATGTAATACTACCAAATTCCAAACCATCAGCTATTCCCTTAAGATTTGGCTGATATTTACAAAATGAATACTGTGAATTGTCCTGGTTTTAAAAAAAATCTCACTGACAAAGACTTAATGAAAACATTTTTCATGTCAAAAAATATGCCTTTAAAAAAAAAAGATCCTAATATTTTGTTTTCAGCATCACAGAACACGAGAGAGAGGGGCCAACCAGGCTGAGTGTCCTGTTCAGGGATGGCCCCTTCCTCCTTGAGTCCCCCAGAAGGGAGTGGCTTCCCACTACTATGCTTGGACACATCAGGAACCAGAGACCAAACAGCCCCTGAAGCAGTGCCGTTCATCATTGCACGTGTCCTCACTGTCTTCTCTATGAGAGCAAAGTGCTTCAAGATGGAAAAAACGTGCAATAGGGAACGAGCAAGAAAACAGAGGCGTTGACTTAGTTACCAAGTTTTCATGTGCGGCTTCCTTGGGGATATAGATAAACTGCAGTGACCAGTATGCCTGCGCAACGACTCTGTTCACAGGCACTGCCTTCAGGTAACTCACTAGGAGAAATGAGGAAATTCAAAGCCCCCCCAAAACAAACCCTATAAAAGATTTCAGCATTAACTCCAACGGAGGGTGGAAGGGATACTACTGTATCCCCACCATGTACAACTACCTGGATTCAATTTCCAGCACTGCCAAAAAACAAAACGAAAAAACCACATTGCAGAATAGCTATATATTTGTTACTCCTACGATATCTACAGTTATTTTTAATGCCAAGAATGTTCCTATATAGGAATAGAAAGAGCCTAATCGTCCAAGAAACATGCATTTTATTTTCAGCATATTCTATTTAGTGTGGCTTTAAAAAAAATACAGTTTGGAAAAATGTTCAACTGCTCGGTGTGGACCAGGAACGGCCTCTCTGCTCCGTGCTCCATTCGCTGATACATAAACCACGCAGAGCCCTGCTGCATGACACAATTCACCCCACTATCAATATTTCCCGCTAAGCATTCAATTAATTTTCCATATGAACTTAGGCCCCTGAACAACTGGCTGATTAAAAAAAGCATTCTGTTCACTATCGATAGATTAAAATAGGAAGTGATAATCAGTTAGAGTGCCTTCTACCTACCACCACCACCACCATCACCACCACCGTCACCGTCACCAAAGGCCAAAGCAGGGAGAAGCCGCGGGACAGCCAGGGGCCACTCCACTCTTACCACTGGGCCAGGTGGGTGTGTCCTTGGTGTATCTCTGCAGGACCGCGGAGGACGAGCTTTCCAACTCACCTGTTGTTTTGAGAAGGATACCCACAAATTTAAACTTGCACTGAAAACCCACTGAGCTCTCAGTAAGCTGAGCTCCCCTCTGGAGGTGCGCCCTGAGCCACTGCCCCGGGAGGAAATCACAAGAGAGCAGGTCGTCACGGTGTTGCGTTCTGGCTCCTCTTTGGCTCTCACAGAGCACGTGTCTTGGAGCAGGCCGAGGAAGGAACCGCACAGAGGGAACACAAAGATAACTAAGACCCTGAAATGACCCTATAAACCCGAAACAAGATCAGAACAGTGCTGGCCTCCCCAAAATGTCTCTTGTGGGTTCTTCTGGACCTCACCAACACAGCGTATGGACCGGATGGCTCTAGTTATCGGCATACTGAGCAACTAAGTCCTGAGTGCTGCTAGGCAGGCATTCCTAGCAGGATAGCAGTGCCTGGCATAGAACCTTTTCTTAGACCACCCCGTAGCAGAGCAACGAAGCAACACCAGAAGGCAGTTCTCTATGTGCACACATGTGCATGGGGTGGGTGAATGGAGTGTGCAGATTAGAAGGAAAGAAACACTGAAATAGCAGCAAAACCCGAGACAGAAGGCGGAATGGGGTGGGAGGGCACAAAGCACGGGTTCTACGGTCTGCACTGCTGTGCTAGCACCTCCTTCAGACACCTTGTCCTGCCTTCATCTTTGTGAAAGTTTAGAATCTGAGAGCGGGAACCCAAAGAACAGGACTTCTCATCAATCAATATTAGGCGCACCGAGTGTAAAACACAAGATTTTGCTTTTCTCCGGGTAAGGAGAGAAAACAGCAATTCCTCATTGCACTTTTTTTTTTTTTTTTTAACCAGGGATCGAACTCGGGACCGTAAGGTTACCAGGGAGGTGGTGGAACCACTGAGCTAAATCCCCGGATCTTGCACTGAGATTTGACTTCCTCAGACAGAGCCAAGAAAATTGCTGGCAAACAGAAGACATGGAACAGAAGGAAAGTAAATGCTCCACAGGAAAACCTCAAGCAGAAGAACAGGAAGTAAAGCAGTTACAGAAAGAATTCAGTATCCTTGAATCTGTCCATGCTGTGCATTTTTAGATAGGGTTGTCCTCCAAAAATGAAATCAACCCACCAAAATCTCCAGGATCTACAAGCAGATGATTCTGACAATTATCTGGAAAGTTCTGGGTTCCCAAACCGACGCCTACGCCTGCTGTTAGAAAGAGAGCAGTGTAGCTCTGAGGGCATCTCAGGCTGTGAGACCAGGGTTGTCATGCACTGTGGAGTATCATTTTCACAAATAAAACCAAAGCATGCTTTACTGGCTCTTGTTCACACTCAAACATCCCAAAGTCTCCCAGCGTTGCTTCCAAAGCATTCCCAAAAGAGTGACTGTAAAAACTGACTTACTGCCTAAGTGAATAGGTACAGAATATACATGAATTTTTAAAAATCGATCCCTGGCCAATTCCCTAAGGAAGAAGCAGCAGGAAACACAAGCCAGATGTGGATCCTTGAGTGTCCCAAGTAGATATCAAGAGATTCTGAGGACCTATTTAAATCAAAATTAAGCACTGACATATGACAGATCTATGCTGAAGATTTAGCAAGTATAACTGGAAACGTTCTGCTTAAAGGGAAGTCAAAAGAAAATCCGCATTTGGGGGGAACTCATATAAGGCAAGTTTTTTTCAGTACACTAATTAAAATGCCAGTAGCCTATTTAGCAAAGCTGAAATGTAAGCGAAGACAGAAAAAGCCCATGGTAAAAAATTTTCAGTGCAAATATCACCACTTTTAAGTTCCGTGCTCTGAGATTTAAGCAGATATGGAAACTGCCTGACACAGAATATAATATCCGATGAGATTTTTGCCCATTTCAGGTGATCTTATCGTTACACCTGAATCCCTTCCGTGAAGAACAAAGCAGAAGACGCACGAAAATCTCTGCAAATGTATAATTTCCGTCATTTTAAAACCAGCTTTACCTCCCTGCATGTTATGATTGAGTGCTGATTTGAAAACATGCCAGTTCCAGAGGGGGGAAAAAGGCAGTCTGGCTTGTCCACGGTATCAGATTGAAGGCAGTGTTTTAAAGAAACTCAGAACTAAACTCTGACTTCGGATCGCGTGAAGAAAATGGGCTGTAAGGATATCAGCAAAGAAAATCAGCCATGAGTTTTCAGTATTCTGTACCGGTCACATAGCCCACGGGCTGAGTTACTGTTGTTTTAGAGTTAATTCCCAACTCGACACCTGTCGTTAGGAATGCACATTTACAAATCACAGCTGATTATTCTGCTGTCTTTCCCATGAGAAAACCCAAAACTACCCCCAGAAGGCAGCCGCGCGATAGTCCAGCCCCTGGCACAGCACAAACCGCACTTACAGATTTTTCCCTCCTCTCTCGAGAAGGGGAAGCAGCAAAGCTGGCCCATGGCCCCGCTGTCCTTCCCGGGGCTCCTCTCCGCGGGCACCCGAACAGCACTGCAGCCGCCCCGCGCCCTGCGCGCACCCTGCCCAATTCACTACCCCCAGAAGGCAGCCGCGCGATAGTCCAGCCCCTGGCACAGCACAAACCGCACTTACAGATTTTTCCCTCCTCTCTCGAGAAGGGGAAGCAGCAAAGCTGGCCCATGGCCCCGCTGTCCTTCCCGGGGCTCCTCTCCGCGGGCACCCGAACAGCACTGCAGCCGCCCCGCGCCCTGCGCGCACCCTGCCCAATTCACAATCCG
>NW_022900926.1:11615952-11637617 GCF_012274545.1 Fukomys damarensis | reverse complement strand
GCGGCGCAGAGAAAGGAGCCGAGCTCCAGGCAGGGCGAGAGGAGCAGGCTCCTCCTCCCGGCCGGCGCGATCGCTGCTCGGGGCTGGCGCCGGGGAGGACGTGGCCATATGCTGCCTAATTCGCTCACAACTGCCAGGCGGCCCTGGAGAAGCCTCACGCCAGGCGCTGCCTACCTGCGTCTTAAGAAGGCAGAGGAAACCCAGGAGGAGTCCTTTCCACCACCACAAATGCATCACTGCCGGTAGAAATTCCCACCAAGGGGAAATGTTTTCTGTCTGCTTTCTTTTATGCCCAGGAGATTTCTGTGTCATGCGTGGGGAAGCCCACAGAAGCCTGGAAACCTCTTGTGCGAAGTGCCATTAACTACCTGAGAAACTGCACAAACAAAAGGAAACATCTGCTTTCCGAAACCCTGCTTTAGTCCCACACCAAAGCATTACTCCATACTCTGCATTTTGATTTTATATCAATTGCCTGGGAAACTCCCCAACTCTAGAAGCACCACTGAGACAAAGATCAGGCACCGTTTTGAACGAAGCCACTGAGTAAGTGAACAAATTCAGAAGAAGCAGAATTAATTTCCAAATACATTTCTCAATTTCGTGATGTGGGGGTCGCGGATTTCGTGTAATTGTTTAAAATCCAGCGTCCCGCATACAGAGAAGCCTTATTTTATGACCCTATAGAAACGGAAAGAGTGGAAAGGAATGCCTTGGTGTCAGGAATCCCATCCAAATTCTCCCTTCATTCCTACTTCCTAGCTAGGCGCCCACAGGAGCTGGAAGGAAAGGTGGTGGAAGACGACAATAACTTCAAATGCTACTGATGCTGCCATCTGCTTTACCCACCCAAACAAAGGGAGTGCAGTCTGGAATAATAAACGCATCAAATTTACAAATTCTAGATGGTGCTTTTAAAAAAACCGACATGGTAGCACGTGCCCATAATCCCAGCACTCTGGGAGGCTGAGGCAGGAGGATGGCAAGTTTGAACCCAACCTGGGCAACTTGGAGACTTGGCAAGATTCTGTCTCAAAAAAAATCAGGATGGAAGAGCATTTTGGAGTGTATCAAGTAATGTATTTCTGTGGAACATGAGTACATTTATACATTAATTTCCCAAGAGTAGAAACACTGTGAAGATTTATGTAATAAAAAGCAAATATTTGATTAAATGAAACTGGCAGGTTTAGCCACATTTGAAATATTACATACCCTTAAACATCTTTCCCCTTTTCACGCTACTTACATGTAAATATAACGATTGTTTTGTTTTGATTTAAAGGAGGCATTCCACTCATTATACAATGAATAATATTTTAAATTTTTATTTATTTAGATTTTATTTCTTGGTAGTACTAGGGATCGAACCCAAGACCTTTGTACTGAACTATACCTGCAGCTCTTTTATTTTTAATTTGAGACAGAATCTCGCTAAGTTGCCCAAGTGGGACTCAAATATGCAATTCTCCTGCCTCAGCTTCCTAGAGTGCTGGGATTACAGGTGTGCATCACCATACCCGGCAAGCAGTGTAATTTTTAATTCAGATTCCATTAGCAAAACCACTTCTGTTTCTTCACAACTTATCAGCCTGCATATTAACAGCTATTTTAAACTCTCCCATTATTCCCTCTCCAATTCGCAATTACATTTGTGAATATAGGTGTACATTTTCAAATATAAAATTTTTACATAAATGTAGAAGTCTAAAAAGCAATAACATAAGCCTTATTGCATTAGCACTAGAAAGTACATAAATGGCCTGTAGTTCTAGGAAAAGTAAAATCAGAATCGAATAAACTCAGAACGTGGGGAAGGGCCACAGAACGGAGCCTGCAGATGTGACATTGCCACTGACCAGCGCAGGATCCCAGACAAGCCTTCCATCTTCCCTGACCCGAGGTTCTTTTGCACCGCCCAAAATAAGGCAGTTGGAATACTAAGATCCCCTTCAGTCTAATATTATATGATTTCCTGGTCAAAAATAACAAGGAGAGAACAGTCTGACCACCAGATCACTCTATTTGTTAAGAGAAACAATAGCAGCAAATGGTCTTCAAGGAGAAAATGAGTAACTCCTCCCACTTCCCCATCCCAATCTAAAACATTTAAAATCAGAAAACCATGGGTCTGGATCCCAGAGCTGTCCAGCATCAACAGGTACAAAAGAGCAGCCTCTTCGTGAGAGTTTAGAGATCTTCATGTGAGGATCAGGTCGTTCACTATAAAGTTTTGTTCTGTGCAAAGCAAATAGTATTTGGGGGAAGAGGAAGAGGAGGAAACTGTCTGTTGATCATATCGATGTGCAGCTCCATCTGTCTTTTTAGCACCTGGTAGCAGCCTTGCCCGCTCCTCTGTCAATTCTCTGCCCTTTCTGCTGACGTGAATTAGTGTTTATTTGCAACAACCTCCTGTCTCAGCCTCCCAAATGCTGGGATTACAGGTGTGTGACACCACACTGAGGCCTTGCTTCGTGCTCCTGGGAGGATGTGTAGGTGCCGATGAGTACACCACACCTGGCTACTATCCTCGTTTTACAGATGTAAAAACCAAAGCCCAGAAAAGTAACTTGAAAAAAAAAAAAGAAAGAAAAAAGAAAAGTAACTCAGGCAAAATCTCTCAGAAAGTATGTGACAATAAAGGGGATGTGAACTCGATCTGTCTGGTTCTACAAACATTAAGTGTCTGGGGCTGGGGATTAAGCTCAGTGGTGCCGCTGCCTGCCTCACAAGCACAAGGACCCAAGTTCAATCCCCAGTACCAAAAATATATAATAATCATCATCATTAAGCATCTGACCCAGAGTTCTGTAAACAGTTAGTGTGTGCTTTCAGCTATTTATAAAGTAGTATACTATACTTTCCAAATAATGTGCAGAAAAGGGCTGGGGATTTAGCTCAGTGGTGCTGCCACCTGCCTTGCAAGTACAAGGCCCTGAGTTCAATCCCCGTACTAAATAAATAAACAAGTGCAAAAACTATTATTAATCCAAGTCTGTAGTAATATGTTTGAAATCTTGCCTTTGTGGTTCATATTTTGCCACCAGGTTCCTTTATTAACACTGTTACAGAAATAAAATCCTATTTTAAAGCAAAAAAACTCAGAAAATGATTCCTGTTGGAGACAGGGCCCGGCACTGCTGTCACCCACAGAGATACCTTGATCCAGAGCCCAGAGATGAAGAAGGGCCCGAAAGCCTCCACCTTCCAGGAAAAAGACCACTGTGGGCGATGCCTGAGGACATTCAGAGTTTTGCCAGGGGTTGACCCACTCTTGTCAGTAATACAAGGAGACCCACTGGAGCTGGAAGATTTCCGAAAGGTCAGCGTCAGCAGGGAAAAATATGATGTGGCCTGTTCATAAATTTAAAGCCACAACCAGAGCATGCTTGCTTTCCTTACAGGCCTGGCCACACGAAAATCGGTTAGACTAGTTGCATATGTGTACTGTTGTAGTTTAGTTTTTTCTTATAACGGTGAAACTAAGAACCACAGGAGGGTGGCAGCTGCCTGTCCTCCACAGACTCTGAAATATCAGCTCTGATTACTATCTCTAATGGACAAAGATAATTCTTAACTATGGCCAAAAATTTCATTCTCTGTGCGACTGGTTGCATCTTTCTCGGGATTATCTATAACTGAATACAGTACATATATATGTGTATTTCTGAGCAACTTCACGAAAAGAACATTTGGATGCCTGAGAAACCTTGAAGAAAAATCTGGCTCAAAAGGGGGATTAATTGTTGCTGTAGGATTTTGACTCTATAAAACTGTACCAACTACCAATCCTGAAGGGCTTTCCCACTCAGCCATTCAAGAAAATCTGGGTTTGACAATTTGTGGAAACACATGCAGGGAAAAATGAAAAAGTAAATGTCTTTTTATTCAACAGAGCAGAGAGAAAAGAGGCCACTGAATCCATCAATTGTGGAGACCGAGAAGACCTGCTTTCCTCTTCCACATTCGGCAGCCAGGGAGACTCCCCACTTCCAAGACTTCTCATGCAGCGGGCAACTCACTGAAGGGAACGATCACGCCAGAAAGGTCACAGTTTCAGTGGAAACTTATTCCTCTTCCACATTCGGCAGCCAGGGAGACTCCCCACTTCCAAGACTTCGCATACAGCGGGCAACTCACTGAAGGGAACGATCACGCCAGAAAGGTCACAGTTTCAGTGGAAACTTAACGCCTGAAGGGACTGATAATTTATGGAAACATCACTCGTGGAAAGTGAGAGGACAGAAGATGAGACCTTAATCTGGACCTAAGGAGGTCAGGTGGACAGATTCGATATTGTACTTTGTTTCTCTATGTTCTTGTAAAACAAAAATCAACTCTCGATAACTAACCCACAGGAAGCACGTACTCCCTAGAGACAAAGATGGTCCACAGCCACTGCCGCATTCTTTAGCCAAAGGGCAGGGATCTGAAACTTCAGCATTAAGTACAGATACTTAGAAGCCGTTCTTTCAGGGTCTGTTTGTAAAGGGAGGAAGCTGGAAACTGTAACTACAGATCCTCAGTGATAACCTACACAGCCCACTGTTAAAAGTCCTGTTCTTGTGTCCCTGGGTAAAGAATCTCAGTGAAACTGTGGATTTGAAAGTCAAGCTTTTTTGCTTTTTTGTTTTTAACCACTGCTCTGATGTTAGTCATATTTCCAGTGGACTGTTTACTTCTCTTTCCAGTGCTTTTGTTCCTAACACTAAAAGTATTTGCATTTGTATTTGTGATGGCCATACAATATATAATTTTAGTAGTTAAACTAGAAAAAATATCTATCTTCTTATAAAACCCAATGAAGAAAAACGGAACATACCACATGCAGCATCCATGCATTTAGGAAGGGGGAAGAAATAAGTAGACAACCAACGCTACAAAATAAGTCCTCAGTCTTCACCAAGTCACGGCAGCCATTCTGAAATCCCTACTCTTAGGGACCTGAGGCCGCCATCACAGGCTGTATTCCGTTGGCTCTTAAAATGACCACATGCTCTTATCTTTAGGTACCCCCCACCCCCCGCGAAGGCCACAGCGGTCCAGAGAGGTTAAACCTGTCTCTGCAGGACCGAACCCATAAAGGACAACCTGGCCTGTGATAGGTTAAAAGTAGCCCAGTCCTCATAAATAATCAATAGCCCGGCCCAAAACCGATAAAAGGACCTTCCTGTCTGTGTTCCTCCCTCTCTTCTCCTTCTCTCTCCTGTCTCTCTTCTTCTTCCTCTCCCCCCTCTTCCCTCTCTCCTCTCTCCCTAACCTGCCTCCCCTAATAAAATCTCCTGTGGGACCTCTCCATGTGTGGCCTGGTTGTCGAGTGTCACCGTGCTCTACACCTACCGCTCTATTTCCAGACACCTCCTCCGTAGTCACTACGCAGTCAGTTCAGTTTTTCCGTGTGTGTGGCCCAACCTGACACAATGTGTGGAGTGCAGGTCTCTTCCTCAGACCAGAGACAAATGAGGGAGGAGGCGCGACGTCTCCACTGAGAGGACAGAGAGCAGAGGAGCCCTCCAGGGAAGGAGGCTGAGCCGAAGCTGAGAGGAGACAGCGTGTATCTGGCCATACTGCGTTTATAGCACACTATTTACCAATTCCTTTGCAGCTGCTGTTTATTGAACACCTACTATGTGCTTCTATGATCATCCCACAAGCTCTTGAGGTGAAGTCAACTCTTGAGTCAGGAAGCTAAAGGAATGTGGGGATGCCACCGGGCAGCGATGACCCAAAGTGGAAAACCCCACTGGGCAGCTTTACGAAGGCCAGGCGGTAAGGGGTGAGTGAAGACCAGGAAGTGACTGCTTCCCCCAGGCACTGTTCAGCCCTGCCTTCTAGGTACTGACAAGGAAGTCACAGAAACGACACAAGTTACGCAGTCAAGGACGAATTAAATGTCTGGATGTTAAAAACCTTATTTAAAAGAAAAAGGAAGAAAGAAAAGAAGGGAAAGTACAAAGCACACTGCGCCTGCCGGATGGGACCTCCAGTCAGACATGGCTGCTTCCCTGCTCAGCTGTCCTCGATCCCGTAATGAACAGAAAGCAGCTCCCCTTCACAGAAAGAAACAAACACATCTCAGGGCTGCCAGCAGCACCCAAGGGGTTGGTTTTATTTGAAATTTAACAGTGTAAACAACTCAAAATTTGGCTCAATGATTTCTGATTTATCGAGAGCTTTTCACAGACCCTTATTATTCTCAACGCAAAGTACCTTCCATCTATATTTAGCTCTGAAAGTGGTTCACGCCTGACCCTGGGCCAGACCACTGCCCGTTACATTTCCTGGCACGTCAGCTTCAAACGAAAGGGCTCCACCAGCTCAATACATTACCAGTAAAGCTTTTTCCCTAATAACATGTAAAGGTATAGGAAAGAATAAAGGCCAATCTCCAAGAAGCTGGAGATAAAATTCATTATACCAGTCAAAATGCCACGGAATCAGGACTGTTGGTTGGCAAGGCCCAGTGACTGTCACTTTGGCCCGGGCTGAAATGCATGGGATACTCATGACAGCGTGTGTTCGCTCTGATCAGTCCCCTTGCAGATGGCGACTGTCAGAAGTGCTGAGTAAATACGCACAAGCCAAGACAGAGTTCGTTTTCTGTTAATACATAATTGAAATGTTCTCTCTATTATGATGCATCCAGCTGCAAATAACAACAACAAAAAAAATTTCTTGATTTAAGAAATCACAAATGTTAGGCCTGGGAATGGAGCCTGCACTTGCCTGTCCTGTGCAAGGGGCTGGGTTCCATCCTCAGGATGGGGCAGTGGAGGAGTGGAGGGAGGAGGAGGAGGAGGAAGAAAAAGTCATTACTTCTTATAATCTTCCCGACTGTCGCACTAGTGTCAACTCATTCAGTGGCTTGAGGAGATCATCAGCATTCATCTCTGCAGCATCCCCACTCACCATGTGAGCTTGTGCGCCTTCAGTGTCCCCATGGTCACACTGCAGACTCAGGGAGCACATGGGTACCCAATCATTTCCAGCTAAAAATATGCCATTCTCTTCCCTTGGAATCTCTGATTAGCATTTAAAAAAAATGTTCTCCAGCAGACTTCTCAAGCATCAGACTGAGTCACATCCCTCTTCACCAGCCAGAAGAAGGGAACAGGGGGAGGGGAGGGGGGGAGAGAGGAGAGGAGAGGAGACGAGAGGAGAGGAGAGGAGACGAGAGGAGAGGAGAGGAGAGGAGACTGGTCGGTGTCAGGACAGGCAAACCGCTTGTGCCTACTGGAGCTCTGTATTTATCCTTTACTACCAAATGTGGTCTCTACTGATGGTCAAATGATCTTGGAAATGATTGCAAAGGTCTGCTGTTATCTGGATGAGGTATCCCCCAAATGTTCCCATTTCAGAGGCGTGGTCCCCCGCATAGAGGTGGCAGCATCTTTCAGCGGTGGGCCCAGCACAAGTAACTAGGACATGGGGGCATCACCCTCAAGAGGGATTAACATGGGACTCCCAGAGCGGCTGAGATCTTGAGAGAATGAGATGTGATGGAACGGCAGGTCTGAACCTCTCTGGCTTCCTCTCCCACACGTCCACACCCTGGCCAGCATGCGAGCCACCACACTGTGATGCAGCCCACAGCCCCCTCAGAGGCAAACAGATGGGGTCACTCGATCTCAGACTGTCGGCCTCCAAAACTATGAGCTAAATGACCCTCTTTCCCTTGTAAGGTACACAGCTTCAGGTATTGTTATAGCAACAGAAAATGGACCACTAAAGGATCTATAAGTAATTGTATATAGCAAAAAAGCCCCCAAAATAAATCATGAAAAAGTGTCATGTTAATAAAAACTACTTTAAAATATCATATATGAATAAATATATGCTACATTTATAAACTAAATTCTTGCTAAAATAGTGGTTGGAGAACAAACAGACAAACTGTGAACTGCCCTTCTCTAAACTTTACTAGGTACGTTGGTCAGCTTTCCATCCCTGTGATAAAGTACCTGACGTACAAAAACTTAAAAAGAGGAAAGACTGATTCCGGCTCATGGTTCACAGGTTCCAGTCCACAGTCAACTGTCCCAGTTGCTGTAGTCCTGTGGCAAGGCAGAAACAACATGGCGGAAGGGTGTGGAGCGGAAAGCCGCTCACCTCATGGCAGCCAGGAAGCAGAGAGAGGGAAAGAGCTGAAGAGGAAGGGACCAGGGGGTGGATTAGTCCCCAGGTCACACCCCAGTGCTCCATCTTCTTCACCTAGGACCCACAGCCTGTTTCCAATACCTTCGATGATGCCATCAAATTAGGATCTCATGAGAGGACTGATCTGCTGATGAAGTTCAAGCCCTCAGGGCCAAATCACTTCTCTGCACCCCACCTCTGAACTCCAAGGGCTCAATACACACGTTTCTGGGGGACAATTCATAGTGAAGCCAGAGCGCTGTGCCAACACCAACTGCCGAAGTAAAAGCCTTTGCTTTGATCAGAGCTGTCCGCAATGAAAATACATTTGGCAGCTCTGGTTCTCTGGTAGAAGTACGAAATCTGTGATGTTCAAATGCAGTTTCCTTAACTCAAACATCACCCTAGTCAACAGAAGAGCAAATGGGACTACAAGTCACAGATGGAAAAATTGTTCTTTCAGTTCACTAGTGAGTTTCTTCAGGGGTTAATGAAAAAAAAAGAGAAAGAAATTACACTTTTATATCCTAACAGGAAATAAATTCTGCTTTGTGTTTCCATAACCTTCTCTATTGCCCTGTTTCTATCAGCACAGGTTTCTCTGTAGAAGACAGAAGACACACATTTGAATAGTAGAGGGGCTTTTATTTTATTGCTATTTGTCTCAGAGACAAAACAAGAAACAGGCAAGGATTTCGCTCAGTGGTTCTGCCACCTGCTTCACAAGCCCAAGGACCCGAGTTCAATCCCCAGTACCAAAGGGGGGGGGGAAGATGGTAAGACAAAACAAGAAACAGATCTGTCACATTTATTTTAATAATTTTCTCTCTCTCCTAGCCCCTGTGCAGGCTTCCATCCTTGCTATAACATCTTTACCTTAGGGAAGCAGTGGCAATGAAAGCTTCCCAGCTATTTCTCTCACTCATAGCTTGAACTATTAATGCCACTAAGGCCCACACCCATGTCTGGGAGACAGCATCTCTGGCCTACACTTCTCCCTTCCACAGGTGGCTTGCTTGGGTGACAGGTGCTGTCATATGCTCAAAACCAAACTCCTCATCTCTATCACCAAAAGCTGCCATGAGTGTGTACTGTGCTGTTTAAACTCCAAATCTGCGAGCACCCGGGACATCACCCTGTCTTTCACAATCCACTCTGAACCTAAAATGAGGACTTGGGGCAATTATAAGCTGCTAGGCTAACACGACCATGGCCTCCTTACTGCTCTTGACACTTTGGTCTCCTGCCGCTCAACAATCTTTTTTTTTTTTAATGGGTAGAGTGACTTCTTTTTTTTTACAAATAATAATTCTATTTTTATTAACAGGTATTACTTGCACACATTGATGGAGTTCTGTGTGACATTTCCACATGTGTATACAGCCTGCCCTGATCCAATCCTCCTCTGTGAACAAATCCAAGCAGCAGAGTGACTTTTCCACAGCACAAATCCCATCATGTCATTTCTGGCTCCTACAATGTAAGATCTGGCAAAGGTATTCAGGTGCACAGGGAACGCACTGACTCCTTGAGGAAGCTTCTCCTGCAGCTTCCTTTGTTCAGAAATCACCTCCCTCTGTCTTGTCTCCCTCCCAGTGTCTCATTTTCAGCTCGACTTTCTCCTTCTGAGCAGCCTTAATCCCAAGCAGAATGAGAAGTACCCTCACTTGGTTCCCACTGGCTTCATTTCCTCTTTTGGCTCTACGCTGTGTGCACAACTTCCCCTTAGAAAGCAAACGCCTTGAGTGTATGAATCTCTCAAGACATACTAGATGTGCTAGAAGGCATTTTAAAGTGAAAAGGTCTCTGTGTGCCCAAGAGCTAGCGACTTTTTCTGTCCAGAAGGAGTTAGAGTGAGCGCTAAGGCAGGCAGGACCAACGTGTCCTAAAATCATTCTGCCACAACAACCAAGAGCCATTTACTCATAACACACTTCACCTTCCCTCGGTCCTATTTTAAGGATAACAATGTACTTAAAAGAAAAACATGGTGGAATTGGATTTCTATAAAGAGCTGGAGAATGTGAATTTCATAACTTCTCTTGCAACTAATCGGAGGTGAAATAATAAAGTCTAGCTCTGGCAAAAACAATCCAACAAAATAGAGAATGCTAATGATAAAAAGAAATTCCTGAGCTTCTTCAGACCTCCAGACGTGACAACTTCATAAATAGCACTCTCTTCAAAGATGGCCAGAACAGACATCTTACAAATTCCTAACACTGCAATTCAGAGCCTTACCACTCCTTCAGAAACCAAAGTCTTTCCTCTTGCCTAACTGATATGTTCCTGGGAAAGATGCAGGGAAACTGACACTGATTCCTGTTCTCCTAACCCTTCCCTGGGTCACTCTGCAGCCCCTACTCCTCACAAACTTGGTTCGAAGCCAGCAGTGGTGTCCTGTCATGAGTGAGCACCACGGCCAGGGCTGGGAGCTGTGGCTTGTGACGCTGCACCCTCCTCCCAGATGCCTTTGAGGAGAGCATGGCTCTCGTTACCCACATTCACATGGAAACCAGGTGGAACATCACAAAGGGACAAGCACAGAGCTGCCCAGCTGTGGAGCGACACTGACAAACAGCCAGGCCTGGCTGACTCCAGGGAGCTGTGGGTCACTGCGGTTTCCTCTCCGAGTTTGCTCCTCTCTTTCCTTTCTCTCCCACACCCTCGCCTGCTCCATCAAGAGCTACTGAAACAGAGAGGAACTCACTGAGCTTCATGAGTCTGTCTCTTGTGACTTCACTTCACTATCAAATTATATTTACTAACAGTACATTATATAGATTTTCCAACTTTATTTTTATATCCCCAAAAAATCCAAGATTTTAATCCTCACCTATATACATAAATTACATAAATATGTACGTGCAAGATAAAATATGACATAAATAAAAGCACCTTATATATACACATTTATACTTTTTAAAAAACGGTGTTAATCACATGCCAGTTTAAGGAAAGTTCCAGGAATTATGCAAATCCTTACTAACATAAGGTATGTGTTCTAAGAAATTTCTTGCTTAGGAAAATAAGAATATTTTTGTAATTGAGATTACTATTGTTGTTATTAGTAATAACTAATGTTTTTTGTTTTTTTTTGTTTGTTTGTTTGTTTTTTGAGACAGGGTCTCACTATGTAGTTGAGACTGACCTGGAACTCACTATGTAGTCCAGGCTGGTCTCAAACTCAGTGATCCTCCTGCCTCAGCCTCCCTAGTGCTGGGATTACAGGCGTCAGACACTACGCCCAGCCTAATAACTAATGTTTTTATAACATTAGACATCAGGTACTATTAAGCACTTTTAAAATATTAATAAATATTAACTAGGGTGGTAAAAACTTATTCAGAGGTAATGAGGTAATTGACAGGGTACTTTAACCATAACTGCTGGGTCTCCCATACCTTAATGGTTTGTTTGACCACAGACTCTGCGCTCTAAGAGTTTCATCCACACAATTTAATTTTCTTTTTCCTTGGAGTTCAATTTACCTTCACATCTTCACAAATGCACTTAAAGTTGAATGTTCTACAAACTCACAAAATAATGTATTAGGTGCATCCTTCTAGCATGCTGCTTAATTCACCAGAAAGTTAAAATTAGCACTTAGCACCGCTCCTTTAATATTCAGGGTTCCTCAGCTGTCTAATAAATCATAAGGTTTGAAGCCAGGCCCGTGGATGGGTGGGTTTTCAGAATAGCCTGAGCCACAGCTGCCATTTTGTGTCTGCATCCAGATTAATAGCTGATGCACCAGTTAAGATACAGATCTTCGTGAGATGTCACGAAGATTAATGTTCTCAGTTACTTTTCCTGAAGTTTCTTCTCAAGCAGACGTAACGAAATGACCTGAGAGCTCCCATCATCAGCTGCTTCTCATTTTTATTAGGGGGATGCAACAATGAAAGTTCAAGTCCTTTCCTATTAGAAGATATAGTTCATCCAAAAGGAACATCAGAACAAGAGGGTTACAAAAAGGAACAAGACTGGCATTTAAGGTACCGTATTTAACAAATCAAAAGTTCTACTTTTCAAGACCACTATAGTTTCTAGATAAGGTATTGTAAGTCCTAGGATTGTTTTGGTTTTCTTCTTCTGTCTTAACATAGCAACTAACAGATCTTGCTTTTACACTTACAAATATACCACGGACATGATTAATGATATGGTCGCTCCAGTTCTGGGTCAAAAAGTAAATAATGAAACACGGGGTTCTTGGATCTTCTTAAACTATCTGATAATTCTGACCAAACAAAATTTCCAATTGCTAAAATTTTCAAGTAAACAAAATAAAGGTATACGATTCCTCCAGGAGATAAACTGTTTTTTCCTGCTCTCTCTTCTAACAGGCTTGAAATAGATTCACCTTAATGAGTGTGAGCAGAGATGAAATTTTCTTAATCATCTCCCTGTTAGCCTGTGCAAAAGAGACAAGACAAAATTTTGGTCCTGCCCACCACAAAAGAGGCAGTCCTGTATGACACGGTATCAGTTTCCTATCACAATGGTTTTAAAAGAATCATTTCATATACTTAGGCTTCTGTCAGTCTTGGGTATCTCTGTACTCACTGTATTTTTTACCAGAGTTCTCAAATGTAAATCAAAGGAGAAAGAATAAAATTGTGACATACTGTATACAAAGACAGCTAAGTAGCCATCAAAATTAACTTATTGGAAAATGTTGGAAATACTGATTAAAATCAAATTAACAGTAATCTGAAGATTATATTTTTCCTGTTTTACTTGGACCTATGACCTAAAACAAAAGATTTAAAATGTTTGAGTCAGGATATCTTTAATCATTCAAAATTTGTTCTTCTTGTCACCCAGGAACTTTGCTTTCTGTGGGTTATATTTATAATTACTTAGTAACTTTAGGTAATTGTGGATACTGTTTGATATTACACCAAAACTCTACAACTCTTCAAGGTTAGCTGCCATGTAAAATCTTAATGAACCTTCATACTCTTTTACATTCACATCTTTATACCCATCTTGAACTGTTTTGTATTTAGGATATGTTTGCAGTACATACTGATTACATTCACTGTGCGAAGTTGGTGGATGTGCATAACACATCTTAATTCTCTTTACATCCCCTCCTTCCATCCCTAGATTCCCTTCCCATTTGCAAAAGATCTCCTTTTCCTATTATCTGTCTTTTATTTTGCTCTTAAAATTCTTTACACCTTGAGTTTCTCATCTAAGAGAAACCACAAGATATTTGAGCTTGTGCATCTGATTTATTTCACTTAACATTATAGTTTTAAGGTGCAACCACTTTCCTACAACGACTCACATTTATCCTTCTTTACGGCACAACTGTGTATACCATGATTTCTAGAACTTTGACGGTTCTTTGCTCCGTGTGTGACTCTGTGCCATGCAGGGCCATTTTTAAAATAATGATTCACTGAGTGATGGAGAGCTCCCACACTCTGACACAGAGTCATCATACAGCAAAGGGTGCATTCATTAATATCGCCCATCTCCCAGGAAAACTTCAAGTACGGATTGGCGAGGGGCAGGAATAAACTTCAGGGGTGATGAGATATTTAGAATCCTGATAATCCTGATGTTTTCATAGGTACACACAGATGTAAAGATTCATCAAGCTGTACACTGTAAACATGTGCAAGTTTGCACATGAGTTATACCCCTCAATAAAATAGCTTTTAATTTTATCACAAGAATCTGTAAAGATTAAAAAAATGCTGCATGATGGAGCTCACTATTCTGCTCTGTGCTCGCTTCCTTGGTTCTCCTATCACAACAAATTGAGAAAAGCCTTTAAGTTTTGGGAGGCTTTGGGGCTCGTGGTGATAGACTCAAGATTTCCAAATTCGTGTTTTTGCTTGAAAGCTTGAGTTTTATCATTGGCAGTCAGTGATGTTAATTGCTGTACATTAAATAATGTAACAAGTTCACTTATTTCCAAGAAAATGTATATCAATACTCAAGTCCGAAAAACGATAGTTTGTCAATTTGTCTTCATTTTTAAAAAGCTGTTTCAAGAAATAAAATGGCTACTTTAGCTGGCAATTTAAGCAGTCACAATAGTACTTGTCTTCAGATCACCTCCTCCTTCAAAGCACAAATGCTTTACACAGCCTTCCCATTTTTGTAACACAGAGTCATAAAAGCCATAAACCTAAAGTGTATTTTAAAAGAATTTAAGACCCAATGAAAATGTAGCCTGGCGAATTATGAGAATGTAAATCATTTATAAGCCCAGTGATACACCTTTTTCTAGTACAAAAAGTAAGTGAAAGAATATTCAAACACGTATCTATGACCAATACCCCTTTTTACTAAATGGACCTCCAAGTGGGCATATGGCCTTTAAGCAATACAAATATTTGCAAACTGAACACTGTATTATTAATCATTTATCAGACAAAGGTCCAGGTTGAATTACTCTAGAAAGCTCAGAGGCTTGGTGCTGGCTATGCCTTCCGCTCTGTGGGGAGGTGGGTGCTGGTTTCCTTCTCCTTTCACCCCTTCCTTCCTGCTCCCAACCAGAGGGCCACCTGCACCGATAACACTGGGCTATCCTCCCAGGGAAGGTCCCTGGGCCGACACACGGCAATCAGGCACCATGCACAAGTGGGCAAGTCGATGCCTGCCAAGCCCTGCCCTGACCTGTAGGATGAGGAATACGGAAGGGTGGAGCACCAATGTCCGAGCTGAGGCCCTCGCTCAGAAACAACCCAGCTGCAACACAGAGTCCTCTCCTTATGGCTGAAACCACCACCCAGGGATGAGCGCTAGAAATCCCTGGGTGAACCACGACAAGCTTTTTAAGACTAATGGGATTGGTCTAAAATGTCCAGGTCTCTTAAAGGCGACTCTCACTTAGGAGAGCTATCTGTATGCAATTCATTCAACTCGGCTCACTCAGGATTCCCCGTAGTGTTTCAGTCTGTGAAGTCAAAGGCCAGTACACTGTTACGTGTTCTCGCTCAAACTGGATACAGAGTGAGTAAAAGACACACAGCTCCCAACCTACAATGGTTCGGCTTACAATGGGCCGGTGTGTGACGCCCTTGCAAGTGCTGAACCACCCCAAGGGGAAACAATCGGTACCCCACACACAGGGCTGCGCTGCGCGTGCTTTCTGGACAATCAACAAATCGCATGAGATATTCAACACTGCATCCCAAAACAGATTTTGGGGACAACTTTGCTGAACTCCGGGCTAATATGCACGCTGAAGAGGGGTCAACCTGAGTAACAACGCTGCCTGGGTTAGGTACATGAAATGCGTTTTCTAGTTATGACAGTTTCAACTTATTATGTGTCCAGCAGATCCACCCCATCATAAGACAAGGATCACAGCAGTGATGACTCTGACTCGCCTGTGGCGCTTGTCCTGTTCTATCAGCAGCTCTGTACCCTCCTCACTGCCTCGTCTACGGGCGGAACTAATGAGTGTCTCATCTTCAGGACACAGGCCTGTGGTCCTGAGTACTCACTCATCGCCGCAGGGTGGCTGACTCCGTCCACCCTCTGCCAGCTGCTCATCTGTGCAAACCCAGCAACCTCCCCCTGTGCAGCTCCCTCAACTATCAAGGCTGCCGGTGCAGTCAGGGGTTTCCCGTCAGCGTCATTTCCCGTGGCCTGCTTCCCTCCCGCTGTAAACCGTACCTGGGCCTAGCCAGTCTCCTCTCTGTACAGTCTGTTTCTCATGGTGCAGCTGAGTGCTGCTACTTCCCATCCCCTCTCTACCAGAGGGGAATCATAGGCTTCTTCTACTGTGTCCACCGAAGCCCACACTGTTCCGGACAAGCCCCATTCCTCGATCTTTGCCCCTCTCCATGCCCAGACGCAGTCTCAGCTGCCCAATGACTCTACAACACTCCAAAGGACTATGTCGTATTCTGCTCTGTGGCCCATTCCACCCAAGAGAGCAATAGGCACATTGTACAAACTTGATGATATGCAGTAATGTTGAATAATGAGTCCTTGGCCAAAAACACTGGTGTTTCCAAGAAATTATTCTGTTTCCACCTCTGCTTATACTTATGGATCTAGCTCAGTGCTGCTGCCACCTGCCTCACAAGCACAAGGTCCCAAGTTTGATTCCCAGCACCAAAGAAAAAGAAAAAGAAAAGAAATATGCAGGCCTGCTATGGAAGGATAGATAGATGGATGGATGGATACATCCCAGACCTTTCTAAATTCCCACTGCCTTGTGTACGGTATGTGACAGCTAAAAGTAAACTCGTCTTGGAAGCACCCGATGTTCATCCACCTCACCAAGGGTGCCTAAGGGAACATAAATGGAACATGGCTGCCTGAGGAACGATTAATTCAGTCAACTCCAGTAAGGAGTCCAGAGAGAACAGCCTTCAGGGCCCCAGAATATCTGGACCATATCCTAGCTTACCAGGAAGCACTGGGATTTTTACATTTCTTTCTGGATTTGAATTTTAGCTGATTAGTGCAGTTAGGTGTGCAAGGACTGGTAGCCCAGTAACAAGGAGGGATCGTATCACCCCAAGTTCTGATTGTGCAACAACTAAATGTTATGTCTTTTCCTGTGTTTGGAAATATGAGTGTTGCCTCCAACCCTAGCAAAGTCACCCAGGAATGGATGCGAAGGCGCAGCATGGCAGGAGATGAAGGCCTCCCACTCCAACGTGCTCAGGAGCCAAGCGGGTAGGGCAGGAGTTACGCAGATTTGTATGAGAACGAGAACACGGAGGGAGACACATGATAAAAGGGCCCCGGCCAAGGTCTGCACCTGCTCCTCCATCCAGGAAATCCTAGCACCATCCCCAAACTCCGACCGGCGAGGCCACACCCTTCGACTGTTCCGAAGACGGCAGTAATCCAGATTTATATAAAATCACCCTAAGATGAGCAAGTCACAAACCCTGTGCTGATCATATACAGCAGGTAGGGCTGATGTACGATCTCTAATAGACACAGTGAGGGAGTGGTGAGGTATAGCAGAAACGGTCTGAAAATTACTGTCTTCCTTAAACTAAATTCCTCCTTCACGCTCAGCTTTAGTAAGTGGATGTCTGGGTTAACTGCACAAGGTTAAAAACTCAAATTCAGGCTGGGCATAGTGATGCACAGCTGTAATCCCACCCCCCAGGAGGCTGAAGCAGTAGGATCCCTGCAAATTCAAGGCCAGCCTGGGTCGTATAGTGAGGTCAATGCCAACCTGGACCAGCTGGCAAGGTCCTTTGTCTACAAAACAAAACAAAAAAAGTTCAAACGTGAAAACAAACTAGAAGAAAATATAAATAAATATGTGTCAAATTTTTGACTTGGAGATGACCCTAATCATAACAGTGAAGAAACCATAAGAGGAAGTTTATAATTAAATAAAAATTTAAAACTTAAAATTAAAAACTATCTAAAAATCTGGAGAATATTGGAAAACAATACGGCAAACAATGAGCTAATATCTTTAAATTCACAATTTTTTTTTTCTTTTAGACAGGGCCTTGCTATGTAGTCCAGGCTGACCTTGAACTCACTGTGTGGGCTCAGGCTGCCCTCAAACTCTCAGCAATCCTCCTGCCTCAGCCTCTCAAGTGCTGGCAGGTGTGCGCCACCAGACCTCGATTAAATTCACAATTTGTAAGGAATCAGGAAGAGTAAGCACCAGCTCCTCAGGCAGGAGGGTGTTTGGCTGCTGCCAGTTCCCACCTGGTTCAGGCACATCCCCCTGCGGGCTCAGGGCCAAGACAAATGCAAACCTACAAGCGGCATCCAGGTCACGATGAGATGAGCTCTGAACAAAACTCAAAGTGCACAGGAAGAAACTGGGCACCACAAAAGACCAGACATACATGAGAATTCATATCCAAGAGATGTTTAAAACCATGGGAAGAACTTGAGAAATTAATTATAAAGAAATATTAAAAAACATCAATGAAGGATTAGTTCCATGAAGCAAAGACCAGAACACGAAAATACAAACAAGAGATTGGAAACCTTTTCTAAAAGCATATAGTCATTGAGTTTTTTAAAATGCCCTAAATGGTTTAATAGAGAAAGCAGATTGAGCAACTTGGAATCAGCCTCTCCCAGAATGCACCGTTAACAAATCAAGACAGGAAATGCACAGAACCAATGAAAACTAAATTCACAAAACAGTCACAAAGGTATCTACATACCAAGTGGTTTTTGTTTATTTTAATGTAATGCAAGTAGATATTAATAAAGAAAATATATAAAAGCACTCTTCTATGAAATAAAACAATTTCATAACAAAATAGTAAGAGAATAACAAAAGTGAATACACTGTACACTGTGTATCCTAATAGTAAAAGAAGTTACTCAAATTACAAGTCACAGACAAAAGACTCTTACAAAGAAGAAACAAACAGGTAATAGCAATAGCACAAAACTTTCTTTTCAATGAACTAAGAGAAAGTAGGAGTAGAAACGAAACAAGTTAGCACACATAAAAAGGTTTATAAACAATGTCAGGAAGTTGCAGCCCAACTTCTACCTCAGAATTCTGAGCACAAAATATTTTAAGACCTGATTCTATTAATAAGTACAATAAAATACCAGTGCAATCTAGTGCAAAGTAGGGTGACTAGAGTTACCAATAATTTATTGTAGGTTTCAAAATAGCTAGAAGCTAGGGTTTTGAATGCCCCGAACAAAAAGAGATGATAAATGGTTTAGATGATGGATGTGCCCATTACCATGGCTTGATTGTTACACACTGTATACCCGCATCGAAATAACACTCTGAGGCCCATGAGTATGACCAGATATTATGCGTCAGTTAGGAAATACTGGCTCAAGGCTCAGGAAACAGACCTTAAATCTGGGTTAGGATCATATCAAAGAGAATTCTGGATGCAGATGTCATCTTCTGCTCATACTGGCATCATGAAATGTGACAGAAAAAGTTAGGAGTATTTTGAACAGGCAATTTTTTAAAAATATTAAATCACTGGTATGAAGATACAAGATTGGCAGAGTTTGAAAGGAACAAAATGACCTGAAATTTGAAAAGGGCGAGAGAGATAAGAAGCCTGAAGGAAAGAGCTAAAGAAATTACCTACACCAAGAGGAAATACAACACAGACTGAGCTAGAAAGATGCAAAGAGGACTTCTAGGTGGCCAACATCAGGCTGTGCAGTGAGTAGAACAGAGCCCCCTACTGGCAATGCCGCTGTAATGCGTAATGCCAATCCCACAATACCTTCTGTAAATCCCCTGTGATTTTTTTCTTTTAAATCAGAGTGGGAAAGGGAACGAAGCATTGTATTTCCTTCCGAGACTGGCCTAAAGGAACTTCAGAGAAGATAAGGAAAGCTAGCCAGCTTTTGTACTTTACAAGAAGAATCTGAATTTGCCTTTTGCAATGAACCTGAACTTCAGAAGTGTTTGGTCCTCATCAAAAGTTGGATGGAAGATAGCTCTCCTCCACATATTCCACAAGCATGAAAACCCTCCTTAAAATAGACGTGAAATGTTTCAGGATATAAAACTCAAATGACATACGGAACAGCGTCTGTCTAAGATAGCTGTTTGGAAGATAAAATGAGGACTTCTCTGAGGCTCTGTACGGAAGAGACGAGGATAAAACTGTATTTCCTGAACAGTTTAAAATGCTTTGATGAACTTCAGTATTAAAAAATTTGAAGAGGTATATAGTGTATATCCATAGGTTCTCTCCGAGCTGGTGTGGAAAGAAACTGTCTTCGCTGAAGACCTTGAAATACACAGACATACATTTATCTCCTTTGGGTATCTTCATTTTACTTTAAAAGCATGGAAGTCGAGCGGTGGTGAAGTTCAAAGTTTTCCAAGAATAGTATCTGGCTTGGAGTAGTACTGTTCAATCACATCCGAGCGGGCTCCTGTGAGATACATTCCGTTTGCAGAAGGTGGGAACGGCCCTGTTTCAGGGGAGGCGTCTTCCTCCGCCCACACTTCACACCTGGAACAGAGCCCTGGACGAGCAGGTTCCCTGTGACAGAGCATCCGTCAGGGGCCTGGATGGTTTTACCTATGAATCTTGGCTTCTGCTCCAAACATGTTTTTGTTACAGAGGAAAGTGAAGTCTTTAGTTTCCGCGGCCACCTACACTTTCTCTCTTCGTAGCGAACCTCCCTGACCTGAGTCACTGTATCCCTAATCAAAAGCAGCAAACATGACAAAGCCCAGTGTGGTCACGGCAAGTTCACAAAGGCCTTCCTTGGAGAAAACGCTTTCTTCACAACCGTGAAATAAAAGTAAACTGAAATGAACCGTGAGGCATTCCGGGACTCCATTACAATTACATTTAAAGAACAGAAGCACAAAAACCACAGGTAGTAAAATCTAGGCACACACAAATATGAAAAATGCTCAGTGTTATTATTGCCAAAACATAATATTTGAAAAAATGTGTCATCGAGAAAACATACGACTAACCCTATTGGTCAAAATAAAGTGATGTTAAAGAAATAAAACATAAATAATATTTTAAATGATGCTCACCAACCACGATTGAAGACTCACAGTGATAATAACCATCACTTTGCTTTTTCTTCTCCATGGAACAAAGATCTATGCGATACAGTGTTTCTTCTCCGAATCTGTGGTGGATAAACTTCTCATACCATGCGGGGTCTATCTTTTTCACCCCCTGGAAATAACAAAACAAAATCGTATCAATCAAACATTCCACCGAGGAAGCTAGTTCATATCTACCTCACTTTCTTAGCAGCCGATCTTACAGTTTGGGTTGCTGTACTGCCCAGTGGCACTTGAAACTGGATACCACAAAATTGTGAAGTTGTTTTTAAAGTCTCCCTGCCTAGCACGCAGTTTAAAAGCCATCAATTAAGCAGTGCTGATTTAAATTGGCAGCTTTGGGGACTTCATATACTTTAGGCTTCAGAGCTACTTAAGCATGTCGTGGTGAAACCTGAGATACCAAGAACAGAGTAATCATCTACTATTTCAATGGAAAAATAGATAAAGTTTTAAAATATGACATGGATCTTAACATTCTATAGAGGGGAAAATGTTCTAATAAGGTGGATGCAATTTTTAAGCTCCTTGTGTAAACATCACCTGAAAGGCAGGGTGATTTGAATCGGAGACAGCTGACTGCGCACAAAGCACAGGGAGCTGCTGCGGCACCTCGAACTTCCCCGGTCACGGGAAATCCTATCTCCACTTCCCCTGCACTACATAACGGCCCGGCATCAGCCTCCGAGAGCCAGAACACTGAGCCGAAGCCGAAACATGACACTCCACAGTTTCCCTTTTTACCCCCACAGCTAGGGTGATCCTAGAACAACGCACCAGGTCAGTTCATTTCTCTGCTCAAAGAGTGGCTATTCTGCCAAAGGAAGAGCTGATTCCCACGCAGACCACAGAGCGCGGCTCTCCCACTGCTTGGCCTCCCCGACCTCCTTGCTACTACTTGGATACAACAGGCACTAGCTCACCTCAAAGACTCTGAATCACCTGCAGCCTGTTCCTCCCCCAAATACCCTACTGGTACAAAAAACTTTTCATTCCTGGTTCACATGCTTTTTTTTTTTTTTTTTGT
>NW_022900926.1:11599104-11615730 GCF_012274545.1 Fukomys damarensis | reverse complement strand
TTTTTTTTTTTTTTTTTGGTACCGGGAATCAAACTCAGGTCCTTGCACTTGCAAGGCAGGCAGCGGAACCACGGAGCTAAATCCCTGGCCACACTTCTTTCTTAATAAGGCCTCCCAGGCCACCCCATTCACACTGCACTCCTGCCCCAACAGGTCCTCCAGGTCCTCTCCTCTCTCACCTCTTTCTACTTAGGCATACTTTTCCATAGTCCCCGCTGTCTTCCACCGTGCTGTGTAATTTACTTATTTATTACTTGTATTTTTATTTTCATTTTCGGCCTGGACCAGTATAACGAAAGCAACACAAGGCTGGGGACTTGTCTGACTCAGTCCCTGAACTACTTCCAGGGCCTAGAACAGTGCCAAACATGAGCAATGCTCAATAGGCAACTGTCACAAATGCAAAGGAGGTTGGACTCTCAAGAAGGGCAGGACTGACCGACCACATCAGTGCTCTCCGTGCAGAGTTCAGTAGAAGTCATGAGAGTAGGACACAGCAAGAGAAACGGCAGACCATAAGCTAGGAAGCAGTCAAACCTGAGTTCAAATAACACTGTCCAGCTGTGTTAGTCAGCTTTTTGTCACTGAGACAAAACACCTGAGGACAAATCAATTTTTAAGGTGGAGAGGTTTACTTTGGCTCAGGGTTTCATGGTTTCCAACCATGGTCAGTTGGCCCCATTGCTCTGGGCCGGTGGGAGGGCAGCAGAGCAGGGCAGGAACAGGGGACAAAAAAAGCCACTCACCTCACAGCACCTGGCCAGCAAAAAAGAGGAGGGAACAGGCTGGTTCCCAATATCCCCTCAAGGGCACCCAGCGAGCTAACTTCCGGCCAGCAAGCCAGGCCTCCTGAGGCGCCCGCCAGCTCCCAATGCTGCTGGGCTGAGGACCAAGCCTTCTACACAGGGTCTTCAGTCCCTGAAGAGTCAAACCATAATGTCAGCTTAGCAGCTTCCCTGCCACTGCGTTATTTGTAAAAGTGATCAACAGAGACCTATCTCAAGTTTGTTTATCCGTTTAGAGAGAAGTAGGAAGTACAGCAGATTCTGTAGACCAAAGACAAGCAATAGTTTGACATGCAAAGGCCTTCAGTCTCCAAGATGCTGATGCCAGCACCAACTAGCTGCTGTATTCTCTATTTTATAAAATGTCACTTTGAAAAAGGAAAGAGATGGGAGACATCAGAGCGCCTCTACTCTGCTAAGCTTATTAAAATTCTAGCAAAAGGTAAGTAGCAACCATTTTGTAAGAATTCTTCACAGCTGACTTCAGCATGGGCCTTAAGGAGTTAGCTTTTATTAGCAAGTGAAATGGAATTGATTCTGTAACTCAATTTATAGGGGATGTCGTGGTTCAGAAAGGCAGAGGGACTCAGGAGGCAGCGAAGTCATTCTCCCTGGTCAGAAGACAACTTTCATAACAAAGGGTCTAGAAACAGATAACACAGGCAGGCTTTACTACCCCTTATATATTATAATATTAGCATGGTCTTTGTTCTCTGCAGCACTTTTTCGTGGGCGATATATTTCTTTTCTAATAAAATCTATCTGAATTTCTCTCACCATTCAGCTGTAGCAGATGGCGTTTTCCCTTCGTCATAAAAGGAACTGTAATTCCGAGAAAATAAGTGAGGACATCAAAATCAGATACTGTTAAGGGCAAAGCTAAGGTTTCTATTTTGTAATGGCGTCTATTGACACAGCATTCTTCACGGTTATATTTTAAAGTCAAAATGGCCGGGTGATGACACAGTCAGATTCAGAAGCCCCAAGCTATTCTCCGTGTCCCTTCCTCATGGGCCAAGCCTGCCAAGACAGCCGGTCGTTTAAAGATAAATGGGGGTACTGATGCATTACTGGAGCTCAAAGAGAAACACAAAAATGGCTAAAGCCAGGAAAATCTGATGTGCAAGTGCTAAGCAAGTTGGAGTTATTTCAAATGTAGAGGAACAATATATGGGAGATCTGCAGTAACACCACGGGAGGGGTGCTGCAAGCCTGGAACCAGAAATATTCTGGGGAATAGGCTAGTTTGAAGGTTATTTTTGACTGGAAACTGAGACAAGGTATATTTTTAAGGGCTTCCCATTTATAATGATGTATCAATTAAGCACATACAACTAAAAGAAATAAATAAGAAGTTAAATACAGGCTATCAGACTTTGAAATAAGAAATTAGTGGAAAGAAACATCAAACCGAAAGCTTTTCAGATTGTCTTCATTATTAGAAATGACTCAAATTTTACTTCCCTTCGGCCAGTTTTAGTCACCGTGTAGGGAGAATTATCTCAGATATTCAAAGCTGCTTGACAACCTTTGATACAGTGTACCACGAAAGTGTGAAGCGTTTCATTCTTGATTGTAATCTGGTACCCAAAGAGCCAACTCCTGAAACAAACACGCCACTGAGAACAGGATGAGAATTTTCAGAATCATCTAATGGCTGGATCTGATAAATAGTGGAAATTATGTACTTAGGAAGCACAACACAATTTACATTTAGCTAAATGATGCACATAATTTAATATATGCCAGAGAGGTCTCAGGCTTATATTACTACGCATTCAGCTCTGCACTGAATACAGGAAGTAGATAGAATTAGGAAATATAAAATACTCATCAGCTAACAATCTGAAGGTAACAATCATTTAAAGCGCTGGAAGACAAATACATGCTACTCATCTTTAATTCCTATGACAAAGTTACTGTTATCGAACAACGAATACTTGTTTATTAAGAAGGCTGAGACTTTTTTTATAATCCATGATAGCCTCTTATTGGTACTTGTCATGATAACCACATACATCAAGCAAAGAAATTATTTATTCTATTGATGATAAGGTCAGCCTTCCTGGATCTCTGCTGTATTTACCAACAGCCTGTTCCTATCATACAAGCAGCTGTGTAAGAAATGTGTATCTAAAGGTGTAGGGGAAGTGGGAAGGGCAGGGAAAGGAAATAAGGGACAAGAAAAAAATAGGACAAAAGGAAATAAATGAAACAAAGTCTTTGTCAATAGGGGAGGGTGGAGGGGGTGAAGGGACGGCAAGGGTATGGGGAAAAATGGGAACTAAGACCTGTCATGTAATGGTACAAGATCCCAATGATGAATGTAACTGTACTGTATAATTAAAAAGTACCAATAAACTCAATAAGATAAAAAAAAAGAAATGTGTATCATATCTTCTATGGTAATTACTTGAGACCAAAATTAAGAATGCAAACAAGAGCCAAACCAAACTGGCTTGCCATTTGTGGCTTCAGCTACTTAAAGACAAGCAGCAATCTTTCACATTTACCTTTGTAAGTGGGGAAGGGCTATAATTCTCAGTGGTAGACTGGTTAAAGAATTTAAAATCGTTTTCAGTGACCACTGTCCTAATGAAAATGTATACACTGGTGCTCCAAGTTATGAGCACAGTACCACTGACCTGGAGCTTCTCCGGGATAAATACGCCTTTCAAACCAGTCCCCGCTGAGGGCTCCCACACTCTACTCTCCCTTGCACTGTGTCATCACCTTCTTCCAGCGGCTCTGCATCTCCCAGTGGGACACCCGGCCCCTCCTGGAAGGCTGGGGCCCACCCAAGCTCACTCCAGACAAGGACAGGAAAAGCCAAACCTTCAGGGCCCCAGCCATGGCTCTGGAACAGTGTGCTGATCGGGGCCCAGCATCCAGTGTCTTCCTGTCACTCTGTGGTCAGGTCCCTCCCCTGCCCTCCCTTGAGTGGGTCTGGACACCCTCTGCCTAGTGTCTGGCAGGAAGTTTACAGAAGGAAAACAGAGGAGTGATGCAAAATCTAAAAGACACTGGCACTTTATTATTTCAGACACATCCGAAAAAAGTGCTGTCTTCCATCCTCGAGTAGTAATAAAAACCATACTGACTATGTACATGCTCCATTCTTAGGACTTTTATTAACTCCTTTAATAATTGCAATAGCCCTGCGCAATGACCACTATTATCACTCAGATGAGGAAGCCAAATCACAGAGAATTTGGTCACCCACCAAAGGACACAGCTAAGAAGTACAGCTTGGTCTCAGATTCAGGACTGGTGAGGAACACAAATAAATTGAAAAGAACAGGATAATACTCAAGCTCTTTGCTATCCATCTTAAAAAGTTAAAGTACTAAGACTATTAATCATTCTTGAGAGTTAATCAGACACACGATCATATTTCTAAATCCAATGCCAAAGTGGGGAACTTCTAGCACCCTGAAATACCTGCCTTTAATATACTGCGCTGATATTAATAGATCAAGCGCTAACTCCAGGCCCGCATAGATGCATTTCAACTCAGGAAAAGGGAGATGAGAGTGTTCATAGATGCTACTTAAATATAGAAAAACCACTCAAGTAAGGCAGCCTATAAAGGGAACTCTTTAAATATTCTTAATAACCAAATAATCAAGTAAAATACTGGAGATGTTTCGAGTTTTCTGGACCAGTTGTTTATTTGAGTGTATGCTTCTCAATTCAACATTTTGCTTTAGTTCACCATGGAATTTTTTAGGCATGCCATCTCCCTGATCCTTTTATTTATGAACTTGATTTTACCATTCCTAACTTGTTTGATCTCGAGGCTTCAGGGAAAAGAAAAAGTGGGACCTTTTCACCTTAGCACTTTATCTAACATTTACAATATCACACCTTGCCTCACATAGAAAGTAGAAACTGCACGCAGGGCTGCAGGTTTGTCATCTGCTGCTGGCACGTCCTTCTACCTACTCTAACTCTGAGAGGGGCTGCAAGCAGCACGTGTCAAGAAAAGCAGTCAGAGAGGGAAGGTTTTACAACTCCTAACAGCACAAGCCACTTAGCCCAAGCCAAGAGAAAATGCAGTCACCTCCTGGTCCCAGAGGCTCCTTGTGGGCATCAAGCAGAACAGAAGTGCATGGCTTCCGCGGGTCTGCATCACATCCACTGGAGACATCACAGGTCGCGATACCCCGGAAGTCTGCAAGGTCTTAGGCCCAGTACAGTAACAGTGGAACAGCACAGGGCCTGTGTTCAGCAGTCTCCTCTCCCCCCGAGTGCACTCTCTGTCCACTTAGCCAACTTCCGTTCCTCCTCCTCCTCAGAGCCTCTCAGGCATGGCATGAGAGACTTTATGCTGCTTGGTCACGCAGCTGTTTACAATGTGGCTTTTCTCATTATTATGAAACAAAGAAGGGGCCTCGGAATGGAAGCATCCAAGAGCAGTGCCCGTACATCTCTTTCGCAACTGGCCTCTACTACTCGGCCCCAGTCACAGCTGTGTTCTTGGTTCAGAACAGTTTTGTGGTCATTCAAATGTAAATAAGCTGCAGCCATCTCCTCCTCCTGTTGCCGAACATTTTGGTACATGTTCTCCTAATTCACCAGATTAACCATTTATTGCTAAACCCTAAAAAGAAAATATTCCCCCTCTCAAAATTTCTATGATGGTCTTATACACTCATAACAGAGGTGCGTGTTTCCTCTTTCAATGCTATAGCTTTCCTTTTCTAATCAGTATTTTCCAAAAGACCCTAACATGAACAAGAATGTTACAGAAGATGATTTGGAAATAAGATCACAGGTGAGCATGGTGGTGCACACCTGTAATCCCAGCAGTCGGGAGGCTGAGGCAGGAGGATCACTGCAAGTTCAAGACCAGCCTGGGCTACATAATGAGACCCTGTCTCAATAAATAAATAATCATAGAAAAATCCTAACAAACAATTTTAACTTGTTCTATACACTGGTCTACATTTTGCAAAATATTTACATGGCAGTAGAATGCATTCTGTGTTTAGAGTTTAGAGGTCTAAAACACAAAACCATTCATTAAAGTTAGATTTTCTATACGCAGAACTTCAAGTATAACTGCAGCCTTTGATATAACCCACATAAGTGCTAAAGAGAGGGAAGGGACTGCATTGGCAAAGTCATTTAAATACATTAAATACATTAAATGCATCATTCCTAATTTTAATTTAAATACATACATAGGCATCATTCCTAATTTTAAGTGAGAGGCCTTGAATACTTTCACAGCTCCTCCTGCTCCTATGCACCCAATGAATTCTTACCTCACTTTCTTATGAACTCATCAATTTCCCAGACTCACACCCAAGAGCTTTCTTTGTTCTTCCATCCTTCCCCTTCTGCCCCTCACCAACATTCTTCTCAAAAAAACAACCTGCTTCATCTAACCCCCGGGAGAACGCCGCACCATCTCTTTACGACAGGAGGCTCTCCCTATCCTATATGGACTCCGACAACTCAATGTTCTAAGTGGGTAAAGGAACCGGACAGAGCCCTGCACTGACTCTCATACATGTTAGAAAATGAGAAGTGATACAACACCTGGCCCCAGCCAGGGCTTCGTGTATGTTAGCGAGCCCTTCCCACTGAGCTACATCCCAAGCCCGTGACAAAGCGTTTAACCTATTTCGTTGGATCTACCTCTGGATATCATATCAGATGAAAGGGTTTTGGTAAACACACACACACACACACACACACACGCACACACATACCACTCAGATGTGGAACAGCTGTTATACACATGACCAAGAATAATGTATAGGCCTTAAAGCATTTTGAATGTTCCTCTCCAGGCAGCAAAGTATCCAAGACTTGCTTTTTAACATGATACACATTACTATGTAAAATGATGTTATTTAACACACCTTTGGATGCTTTCTTTTTACCACACTCCAAACTTAACCAAAGTCTTAATTGTGACCTTTCTCCTTTGTTTACTCTTGAGAAAGAGAATTAAGGGGATCACTTAGCTTTCCTAATGCACCAAGAGGTAGCCTGCGTCTATGAATGCTAAACTCTATACTGCTTCCAAAAAAGGTGAAGTTCAAAAAGGTCTCAGAGCAGTCAGCAATTTCCATATAGATTTTTCTTTTAGAGACTTTAAAAAGTAAGGATCTTTTCAAAATGTCAAGAAGCACTTCTATACTCATAAAATAAGTAATGTGTTTGGTAGGAAACGTTAACAAGAGGAAGGAATTGGTACCACAGGATGAGAGAATTCAATGTTCTCCACACAGCTACGTCCACAACATGCAGTCCGAGAAAACCAGCCCGAAGAAACTACAGGGGTCACGCTGAACACCACCCTTCCTTGCCCCCCACCTCCACCTGTGCACCTCAGGCACCTGCCAGTAGGATACGTGTAATATGCAAAGTCACCCCCTGGGGAGAAGGCAGTTTGACTCGACTTCCCCATCCATTCCGGCAACCCCAACTGACCATTCCCTAAGTCATTTCATTGACTTTAGTTCCAGAGATACCTGGGCTGAAAGTCCAACAGTAGAAAGTACTCTGTACACCACTTCTTGAGTTCCAAAGCAGATCATGGCAGAAAAGGAGCAAGATGGAACACAGGACGATCAAGTCATGAAACATCAAATGAGAATAATGGGCCGGGGCTGGTGCTAAAGGTACAAGACCACTAAGGGAGACTCACACAGAAGAGTCCCATTACCTCCCACACCAGTCCTGGAGACCAAGCCTGAAATCACGGTGGGAGAAACACTGTGCACCATGTGAGGTTGTACAAGTCATTGTAATCACATTCAGTGGTGGGAAAGGAAATAGGCAAGGAAGGAAGAGAGGTAACTTCATCCTCTGGCCATCAGCTCAAAGGCAGAGACACAGTCGAACTTAGGCCTTCGAGACAGGGTCACAAATGCTGCCAACAGTAAAAAGAAAAAATTGCCATCGGGTGAAGTTTACAGACAGAAAGCCACTGCAGGAACCAAAGCAGAATTCCCACAGGCAAGGATGGCTGGCTACTAAGGTGACTCGGGCAGGCTTCCTCAGGTCTTCAAACACTGATAACGTGAAGTTGGGCTGGTACAGAGAGATCAGTACCATTTTTTTTCTTTTAACTTACTGGGGTAACAAACTGAAAAAGGAGCTGAACAGCTTAATAACTCAAAGAATTAGTATTTTCTGCATTTAAGGTGTGTCTCTCCATGAAGGAATGAAATTCTAGTGAATGGTTAGAGAAAACTAGCCCAGAGGGCCGGGGATGTAGTTCAGTGGCACCACACCTGTCTGGCAAGTGCAAGGTCCTGAGTTCCATTCCCGGTATCAAAGGGTAAAAAAAAACTAACTCCTATTTAGAAAATAGTAGTATAATTCCAATGTACATTCGCAATAGTTTTTTATTTCAACCTTAGTTTCCACTCAAATCTAAATGATTCTCTAAAGAAAAATGTAACTTTGCCTTCTTTCATTGTGTAGCTAATTATAATTAATAAGAGCTGGCTGGCTAATGAGCGTGGCCAATCTTTCTAGTGATAAAGAAAATCTTAATTTTTGTGATAAAGAAAATGTTATTGCCATCCCCTGATTTCAACTGGCTTATTTTCACGTAACTAGTCAACTGGTTCAAAAATTAGCTGCTGTTAGTTATTAAACAAGCTAAATAATTCTGCATCAACACAACTTTGGCACAAAAATTTAAATTTTCTTGGCCACAGATTCTCTTTCGTCTCCACACACAGCCTTCCGTGGGGACTCACTGGTTACCTACCTGCCGTTCCGTGCCATCTGTATTTGTCAGCTTTTCCCCTGCTGGGGACAATACCTGATACCTATGACTTAAAGGAGGCGAGATTTCAGCTCACGGTTTCAGGGATTCCGTACATGGTCAGCAGGGTACAAAGCAGAAACAACACTACAGAAAGGGGCAGAGCAAAGCCGCTTAGTTCACGCAGCTGGGAAGCAGAGGGGAAAGGGTGAGGAATCAGACACAGACCCCAAAGCCTCACCTCCACAGCCCACCCAGACACACCCAGGAAGTGTGCTCTGCCAATCCCCAGGGCGACTCCCAAAGCGCATCCGGCAGACATTCCTCCTAACCACCACACTGTCCTCGATTAGGAAAATAAAATTACCAGCTGATAGAGGTGCCAAAGTATCTGGAAGTGACTTGAGGAAAAAGAGTTTCCCATCACTAGTGGTAATGGTTGAGACAGAACATTTATATTTGATGTTAATTTTATGTTAAGGCAAACATACGCACTTTACATGACTACTTTATTAGTGCATTTTACAATACATGTTCTATACCTATGTTTCTTTAATTATACAGTACCCAAGTCAGAATTCTGTCTGGGGGTTTCAATGCTGATAAATAAGTTAAAATGTCCACAGAACCTGGACGTTTAAAGCAAAACTATCATTTAAGCCTGAACTATCAGGGTCAGTATTTCCTAAACCATGTTCTACCAAACACTGCGACAAGATGGCCAAAGAAAAGGAAAGATGCGCAGGTCTAGTGTATTTGGAAAACGATGCTGAGAAAGACTATACACAAGTCCAAAATATTCCCTGCCTCTGTTGTGGTGTCTCTTCCTAAAGCAGATTATACATCCTTCTCTGAACGCAGAAGGGACCAGGAGATTTGCTTCAGTCAGGAATAACATTTGCCACTTCTTAGCAGAAGTTTTAAGAATCACCATGTGGTTTGCCAACTCCTTTTTCTATGACCAGGAGACCAGCTCTGCTGCAGACAGGGCCAAGCTCCTGGGTGTAGCAGACAAAGATGGCCCCAAAGCATAAGCCAAACAATGAACCTTTGCATCTTGAGATTCAAAACAAACAGTTGCATCCCAGAGATCCTAGAAATCGGATTAACTTTATTTACCTCATCACTGCTAACAACCACCTACCTAAGCACAGAATTTTGGAAACACTGAAGATGTTCTGAGTGAAAAAAAATTCAAAAGCTGCTAAAGAAGATGCTTGCTGCTAATTTCCATGCATCTCTGAAGATTAGACTTATGCCATTTTTTTCCTTGGGTTTGCAAAGAAACTTGGGGCTAGTCAGGAATCATTTGCAATCCTGGTATTAATTCAATTCCTAGAATCTTTCCTTAAAAAATAATCTAGGTTTCTGTTTATGTTTATATGTCACTCTATTTTTTTACAAAATACAAAGTACTAAAAGGTTCCAAACATCCAGGTAGGTTTACCTTCCTACACTTCATTTGCAATTGTCAAACAATTATAAACTTAATAATCTGGGTTTTTTTTTCAGTATGTGGAAAGAGAGAACATAGCAGTGCAATGTTAAAAAAATGTATGAGAAGAAAGAGTGAAGTCACTTGTCATGAGCAGTGCCCTCTGACACAGCAGATGACCCAGGGGACTGACTAATGGCACTGCGAGGGTCACAGGAGAAATTATAATTCCACCTCACAGCAGATGTCACTACGCGTTCAGTGTTCAAAAGCCATTAAAACAAAAAGATCTGTTTTTATACGCACTTGGTAATATGAAAAGTGACTCAAATACAAGTAAAAACTGTGGGTAATTAAGCCCTTTGGTGTTGGAAAACTCAGGAATAGGTTGCTGAATCAAAGTGATTTTACCTTGTACCAAGGGGATTTTTAAAACAAGCTGTTGTCTGAAATAAGGAAGGCAAGGAAGGGGCTCCTCCAGTACCAGGGCTCCATCCTCTGCTGCAGAGACAGAGCGCTTGTGGGGGAGGGGCCACCTGGATGGCTTGGCCTGTGAAGGTTGCCTGCCCTGGTCCCCGAAGAAGCCTGAGCTTCCCCACTGAGCCAAAGCGGCTCCCCTCCCTTTACAAAGGCGGGGCTTCCTGGACGCTCAACCCTTTCCCAGCCCTCTTCCTTGGCCCTTAAAGTCAAGGGCTGCTTCTGCTCTGCAGTCCTCCCTATTCTGAGGCAGTTCCTACCTAAGGCCAGTCCTACTGGTCCTAGAAGGCACTGGTCATGATTGCGTGAACTTTGGTGTCTACAGACCTCTGTTTTTCTAAAGTGTAGTTTGAGATATTTTTCCCATTGTCCTTGTTGCTCTGCATGGGTTCAGGAGGACAGGGGTGAAGGTTCAGATCTAAATGGCCACCACATCTTTCCATTAGACATAAAGATCTTTCTCCTTCTGTCCTCCTCCATTCATGCCTACAAGAGAGCCAAACTTAGGATTTTAAAAGTCTGTCTGCAAAACTGCAGCTGCCTATTTGGTCAAAATACTTACCTTATGAACATTTCCGAACAGCATGGGAGTCGAGAGACATTAAAACCAGATTCCTCTCACTGTGAGCAAACAGAGTCAAGAGGTGTCAGGTGCTTGGTCTGGGGCTAAACAGCAGAGTCAAAACAAGAGAACTCCGGCTCCTTCTAACTCATTACAGAGATTTCCACCAGAAAGAGCAGTCTCGGTTTAGAAATGGTTCTGAAAGATCCATTATCACGCAGACTCACCCCCTCCAATGAGTGACAGTCAAATTACACCAGGCCACTTAATAAAATCCTGAGACAATGCTCTATTAGATAGAAAAGAGGATGGATGGATGGATGGACGGACAGATGGATGGACAGGAGTAAAGAAAGGTGGGTGAGGAGAGAGGACATCAGACGGTAATAGCTGGAGAACAGTACAAAGGATTCAGCTGACTGAGTCTAAACAAATGTAATTCCTATCATGGTTCTGTAGACTCAGGGACTCGAATGTCCCCTGAACTGCTGAACCATCAGCACAATTTTCATCCCTGCGCTCTCCTTTTCTTCTCTGGCTGCCACTCCTGCCTGTGACTGCCGCACCCTCCTCCCTGCCTCCGGCCTTGCTGGGTGTGTGTCAACTTATGCACCACAACAAACCCTCTCCGCGAAACAGTAGCTGACGTCTTCCGAGCAGCTCCAACTTTTCATTCTGAAGTCTGACAGTGCAGGGAAGTGCCAATGAATAAGCCAAATCTCCGCTAGTTTAAGTGCAATCGTAGTAAGTTACAAGAGTCATAATTCGGGGAAGACAAGTGAGAAGCCTAGAGAAGAATGTGTGTCTGAACAACAACTGATCTGTCAGGAGGGAATCACATTTATTTCTTGAGGAAGCTGGGTTTAATTTAAAACCGGTCTTCTTCTGCCACCCAGTGTTAGCACACGATGCTAACCTGCCAGGTTTTGCAATGTTTAAATCACAGAAGCACAAGGTCATTCAATGAGAAAATACATGCAAAAGGCTTCACTTTATGAAAAGCATGAAACTAAACAAGGAGCAGACTAATGACAACAAACAGCTGTATTCTACGAAAACTATACAAATCATGTGAGCCTTAATTACCATTTCAAAGACATAGCAAGTCAGTAAGATTTTCTGAATCTCTATTCATTTAATTTTTTTAAAAAACACAGTGATCATCAGAATAGCTCTAAAATGTATAACTCTTTTCAATATTACCTGAAGTAATCTACTCACCAGAATTTCATGAAACTAAGAATATGCAAAACTGACACATACACTGACTAAACGTCTCATGTTGGAAAAATATGTAATTGCCAGAAAGAGCCTTATGCTCCCCAGGACCTGTCCTTAGCCTCGGCTCAGCTTTCGAACTTGGAAACCAGACCACCACTCTGTGGCAGAGGAAGGTGAGCGTCGGGAAATCCAATGGAAAGTTTCTATATTTTTTAAATTCTGAAAGTAATATATAGAATTTGTAGCTGCCCCACTGGGTTTTTGGCTACTTCTACTGCATTCTATTGCCTGCATACAGATGTCCCCCCAAGGGACAGGACCCTGGAGCCTAGGAACTTCTGCACCCCAACAGGGAACACCACTGGGAAAGGGCACACTGGTACTCTACAGCCACCCCCACAGCCTGTACAGATCTGTCCACATCGTTGATGTCAATGAGATGCTTTCCCTTCATAAGCAGGCCGATTATGGCGCTAACACTGAATCCGCTTCTCCAAGTCAGCATGGATAACAGCCTTTTGGATCATTAAAAAGTGATGATGCCGGGCGTGGTGGTGCACGCCTGTCATCCCAGCACTCGGGAGGCTGAGGCAGGAGGATCACTGGGAGTTCGAGACCAGCCTGGGCTACATAGTGAGTCCCAGGTCAGTCACAACTACATAGTGAAACCCTGTCTCAAAAAAAAAAAAAAAAACCCGCCCACAAAAAAAGTGATGATGTCCAGGTGATGCAGAGAAACCTAACTGAATTACTCCACCAAAATGATCTCATTACACCTCCTAGAAACAATCATGGATGGACCGTGTAGCTCACTGCCTAGAATTTGCCTGTCCTAATCTGCAGCGCATCTCTACTCAGCACAATCCTTTTTACTAGTAATTACTATGTCTGTTCCAGCAACAGTACTGCCAGTTATCTTAGGAGTGCTCCAGTATCATACCCAAAATCATTCCCAGATGTCCTTCCAGCAGATCAAATCAAAACAAAGAGAATATATAACTAGCACCAACCTCCGAACGAAGCATCCTGAAGGCAGGTATCACCAGCTGTCTCAGCGTTCTCCCTATGTACCGGCCCGCGCAGCACAAACTGCAGGGACTCTTCCCGGACAGCGAGTGGCCTGCTGGTCCGCGGAGCCCAGCAGCTCCCCTCACTGCTGAAACATGGGGCCTCCAACCTGCTCCTGCCCGATTCTGACGCCACGCCGCCTCAGAGACCCTTTATTACACACGGGGGGTGGGGATTTCCGAGATTGGGAGGGATGCTGAAGTCAGCTCTACCGGCTGGCCTATCCGAAAAGGTGTGCGCTGAAAGGACAATTGTGGTGACCCAATTTTTACCTCCTTAATTCAATGAAAACATTAAGGCAAACCCCTCCAAAGTTATTTTGTACAACTTTAATTATAGTGTCCATTCTATATTGTATTTCTCTTTTTTATGCTATTACAGAGTCCTCATAATGATCTGTTCTAATAGCTGCTTAGATCCTCCGTATGCTTTACTATGTTTTGTTTTGTTTTTAGGTACCGGGGATCAAACTCGGGTCCTTGCACTTGCGAAGCAGGCAACGGAACCAATGAGCTAAATCCCCGGCCCTATATGCTTTACTATGAATGACTTAAAACTTTCCCCTATTTTAAATTTAGAAGTTATTTCTAAATTGTCCTTATTATTGATAATAATAAATTAGTAAATACCTATACACATAAAAAGCTTCCTCTTAAAATAGTCCTTTATGATGCGATCAGCAGCAAGGATCTCTTGAACATAAATTTTTTCATGTTTTCCTCATCAGCTGCATAGTTTACCACTCAACATGCCATTGCAATACTACAAGGCACCATTCATAATCTTTGATGGTCCTCCACCACAAGTTTATCCTAACACGGATTACTCCATAAACGGTGACTGGGGCTATAAACCGACTCTACTGTCTGAGGCAATTTGAGGTGTTTTGGAAAAATTATAATGCATAAAAATCTTTGACCTCAGAATTCTACATCAAGGAAAGGGTACTCTGAAATACTGGCTATCTAACCAAAGAAAGGGGAATGAATATGTTTACTGCTGCATTGTTTGAGGCAGCAAATAAACAGAAACCAAGCTAATTATTAATCAAGGAGAAAAATGTTTTAAATATGATAAATGTAATTATGATATAATCGTTACATTTCTTTTACCCTATAGGACTATATGTAATTGAATTATCTACAATAAGCTTATATTCAGATAATGCCTTTATAATTAAAATAACAAATAAAGCCGGGGATTTAGCTCAGTGGCTCCAGTGCCTGCCTTGCAAGCACAAGGACCCAAGTTCAATCCCTGGTAGCAAAAAAAAAAAAAAAAAAAAAAAAAAAAAAAAAAAAAGAATGAGAGCCAGGTGGCACATGCCTGCAATCCCAGCACTCGGGAGGCTGAGGTGGGAGGATCACTGTGAGTTCAGACCAGCCTGGGCTACATAGTGAGTTCCAGGTCAGTCTCACCTACATAGTGAGACCCTGTCTCAAAAATAAAAAAATAAAATAACAAATAAAAATTAAAGTGCTTGAAATGAGACAAATCCAAGATATAGGTAGGGATATATGATTATCCTCTTTCATTTTATCATCAATCTAAATAACACTAAAAACTATATTCTGTGGCAGCTAACATTAGGTTCAGCTTGACTGGGTTAAAATATGTATTATTGTGGCACAAATCTATGTTTCCAGAGGAGAACAGCCTGTGGTCCAAGGGGACTGGGGAAAATCCACCCTGTGGGGAGCAGGGCATGGGCACCATTCAGAGAGCCGTCTCCTGAGCTGGGATACACCCCTCCTCTCCTGCCTTCGGACATCAGAACCAGGTTTCTGGGCCTTTGGACTCCAGGACGTACACTAGCAGAAATCTGGGTCCTCAGGCCCTCAGACTAAGAGTTCACCTTTTCCTTCTCTGACCTTAGGCCTGGACACGAGCCACGCTGCTGGCATCCCAAGCTCTCCAGTTTCCACATGGATGTTGTGGGATTTCTCTGTCTGCATAATCACATGAACCAATCCCATTAATATACCTCACCTATCTACCTTTCTGCCTGCTTATCTATCTCTCCATCCATTCATCCATCCATTCATTCATTTAACCACCTACACATCTATCTACCCATCTATCGTCCATCTATCTTCCAATCAGTCTATTCATCCATCCACCCATCCACCCATCTATCCATATATCCATCTAAATATCTATCACCTATGTACCTATCCATCTGTCATCCTCTATCTATCTATCTATCTATCTCCTATTGGTTCTGCTTCTCTGGAGGACCCTGCATAATATGCACTACCTATCCATCTGTCATCCTCTATCTATCTATCTATCTATCTATCTATCTATCTCCTATTGGTTCTGCTTCTCTGGAGGACCCTGCATAATATGCATTTCATTATTGTCTTAATCAATGGCCATTCACTTATAAATGAATGGACCTAGAATAAAAATTTAGAAGTGAAGCCAGACATGGTGGTGCACGCCTGTAATCCCAGCACTTGGGAGGTTGAGGCAGGAGGACTGCCATGCATTCCAGGATAGCCTGGGATACACAGTGAGGCTCTGTCTCAAAAAAAACCTAGAGGTTCGGTGGCCTGCCTTGCAAGGGCAAGGACCCAAGTTCAATCGCCGGTACCAAAAAAAAAAAAACCTAGAAGTGAAGTAATGTTAAGAAAAAAAAAAATAGATAACTGGAACTGTAAAAATTAAAAAGAAAAAGACCAAAGAGTCAGGTATTTTCAAGTAACCTGCTTTCTAAACCACAAATTATTAGGTAAATAAATAAAATCCACTTGCACTGATGCCACTTTTCCATATTGGTTTGACTTTACTGTAGATCTGCTGCATTCAAAGACTGCTGGGGGTTGGGAATGTTGCTCAGGGGTACAGCACTTATGTTGCCTAGGAGAGGCCTTGAGTGTGATCCTCAGCACTGAAAAAAAAATTTTAAATAAAATAAAATCTGCTGGACATTTATTTCAGCCTCCTCCAGGTCCCAAAGTGTACTAAGTGTAAACCAGTGTATTCTGCAGACCGCTGGATCCTGAGCACTTGTGATACTACTTAAACATCAAAAGTCAAGGTCCTAGGTCCACCTGATCTGCAGGAGGGAAGTGGAATTCTATAGCTTCCCCAAGCACTCCGCATGACTTGGGAATCCCAAATTTAAGATCTTCTTCCTTCAGGAAAAATGACCATCACAGTAATGACTAACAAAGAGTCACTGCATAAATTAAAAGAAAAAAATTCTTATTTGGCTTTCTAAAAGATGAAAAGATCAGGGCTGGGGATTTAGCTCAGTGGTGCTGCCGCCTGCCTCACAAGTGCAAGGACTCGAGTTTGAACCCCGGTACCAAAAAAAAAAAAAAAAAAAAAAAAAAAA
>NW_022900926.1:11549547-11599037 GCF_012274545.1 Fukomys damarensis | reverse complement strand
AAAAAAAAAAAAAAAAGATAAAAAGATCATATAAGTGGGCCCCTCCTCCTATCTGGTTTCAGATACTTGTGGTCAACTGTGATTGAAAATTATTAAATAGAAGCTGGGTGTGGTGGCACTTGCCTGTAGTCCCAGCATTTGGGAGGCTGAGGCAGGAGGATCTTCATGAAATTGAGGCCAGTGTAGACAATATTGCAAAACCCCGTCTTCAAAACAAAACACAAAAATTAAACAGAAAATTCCAGAAATAAATAACTCATAAGCTGAGTACTGTGATAAAATCCTGTGCTGTCCCTGTCTGCCCCAACAGGACAGAAACAATATTTTTTGGTCAGGAATCTATGCTGTATATATTCCCCTCCCGTGAATCACTCCACAGTCATCTCAGTTATTAGCTCAACTGTCCTGGTATCGCGGAGCTATGAATTATTTCATTAAATAAGTAACAATTATTTAATAATGGCCCCAAAGTGCAAAAGTAATGATTCTGGAAATTTGGATAAACTAAAGAGAAGACATAAAGAGTTTCCTTTAAGTGAAAGGGTGCAAGTTTATCATAAGTATATACGTACAGGAAAAAACAACATATATAGGGATTACCTGTGGCTTCAGACACCACTAGGGTCTTGAAATGCATTCCCTTGGAGAAGTGGACACTCCTGTCACTTATTTTCTATGGATAAGCATTCTAACCCAAATAAGTCTGATTTTACCATCCCAGCAAGGACTGTCTCTAGTTTGATGTGTGGTTCTAGACAACCTGCGCTGTGTAATTGTGATTTGGACCAGCGCTCCTCACACACAGAAATAAATTTGGTGCAGCTAGCGCCGACGGGAGGGAAGAGCATGAGCTAGAAGACACAGACACAGAGACAGGACCCTGTAACTGAAAGGAACGTGGTCTCTTGAAGGCATCTCACCTTCCTGACTCGTGTTTCCCTTTTCCATAGGGTGGGGGAGTCGATTCTGTGAAATCAGCTGCCAAGAAATCATTCAAGTGCAGTGTGAAATGTCAGGGTACAGACTCCAGAGCAGTGCAGACATTCCCCTGCCAAATATCGGTGGGTGCGCTCGTTTCAGAATCCATGTTGTGCAAAGAACATTTTGGAACGGGGATATTACCTTCACCACTGATTTGTCAGTCTGTGATTAAGTGTGAAACCACTCGGAAGAGGGCCATCCATTGGAAAGCAAAGCAAGAAAGATAACGAGTAAAGAACTGTCAGTCCACGGGTTTTACACATTGTTATTCCAGATTTCAAAACCTATCACTTACACAGATTATTTTTACCAAACATTCTAGAATGCTACCTAATATAGAAATTAACGAATCTATGGCACGGCTATTTAAAAAAATGCAAGATTCCTTTTGGAGGGGGGCAACTCTAACCAATAGTTTGTAGAAAACTCATAACCGCAGGATAGTAAATCACCTAAGCCAATGTTTAAAAAAAACAAAAAAGACTTCGTAAGGACAGAGAGATCTGATGCAAAACATGCTACGTTTAGAAAAAAGGCCTACTCACTAATGAACATGGCCCTCATTTACAGAGCTGCAAATGAGTCTTCACTGCAGCAAAGGCCACGGGGAGCGGGGAGCGCGCGTTCGCCTGCACGCCCATCTCCGGAAACCTGCTACCCCGAGCAGGCCGCTGACTGCCCTACTGTGCGCGAGGCGGCCCTGGACTGAAACGGGAAACAAGGATTCCAGGAAACAGGCTCAGGAATCCCGATGCGATCAAAAGGTGTGCCAGTCACGTGTCTTGGTTGTCGCTTCTGCCCTTTGCCGCGGGGGAATCACTGTCGGGAACCTTAGCAGAGAGTCCCAGCCGCTGGTCCGGCCCCTGTACACTGTCCCCAGGGCCTCGATGGAGCCAATGGCTGCAAAAGCAAGGTGTCCTCTGCAGGCCTGGAAAGACCAAGAGAGAAGGGAAAGGCCGTGCCCGGCTTGAAGAACCCAGGGCCTGTGAGCAGCGCTGTGAACGAGGCAGCAGGGCAAGCGCTGGAGCACCCTGAGGAGAGAGCAGCAGGAGCAGTTCCGGCTCTGCGTCTGGGCTGCTCCGCAAGAGGCACGCAAGGCCCAATTACACTCATAGGGCACGGCTGCCACCACCTCCGCAGAGGACCCGAGCACGTCCCCAGGCCCCTCACACTAACCTGGGATCCCGGAGGCCAGGCATCAACACCACACAAGTGGCCCTCATCCTGACCACCGGAAGGCTGGCGCGGCCCCACCACAGGCTGAGCATAAACGTGCACTCACGCGCTTCCGGAGCCAGGGCGCTTTGGACAACTTCATAAAGGTCAGGTGAGGCTTAAAACTTCTGTTTTCTCCAGCCACGATGCCCTTCTCTTGGAACATCCTTTGTGCCATCTCTGAAATACATCAAAAGGACACAAAAATGCTACTGTAACTATACAAATGTTTGGAAGTAGCAATTGCAATTCTAGAAAAATACAAAGCTACAGAAATGTTGGGATCGAAAATCCTAGGGTTGGGAATTTAGCTCAGTGGTTCCGCCACCTGCCTCACAAGCTCAACGTCCCAAGTTCGATCCCCAGTACCAAAAAAAAAGATAGGATCTAAAATCCTATATAGAAGATATTTATTAAAACATTATCCTGGATTAGCTTCGATTGGAAATAACCATCAATAAAGAAATGTTTGATAAATTAGCATACAGTCATACTAAGGACCGTCATCTACGTAATAAAAAGAATTCATCAGAACTGCACATATGAATCTCAAAATGACAATATATTAGCAATATTATATTTCTGAGTACACAAGCATTACACTACAATGCACAAGTAGAATTATCTGCCATAAATGCAAGACTCACTTTCCAAACACTACTGTAAACAGTTTTTTATTTGTTTTTATGCGAAGTAGGTGGGGTTAGGGGTGGGGATTTAGCTCAGTGGCACTGCACCTGCCTTGCAAGAGCAAGGTTCAATTCCTCTGTGCCACGAAAAAAAAGACAAAAAAAAGTAGGTGGGACTCATGCTAGCAAGGTGATTTTAAGGATAACTGAAAACTACGAAGGCAATCCTCCAGGTCTGGCGCCTGATTCGTGTCTCAGAAGGAGCTGCAGCCCAGGTGGCCTGGCTGCCACCCTGCTCATGCTTCTATCTAACATCCGGGGCTCCAGAAACTCTTCAAAACATACATATTTTCAACACACTATGAGAATGTACACATTAGTTTTAACCATGAGTCCTGCCGGAGTCCAGAGATTACTAAAGATGCACATCATTATAGCCAGAAATACTTGGATGAAACAAAACTCAGCGTTTCTTCATCCTCCCTGAACTCTTCCCACACAGTGCAAGGTTTCAGTTTCTCTGCCTGGGAAGCTAAGATGAAACAGAAAGCAAAGACACCATAGTACCCTTCCTAAGAAAATGAAGGGTTCTGCTAGAAGGTTGGTCCATGGGAAAATAATAAAATAATGAGAATATAATTCATCAAAAATAGCAGAATCTCAAAATGAAAATCCTGGGACAAAAGAAAAACCCCACGAATGCATTTTGTTTGCTGATGACAGATCTTTAAGTGATGTCTCTGATGTCCAGCACTGGTGATAGGCCAGCTGGCTTGGCCGGCAGCGTGAGGGGCAGAGAAGAGAAGGCTACTGAGAGCAGAGAGAAACTTGCAGCGGTGCTGGCACCTTCATCTCAGGGCCCAGCCCCCACGAGGTGCTCACCAGGACTGGCTGGCCTCAAGCTAAGGATCACCCTGATATAGGTTTGTAATTTGCGCTCTGGAACCTGCTCATCAAAATCACCCTAAGAGTGAGCTGTTACTATTCTCACTCTAAAAAACAAAGAAATGAAGCCCAAACTGTCAGTAGCTTACTCAAAAATCCTCAGCTAGGTAGTGAGGACAGAATTTGAACCCAAATTAAACTAATCACAAAGTTCACACTACATGAAGAATCCAAAATTTTCTTTCTCCTTTCTAAGAAATGTTCTTCAAACAAAAGCTAAAGGTAGCTGGGATAAAGGCTTAAACAACAGATCTGAAGTGCAGTCAACAAACTCCAGAGTGACCTCTCATTCGATCAACAAACATTAAGCACCTATTATATGCCAGCTACTATTCTAGGAGGTAAAGAACAAGGAACAAGACACATTCCCTGCCCTTGTAGACCTCCCATCTATGCTGCGTGCCACAAACAAATACATAAAAATAAGGTCAGGAGCTGATAACTGAAAGGAAGAAAAATGCAATCAGGGAAGGGCTCTGAAGTGATGGGAATAACAGGGCAGGTGTGGTAGGTAAGGGAGTCTGGAAATCCCACTGGGAAGATGCAACGTTCGAGCAGACAGCTGAGCAGGCAGACAGGACCACCTGAGCGCACTGGAGTGAACGGCACAGGTGAAGGGACAGCTTCTGAAGGGACTGGACACTGGACACAGCCGCAACTCAGGAGAAAGGAGGGAGTGGCAGGGCACTTGGGGAAGAGTAAGAAATGGCTTAGGAATCAGGCAGCAGCCCGGGGGGACCTGGTGAAGTCACTGGATCTTATTCTAAGTCTGTCTGTCTCTTCTCCCCGGTAATAACAGCAGGCTGAGCAACAGACCCCTGCGAGGCCAAGGAAACACTCTGGCTGAGTGCAACACGAAAGGAATCCACGGAAAAGCACTGGGAAGGCAAGAGGTCAAGGCAGGGAGCCGAGGCGATGTGGAGCCAGGACAACCCTGTCCTTCCCGAGGGCCAGGTCCCACCCCAAGTTACTGCAGCCCCGCCTCTGATGACACACCTTCCCTGAGATGCCTTCCGCATAGTCCTGTCCCCGCTCCAGTTCCTTGCAATGCCTGTGTCAGACCAAGGTCACAACTCCCGCCCTTGGTGTGACGGTCCTGAGAGGCGGTCCAGAAGCCTGTACAGAAGCCGGTGAGAAAGACCAGAGTCCAGCAGGAGCACATTACAAACAGCAAGGTGCATTTGTAACAACTGCTGCTGTGATTAACTTAGAAACGCAGGGCTCATGTGAAGCGTAGAGAGGTCTCTTTCTCAACTACTCTCATGACTCTGCTTTGGTCCTCTCCGCCGCAGCATCTTCTCTAACATCTGCAGAGTTGACATATTGGGCTGAATCACACAAAAGTGTCATCTTTATAGGTCAAAGCCAGCCAAGCACGGGCCAAGTTAGGATTTAACATGCACCAGGGTGGAATGCCTGCATGAGTTCCCAAGATTTGGCTAAAGGGGTTGAGGAATAATTTCTAAATCTTCAAATATCACATAGCAGAGCTTCGGATACCAACTTGGAAACGTGCTTCTCACCTAGGAAGCAGAAGCAGCACAGAGGTGTGAACGCACAAATTCAGTTATTCCGCTCCTTACTGACGCTGCATGTCACGCACACGGACATGCAGGGACACAGAGCACCCTGCTGGCTAGGATGAGCAAAAGTGAACTGACTTGAAAACAGGACTTCGCTTAACAGAAATTAGAATAACAGGCATTGGTACCTTTCTTTACTATCTACAATAATCTGTGTATATTATTTGATATTTATTGGATATAACAATCTTATTATCAAATGAGTCCATAGAAACATTTGTCAGCTTGTTGGTTTTGGTTACTAAAGTTTTGACCTGTTTCCATTATTCACTGGCTCTGAAATCACTGATAAAAGATACCTCTAAAAGGATTATTTGTCACATTTAATTTCTTTTGGTTGTAGTTTCTCAGTATATTTTAGGTACACAGGTATGTATTTTCTAGGTATATAGAAAATTATTTCTGCAAATAATTTCTTAATAATGATTTATGTTTCTACTAGAAGTATAATCTATTGCTTAGCCAGAGTATGAGGTAATGGTCACAAAATATCATTTTTGAGACGAGTTTTTTTGCTAATGTGAAAAACTTCTATCACTTTTCATCTATGATAACATATTCTGGAAGAGAAGCTTATGAATAATTAAAGAGATTATTCAATTCTTCCTAGTAGCACAGAAGTTCTTCCAAGCACAAAACAATTCACACGACAAATACATCAGACATCCTTCAAAAGTCAGCCAAGAGCACTTCCTAACTAACACAATTCATTTCACAGCTGAACAGGAAAGTTGTCTGAAAAATAGCTTCTTTAAAATATATTTTAAATATTAGGAATCTTTGCCATATATAAAAGAATATTGAAACATAAAATATCATAAAATAATAATAGTTTGTAATCCCCATAATTATAACTCTACCTTTTTCTTAGATTTAACATAAATTTTTCTTTCTTTCTTTCTTTCTTTTTTTTTTTCTGGTACTGGGATCAAACTTAGACCCTTGTGCTTGTGAGGCAGGAACCACTGAGCCAAATCCCTGGCTGTATGTATTTTTATACAGGAGATTTTCTCCAAGTGAACTCTTAAAAATGTAGTACCAATAAATTTATACTTAAATTGTAAAGAAGTTGCCAAAAGTTATCTAAAAGTAAATTATAACAGATCCATTTTAATAATATCATGTATTTTAAATTAAGTACCTCTTTTGCAAAGTAAAATCTTCCCCCCTTCTCCTTGACATTTTTCCTTTTCTCTAAAGCTAGAATGTTTACATGATAGCAGGATCTCAAATTTGAGAATAATCACGATCATATATACAAAAGAATGATCACATACTAAATGTAAATTAAGTAGTCCTAACATATTTTTAAATTATATAGTATGTTCTATTTGTATGTCTACACTGTGGATACAACAGAAATAGTTTTACATTAGATTTTAGTCTTAAACACGGATTTGTGAATAAACAACACACAGCAAGCTATTTCCTTGCATGGTCTCCAGTTGGAAGATACTTTCTAACATCATTGTGAGTTATGATAAAAATTATTCCACATACCTCAATAAGATATCAGAGTCACTTTTTAGTCATTTAAACTTTAAATAAATAGATGCCGTAAAGCCTTTTTCGGCATTCCTATTTAAAAGATTCCCATTTCCACATCCTGTCTCAACTGCTTCATCTTAGCTTCAGAAAAGTGATTTGAAATATGTTTCCAAATAAAGGCTGACATAATGTTGACACCAACTTCAACTTTCAAATTTTATACTCATCATTTTAAATAGGTATTTCCAATTGACTACTGTGTAACACTGTCAAACAAAGTCTAAAATACTTCGTTCTTAAAAGCAAGTCTTGAAAAAGCCACACTCTTGTATAAGGCATGGTGTGCCCCGTGGCACGGGCAGCTTACAGAAAACCAGAGTGTGAGTTCTAACACCAGCCAGGTCACCTGGCTCCTGGGGACCTTACCGGACCCGGACAGCACAACCAAGGAGGTCGTGAGAAATCAGCGTCTTTCAGTGTCCTTCTTGTCCTAACAGCCAGTGAGTTCCAATGAGCTGTCCAGAGATCTGCACAAGACTTGAGAAGGTTCTAGAACACCCAGAGTGAGTCCAATTCTCATGCAAATGTAAGCAAGGCAAGAGACTGCCTAAGATTAATGATCTTTCCATGCAACTTAAACTTGCCCTGTCTGTGGGGTGGGGGTGGGGGGGTGTTCATCAGTGTAATTAGAAATGAAGTTTTTAAGTGTATTAAGCACAGGGACTTAAAGTGAGCAGGGCCCAGGCTTAGGGTTGTCCGTTGAGAGACAGGAAGCTGAAGCAGGGCAAGGAGACAAGTGAGAGAGAAGTGTTCAGGAGCCATGGGGCTAGGCTGCAGCTGAGTTTGGAAAACACACACGTGCCATCCAACCAATCCACGGGACTGTGTGATTCTCCACTTTCGCATTCATGCGATAAGCCCTTTAGTAGCACTCTTTAATGTCACACATAATAAAAGTACTCAATGGTGAACAAGGCAGTCATGGTCCTTGCCCTCATGGAGCTTAATCTAGTCAGAGAGACAGACGATAACAATGAAAATTTGTAATAAAGTCTGGAAGGGACTCCAGCTGGGGTATAATGACAGATAACTACTCACAGTAGACAAGGAAAGGCTCTCTGAGGGGGTGACGTCTGAGACAGAAAGGGTAAGTCCAGGCTGGCCTGGAAGGGTCTGGAGAACTCCGAGATCCTGGATCCTGAGCAGAAGCGAACTGCGGTAACACAGCAGGAGGGGTGGGAGGTTGTGTCAACAGATGGCTGCATTCCAGAGTAAGGGCTCAGAAATAGGATAGCACAGGCAGATGCAAAGTCAAAGGCCTCGCTACACTTAGGAAGCCGAGTATGGGATGCTTGAGTTCCAGGAGTCAAGACATTTTCAGAAAAGTAAGAGCGGTGATGGTGGTGGGGAAAGGTGTTTATTAACAATTATAACAGCTACCACCAATTAAAAAGGGTACATGTGCCAAATGCTCTGCTTACTGGGACCATTTTACAAGTAAAGAAATCCAAGGATCAAAGGCTAGGAAGGCACCCAGCTGGGAGCAGGCCGCATGGGGGACAAACTCAGTTCCGTCTGGCTCTAAAGCTCATCTTGAACCAGGATGGTGACACAGGTTGTACTCACGCTGCAGAAGCAAGGGACGACTGCAATGTGAGCTAGGAAAAGAGAACTTCACAAAGTGAGAGAAGCCAGGCGCGGGCAGCACGCCTATAATCCTGGTACTCTGGGGGGCTCAGGCAAGAGGGTTACAAATTCGGGCTTACCTACCCTGGGCATCTTAGTGAATTAACAAGGCTCTATCGGAACTGCAGATACAGCTCAGTGCAAAGGTCCTGGGCTCAATCTCCAGTACTGCAAAAAAGAAAGGGGGATAGGGACTGTGGATGCGGCTCAGAGAGAAAATATTCAGACGGGAGCAAAAAGAAGAGGGGGAGGATAGCAAAACCACAGCCACCGACTAGGAGTAAGGGAAGGCCTTCCTGTGAGGGCACGGGGCACTGACCCTGGGTAACACCATGGGCCTCTGGCGGCAAGGCTTTAGGGAGATGAGCAGCAGCTCCCAAGGGAAGTGGTCGTCTCCAAGAAAAGCTAGGTCTCAGCCAGGCAAGAAGGTAAAGGGTGCTCTTAGGAGATGCTTGGGGCGCCCAGGTGCTACATCTACAGTGGACAGACATCAGCACGGCGAAGACTGGCACATGACTTCGCCTCTGTGGTCTCTACCTCCCTGGTTTGCAAAAACCAAACGAAGTGATATTTGTGAGATGAGTAGCATGAAGCCTATCACCAAGTAAGTCCAAGCGGATACCTGAAAACCAAGTAAATGAAAGAGAGATAAGGGAAAGGACCACGAAGAGGTGAGCAAGATGGGCGTGTGCCTGCAGGGCGCACACAGGCGGAAGTGGAGGGAGCCACCGAGGGCCGCTCACTGTGGGACTGGGAATGCAGCCCTCCCGGTGGGAGAGAAGCGCCCGCCTGCAGGGTTACAAGTCCAAGTCTTCCTGCGGGAGCAGAGGAGCCAAGGGCCCAAAGGTGCACTGAACAGACTCCCACCAGGACAGAAAACACAGGACACAGTCTCTCTGCATCTCAGGGAGGGAGATCACAAGAGAAAGCACGATGTCCTAAAAACTTTTCATGTTCCTTTTATGAGATAAATATACTTGGAATCTTTTCTCATGCTAACTAAGGGCACTTTTCTCATTTTGAGCAAAGATATTCAAGGACCATTATAATTCCAGCAAGCTAAATTTTTAGCAATCTCTCAATCTAAAAGCCTTCTTAGCAAAATTGCATTTGCTGAAAAAAAATGAATAAAATCACATAACCATTTCTACACAAAAAGCTTTTCAAAGCAATTTCATCACTGTAGAATATGGAGAAATGCCATATAAATGCACAATCCTCTGTATCTCCTTAATTGTAAGGACTACAGAGTAGGGCTGAGGAAGAAGGTGTTATTTTATTTTTAGAAAACAAGGTCACTCAAGGTCACAACGGGAAACAGAAGTGGAGCCTCCGATAGTATACACCGGGCCCTCTGTCGCCGTGGCCACCAGAAAGCTAAGGGGGACAGGGTGCAGAAGTGGGCAGGGTCTCCTCAGCTCACAGCAGGTGCCAGAAGGAGCCGTTCCTACTGGACGAGTAACTCAAATATCAGTGGTTCCGGGAAACAGGAATATCTTGTACTCATCCCTCTTATGTCCATGGCTGAGAACACAGCAAAAGGCAAAGAAGCAAAAGAAAAGCACGGGAATGTATTTAAGATAACTTTGATGTGACAAGGGGCTTTACATGAGAAAAGGAGGACCCTCCCCAAGAAAGGGTAATCCTGTATATTTGTTTTCCTTTCTTTCTTTTTCTCTTTTTTTTTGAGACAGGGTCTTGCCATGTAGTTCTTATACTGCAGTTCAGGCTGGCCTCTGACTCACAGTGATCCTCCTGCCTCAGCTTCCCAAGTGCTGGGATTACTGACTTGTGAGATTTGGGTGGGTTTGATGAAGTAGAGCTACAGAGAAGAGAGACTGGATGGTGCCACACTGGAGGGACTCTGCAGGGCCTGCTGGCTCAGGTTCCTCTCTGTCCCTATGCACTCAGGAAAGGGGTGACTCTGATACAACCTTTTTGGGGGACGCAGAGAAAATCCTGCCTTGGTTTTATGACCTCCTTCATGGGAAAAGGGTGGGAGATCACTGAGAGACCCTCCTGCTTCTGCTGTTTACACAGATTCCTTCAGCTCAGAATATTTTAGGGCAGCACACCTTTAACTCCACCAATAGGAAAAGCTCACCTATTCAAACTATTAGTTCAAAATGTACAATGATTTTCAATTTTATACATTAAAAACTTACTCTTATTCTGATAATTTTCAGTAATAAGTTTATTCCTCTTTTATAATAACTACATAATACTCTGACAATTTAAATACATCTAAAAACTCAATGCAAATTAGGTAAATCAGACTACTTGTTTTGTTTACAAATTCTATTCCTTTCCATTAAGTAACACTAACTCTGCTTCCATTATTTTCAGCAAACTAAATTTATATGTGTGTGTCTATATGCATGCCTACATACTGTATTGTGAAGTTTTTATAAGTAGAGTGCCTTAGTCAATAAAATATAACCTTCTAGAAGTTAGAATATGCCATCAAACAAAAGTTTCTAAAATATGGCACAAAGCCAGAATAGTCATTATTGTACTGATGCTGTTGGAATAAAGTAGCATTAGTTCTGAGGTATTCTTTAAGAAACAAATCTAGGGGCTGGGTTGTAGCTCAGTGATAGATCATAATGCCCAGCACCAAAGAAAAAAACTAAAATACATCTCAAGAAGCAAAATGGGGCAAAAATTCCACATTATCTGAACACTATGTAAATGGAGGCTCCAACTCAACTTCAATGCCTGAAGTAACTCATACATATGTATTGTTTCACTGAGGGGATAAATGCTGTACAAAGCCTTCCACATGTATTAAAATATTTAGATTTCTTATGAACATGCACAGAAACTATAACCATAGGCAACAGAACAACATACACATAAGTGATTAAAAGCAAGGACATATCTCAAACATGTACTAAGAAAAGAAAACGTTCTGACTTTTAAAGTTCTATTAAGATGTGATACATATATATATATCTATATATCAGCTCCCCACAATGAATGCAATCATTACATACTGTAAACATATACTAATAAAAATAACAACTCTTTTAAAAAACAAAGTTCTATTTTGCCTTGCTGGCTATAAGAACATATAAAATTGTTTCCCTTATGCAATTAATCAAAGCAAGAATAACAGCATGCATGAGAGAAACTAAATTCTGTTCTCAGTGCACTTTTTGGTAATATAACCCCAGACAAGGCCAGAAGCCCTAGAAAAAGCCCCTGGTTGTTGTAACCTATAAATACAGTGTAGGGTTTTACTCTCTTTCCTTGGCAGGCTAGCTTTGGAGAAGAAATCCACTGCAACATCTGCCATATTTAGGAGTGACATAATTGGAAGCCATTTTGAGAAAGGGTTTACTGTTCAAGGCTGAACTACTCTTGGAAGCAGAATTCACAGAATGTCCACACTTCATGGTCTCTGGGGTCACCCTACCACAGCTATGAAACAATCCCAAAGAGGGGGAAGCTATTCACAAACCCCCTAGAAGGTTTACCAGCAGAGAGCTCAGGTAGCAGAGGACACAATGGTCAACAACAGCACCACCCACCGTGGTGAAAAGCCAGGCACATGTGGTTCTCTGGGTAGGCTGAGTGTGAAAGTGCTGGCATTAAGTCCCGTGAACTTTTGGCTCCCCTTGCTATCTACTTCCATCACAGAACTCATGATCTATTTGCTTTCCCCAGCTACCAAGTGTAACACTTGGGCATCTGCCACAGCCTGGGGTACATGGACAGAGGGGCCTGTGGAGCAAATGCAGTGCCTCACAAGCCCACGGTCCACAGAGCCACTTGGGAAGAGCAGTGGCTCACGATACATAGAAGGGCAATAAAGAAATTGAAAAAGCCCCTAAACTGAATACAGCCCTGAGGCAGAGAACATACCAGTGACAGGCTCCACCCTTTCCTGTGGGAAAGGCAGGACAGGATCCAGCATTTAGATAGCAAAAACTGGCTGTAGAAACTAACAGGCCTCAGCTGTGACTCATTATCTCTCCCCTATATCTGGTGGAATCCAATATATTCTAATATCTCACCAGCCCTGGAAAGAAACTACCTACCAAACATCTCAACCTGGAGGATTCTTCTGGACTCATTTCTCTTTCTCATTTGTCCGCGTTTTCTTTTTTCTTTCTTTTTGGTCTCTGCTTTCTTTTTTCCTCTTTTTCTCTCATGTGTTTGTGTGTTTCTTTTACCTGATTCTATTACTTTTTATTCTTTAACTGGATTTTTAAGCTCACTTCTCTCCTCTTCATCTTCCTTTTCTTTTGTTCTCAGATTTTACTTTACTTTTTTTTTTTCCATGTGTGGTGGCACATACCTATAATCCCAGCACTCAGGAGGCTGAGGCAGCAAGATTGCCATGAGTTTGAGGCCTTCCTGGGCTATATAGTGAGTTCATAGCCAGACTGAACTATCTAGCAAGACCCTGTCTCAAAATAAAACAAAAAAAATTTTTTATTCTTTTTCCATTTCCATTGTTAATGATTTTTTTCCATGTGGTGGCACATACCTATAATCCCAGCACTCAGGAGGCTGAGGCAGCAAGATTGCCATGAGTTTGAGGCCTTCCTGGGCTATATAGTGAGTTCATAGCCAGACTGAACTATCTAGCAAGACCCTGTCTCAAAATAAAACAAAAAAAATTTTTTATTCTTTTTCCATTTCCATTGTTAATGGTGGTATAGTCACTGCCTTTAGTAAATTGTTACTGTATGTGAATACCTGGTTTGCCTTTGAGTCTAAATTATTATTGCTGTGCATTGTTAAGAGTGGTATCAATTTTGCTTTTAATTGATTTTTACTGAGTTTCAGTACCTCATTTGTCTTTGGGTTGTCAACATTACTAATTTTCTCCTCTGAGTGGTGCTGGAAATCAAGCCCTGCGAGGAAGGCTGGACTCTAAAGAAACCAATAAAGTGGAAGGGATATCTATCCCAACAGACACAGAAATCTAAATACAGAAACACAAGAAAAGAAACCAGCAATAATCGCTAAATAGCTAAAAATTAGTAAAAGTCAATAGTAATAGTAACAATTGGGAGGGGTGGGGAAAAATATACCTTGATCTCTTTGCACATACAATGAGTGCCCTCTGCCTAGAACGCCCTCCTACAACCTGTCCAGTGAAAGCTTTTACTTATTCTTCTGCATGCAGACTCCTTCTCCTATGAGTACTTTCTGTATCTGCCTTTAGGTACAGGACTGATCATAGTGCATTATAATTAGTCGATATCTGTTTCTACACAAGGCTATAACCTCTGTCAAGGACAAGGAACATTTTTCTCAGGTTTTTTAACCCAAACACCTAAGGAATGCTAGCTAACTACACACGGACAGAATGAATTATTCCTGCCAAAGTATAATTCCTTAAGGCTACATTAGGTACAAGAAATTAATAGAGAGGAGATAAATTTATAAAAAGCTTAACTAAGATGCATGTGGTTGTTTCACCAGTAGCATCAAAACTGAATATTAGATTCACAATCCAAATGAAATGTTCTTATGTAAAATATACTTAACAGAAATCTAACTAAACAGCTCCATGTTTGATAAACTCAAATGAACAGTAACTAAGAAATTTAAACCAGTCCGGGATTTAGCTCAATGGTTCCGCTGCCTGCCTTGCAAATCCAACAGCCCGAGTTCGATCCCTGGTACCAAAAACAAAACAAAACAAAAAAAAAAACAAGAAACTTAAACCATATACTGGACAATGCAACTGATAGCACATAAATGTCATTCTAGCTCAATAACTACTCTGAATGATGATCAAGCCCTATAAAAACTCTGATGTTCACAAAAGATTCATCACAAATACCCTAAAAGACAAACTTACCAACAATGAAACCCAATCCTCACTACACCCTGCCTTCAATCCAGATGCACTTTTCAAGAAGCAATTACTAAACTGCTCAGAGGCAATATAATACTAAGTGGTCACAGACAACATAACATTCTTTATGCGAAGTTAAGGCTACTAAAATAAATGTATATGTACTTTGGGAGAACAGAAGGAAATAACAGACTCCACCTTCACAATGTTGGTTCATTTAAGCAGTCAAAGGCCAAGAAACTGTGAAGAGGACAACATAGTTGGTATTACAGTCATACGTTGGTCCTTGACTCTCTGCAACTTGTAGAATTTGGAACTCGGAGTATTTTGATCCAAACATTCACTCATCACTTGCATGGCATTCAACACACTCGGTGGAACTTCCCAGCCAAAACAATTTGTTTGGTCCTCTTTTTGGTACTCGTCACACCTACCAGGACCCATTAACCATGAGTACCACTATACTACCCAAGTCCTTGTTTTCTTTGATAGGTTCCCAGGTTATTACTTTATTTTTAAGTGTATAGACAAAGACAGAGGGAGAGGGGATTGAAAACGTGGTAAAAGGAAAAGAAGATGGAAAAAAGCTAAAAGTGGGCCATGCGTGGACCAATGACGAGAGTGCATGAAAAGCCAAGGATGACCGAACCTGAGATGAGGCCATGTAAAATGACAGCCAACCGATAAACCCCAAGTCGCTCAGGCAGGTTGTGTGTTTTCCTACATGTAATTCCTTGACACTTTCAACTTCAGTCCCAACAAGTGGTCTCCACGTGTGAAGCCTTACACCATCACAACCTGGCTTTCTGCTCAGAGTAACAGCTAGAAAGGGAGGAGGGAGCAGGACACATGGAAATGCAGCTGATTCATCTACCTTCTCCCTGCGACAGATAACAACACCCACGCCTCCAGGTCGGTGGCTGGAGACTCATTCATTCAATACTTACTAAGTGTCCGCTACACACGGAGTTTCATGGTGAGCCCTGGGACCCTTCAGACTCAGGACCAGACTTGAGTCCGTCCAGCACCTTCCAGAAACCCTCAGAATTGGCGCGTTCCTTGGGCGTAAGAGTCACGACAACTTTTCAGGCGCTTGGTATAACCCTTATTCACACAAGCAAATAATACCAAAGCAAGGCGCTCATAAAATGACTTTACAGGCACTGGCTCCAAAGGTTAAAAGACGTTGAACCTCTATGACAAAAACTCACACATTGCTACTTCATCCAATAAGTTGTCTGTGAGGGCACTGCTGTCCGTCTTACCTGCAATCTCCAAAAGCGGGGGGATGTGGTCTCCGTCTACCAGCTTCACGAAGCCAACCTGACTTCTGAAAGTGTCAATCCCTTGGAAGGGCAACGTCAGACGCCTGCCCCGAAGGACGTCTTCTACGGACGGCTTCAATTCCAAAAGCGCATCCACACCTCTGGCAGGAGGGGATCGCACTTTGAGCAACACATTAAGCAACAACACACGAAAAACCAAGTAACAAACTAATCCCTTCTGAAGGTAAAAATACCTTCTCGAGCGAACCCATATGATTAGGGCTAACATTGATTTTTAAATCGAAACTGCAGGAGTAAATTAAATCTTGATGTAATTATAATTAAAGAGTATATGTAATTATAATTAAAGATATAAAAGTAAATACTATTTTACAGTTCGTGAAGAAATTTTTACACAGTAAATATGGCATACACAACTCAAAAAGTTACTTATATATATATCCCCAAAAAAACACAGCACCTATAAAGTTTATATTGTTTATGTGGAATGTTCTGGATGTTTGAATATAACTACTAATACACAGTACTTACTATTTGAAGGCACTCTGTGAAAACTTAATACACTTTATCTCTTAAAATATGGTTTTCTTTATAAGACATTCTACTTGAATTCAAATAAAATGTAAGCTTAATTAAATTTCCCAACTGAAAGTATGTTTGTGATAGTTATTTAGCCTGTTTATTTAGGGTTACTCTGTGTTTTCAAATCTTTATGGTTCTTTGTAAAAAAAATGTTTACTGTATTATTCAATTAAACACTAAAAGATTCTGAATATTTTGAAAAGTGGGATCAATCATTTCCACCTTGCACTTTGATATAGGGACTTTATTATGGAAAATAAATTAAACTCTCACTAGAGGGCAGCAGTTACTTACAAAAGAAATAAGCATGCACCCGCAGTACAGAAAGAGCTTTCAAACACCCTTCTAATAAACCATCATTGACTTAATGCAGGTGCTGCTGAAGCAAGCACAGCCACCATTAATTTAAATTATCTTGATCAATGCTTTGTGTGGGGGAAAGATGAGGTATTTTCCTAGGTCTTTCGTATTTCTAAATTAGTCTTCCTATAAAGTATTTAACTGATTTCCTGACTCTCTTCCTCAGCTTCATTTCTCTGCTATGACATAAGGACAACACAGTGTTTTAGACCAGCCTTGTACATGTAACATTTCTCATTATCCCTGCACACCCACTTCCTAAATGTGACCTCACCTCATTGTATTTAGGGTCATTTAAAAGGACAGAGCAAGCCCGGTGTGGTGGCTCATGCCTGTAATCCCAGCACTCAGGAGGCTGAGGCAGGAGGATCGCTGTGAGTTTGAGACCAGCCTGGGCTACATAGTGAGTACCAGGTCAGTCTCAACTACATAGTGAGACCCTGTCTCAAAAAACCAATAAAAAATGTTTTAAAAGGACAGAGCATACACACTTCTAACTCAATACTGTCCCCCACTGTGTTCTGTGAGTTAAAGCATGAGACAGCAGGTCAACCGCTTGGGGCTCATCTGTCATAAACTGGGGAATTCAAGATGTTCATGTCAAAGGAAACTTTATGTCCAAGCAGGCATGAAAAAGGCCAAGACTTTTCAGAGAGAGAATTCCATAAATTATTTTTCTTTAAAGAAATACAAGCTGGGTGTGGTAGTGCACATCTGTAATCCTAGCACTCAGGAGGCTGAGGCAGAAGGATCACCATGAGTTCAAGGCCAGCCTGAACTACATAGCAAGACCCTGTCTCAAAAAAAATAAATGAACAGAAGAGAACAGAATTGAATTCCAAGACTGGTCTGGAGAAAGACTTCTTTATAATAGTACAAATTTATTTTAAGCAAATTTATATACAAAACAGAATTTTGAACCTGGAGTCCAGAACCAAAGCTTGTATTTCAAATTAAGATAGGACAGGTATATTATCAAATCACCTGCTGGATTTGACCTCTTGCATTTCTTTTTTTGGTACCAGGGATCGAACTCGGGACCTTGTGTTTCGAGACAGGCAGTAGCACCACTGAGCTACATCCCGGCCCTCTACTTTATGCTTGTTTTGATTGGGGGGAGGGTTTGATACAGGGACTTGCTATGTAGTTTAGGCTGGCCTTGAACTCATTATCTAGTTCAAGCAGATGTTGAACGTGCAGCAGACCTCCTGCCCTAGTCTCCTGCGTGCTGGTATTGCAGGCACGCACATCACACCTGGTATGTGTTTCTATTTCTTTCATCTAAACTGTGAGGACATAAATGACCTTGGGCAATATTTACCTGAATGGATTTGACTTAAAAAAAATAGTCCCTGCATATTCCATATCCAATCCACTAACCAATACTTTATTAAACACTAATGCATGAAACCATGCTTTAAAAAGTAAAAATAACTAAAGGACAAGTGACGGACAATATAGGTAGCTTCTATATTATATGGGATAGGATCAAAGATTGGAGACTTTTAAAAATCCTCCATATAAACAATGTCTTTCCTGAAAACAATCAACCTGACTCTACTTAGGCGCCCACACTGAGGCAACATCACCACTTCTAAGCTGACACCTCCGCCCCTCCAGCACGTGGCGGATCTATTCCAATTGCTGAAGGTCTTAAGAGAGAAGACTGAGGTCCTCTGAGAAAGGAGTGCTACTTCAAGGCTGCCCTTGGACTTGAGACTGCAACACTGGACCGAGTCCTTAAACAGTTCTCCACACACACAGACACGCCTGGGGACAGCCAGACGGCCAGCACTGGCCACTTCCCTAGAGAACACTGCAAACACACTGTTCTCGCACACTCTGGCGCTCCTCCTGCCTGCTCGCTATTCGTTCCCTGGGTCACACTTCTTTGGCTTCTCTCCTCACAGGAGCATCTGTGTTTCCTTCTGATGGGCAAGGCCACAGCCACCGTACGTCCATCCACAGGTGCTATCTATCTGAATAAATTAAAGTCTCTGCGCCTCTCTGCCCTGGAAGGGTGCCCAAGACTGCTGTTAGGAAGACAGCTTGGGACAGAACAGAAGACCGAATTCTAAAGACACAGATAATGATCACATGTAGCAAGGTAGTCTGAGTTATTCGTTTATTTTGTTTTCTCTCTTCTATTTTACCTTTTCTTCACCCTCCCCTAATCCAAGCCTTGTTCTTCATTCCTAAGGGGAACAGGTATGTCAAGGTGTAAAACAGTAGTCATCTACAATCATTCTGGCCCTAGCCTGGGTTTCATCAACGAGCTACACAGAAGTCGCAGAGTAAGGGGCACTGGCAGTCTCCCAAAGAGCTGGGGAAACAGCCAAGTTTGCCACCCCAGGCTGGAAAGCAGAGAGGGAAGACTGCTATTCCACCTTTAGCATGACCTTGGAATGGGACTCTAAGAATGACTGAGGTGAAATTGAAACTGCCCACTCCCCTAGGGAAACAGCAGCTCTGATGGCTACATTATCAAGTGCCTACCATGTGCCAGGCCCTGTACTAAGAGCTCGTACCTGGGTTGGTAGTATTATTTTCTCTGTGTACTAAGATAGTCAGTGAGTTTCCCAAACCAAGCAACTAATGAAAGGTGGCTGAACAATAGTCCCAGAAGTTTTTCCCAGAATCCCAACCTAGACTGGAGAATCAAACTCCAGAATGGTCATATAATTAATGAGGGCAAAACAGCTGTGTAACCAAGCGCTACCATTTGACAGTAACACAGTGAAAAAGTCTAGAAGAAAAATGTCTCAATAATTCTATATATTATTAACTGGGATAAAGAATATTTCTTTCAAATTTCAATGACTTTGAGTTCTACTATGTTTATGCATACTGAAGTAATAATATGAAAATAATATTCCAGGACATTGTATTACTCACATGTTCACTTCATCTTCATTTAATAACTGCATCACTAGCAGAGTGATATGAAAGGAACCATCGCCCACCATTGCTTTGGCCAGTCGCTTATCTTGTTGTATTATTGCATTTTGCAGGGTCTTAATTTCTCCTGTAATCTAACCACATGTCCAAAAACAGAGACAGGTCAGCAAGAGTTTTATATAGCAAATTATAAATCAGAAAGAAAAACAACGCCAGGTATGGTGAGGATCCTTGCGAGTTCAAGGCCAGCCTGGACTACATGGCAACACCCTGTCTCGAGATGGACAGACAGACGGACAGACAGAAGGGGAGGGAGGGAGGAGGGGGGAAGAAAGCGAGGGAGGAAGATAGATATCACCACAATCAGAGCGATTCTAAGATCATGCTACCACACTAATACTGACTGTCAACTTGTTCACACACATGCAGGATACCTGACTTAGAGGACTTTAACAGGATGGACTCCTCTTTTGTGTCTTTAGTTGCCCTGTGGTGGCTGCCTCAATGTCCAGAATTAATTAAAAACATGGACCTCCCATGGGCATTTTGACTTTAGGGAAGAGCCCGAAGTTGCATGGGGCCACACCCAGTGAATAAGGTGGGTGAGGATGTACCCTAATGTTTTCTTTTTTGGGGGTACCGGGGATTGAACTCAGGTCCTGTGCTTGCGAGACAGGCAGTGGAACCACTGAGCTAAATCCCCAGCCTGCACCCTAATGTTTTTAAGAGCCTGGCACTCAGCAGCAACATCACTGTAGTTTTGATCACACCTCACAAAGACACTCACGAAAGAGGTCTTCCAGAGCTGCTTCAGAAAGTGGCAAGGACAGTGGGATAAGTGTCTTCCAAGGGAGAGGGAATATGTGGTGGGGACGGATGCCGATGTATCTTTTACCATAAAATTTGTATTCGATATTCGCTGTATATTTTGACCACCTGTTCTGGCTTGCGTCTAGAGGTCAGTGCCTAGGGAACTGCAAACATGAAGGAAGTGGGACTTGTGACTAAACTGCCTTAAGGGCACTATTGCTGAAGGCAAACCACGGTGACATCGAAGGTGGTCACAGGCCAAGGCTAGGTCTCTTCACTAAGCGGACGAAACAACAGTGTTACTCAGAATGGCTTCTGCAACAACATGGATCCCCGCGTCAGGTGTAATCAGGCAGAGAACGTGGAGAAGAAGCTTGATTCTCATTTTTGTGAAAGGAGAGAGTCTCTGTCACGGCAAGTCAGAGCCTAGGACAGCATCTCAGGATGATGTGCTCAGTCACATCCCCCAGATAATGGGAACCCTGTTCAGGGCAAAACAACTCTTCCAGTATCCGAACAGGCTGCTGTGCTCATGATTCAGTATTTTGCTTCTCTCTGCTTTTTATGAATTTCTGCTTCTCCTGCTGGCCCCTCTCTTTTTCCTCTTCTCTCAGGGTACTTCCGCTTTCACAGGGCTTTTGTGCATTCCCTTTTCTCTGCTTTTTCTGGGTTTGCTATTTTAAATGCAGACCGCTCTCTGGCACACTCACATCTAGAAGCTGACTAGAACTGGATCTAACCAGAAGTGGCGAAGGGAGGAAACATCCCTCTCACTGTCTCAAAGGAATGGTTCCTGAGAGGAGCAGGGTGAAGTGTTTCACCTGGATGCAGTTTGTAATAATTTTCTAACATTCACACGTGGAATGCTTTAAACTCTGTATCCATGGTTATTCCTGTCCTCCGGAATCAAGAAAGATGCTAGTGGTCATTCTTATCGAAATTATTGCTATCTTAAAAAATCTTAAGGCTGTGGGGAATCGGTCCTCAGATGCCCTTCACCTGGGGGCAACTACTTCTAACAGAGATGGGATGTTCCCTGCTTTCTTCTTTCATGAAGATACTCTGATAAACTCAAGGAGAAACTTTTGGCTTTTAACTTCTGGCTTATAACTTTGGAAATAACATAACCTCTTTCAAATTATGATATCTAGAGAGATGGAGAAAACTCCTCATGCCAGTGAAAAGATTAAAATGGAAAGGGGGGAAATGCTATATGCAAATATGAATGGCCACCTTGGAAACTGCAACATTATTTATCAACTAAAAATAGAAGATGTTAAGGGCCAGGGATACAGCTCAGTGGTGCTGTGCCTGCCTCCTCCCAAGCACAAGGTCCTGAGTTCGATCCCCAGTACCAAAAAAAAAAATTTTTTTTTAAAAGATGTACTTTGTCCATGAATCTATTGATGGACATATAGGCCACCTCCAAGATACCTTACCATCTTTAACGAGGGTCGTGAATAATTTTTCTTTATCACCATGTATTTTTACAATGAATTCACACCAGGCTTGGTGGCACACCAACTTGTAATCACAACACTCTGGAGGCTGAGGCAGGAGGATTGCAAGTTTGAGTCCTGCCTGGGCAACTTAGTGACTCAGCAAGACCCTGGCTCAAAATTTTCAAAAAATGTTTAAAGGGCTGGGCAGATAGCTCAGTGTGAAGGTCCTGAGCTCAATTTCCAGTACCACAACCAATCAAAAAATTCGCATCACCTAAAAAACCCCAGTACTTCTCTATTCCCTATAATCGGAAAGAGAATAAGAGACGAAATGGTGTTTTCCCATGAGGACATATTAAAGCCACTTTAAAATGGAGAGAAGGCCTGGAAAAATCCCTGAGCAAACAAAAGGAATTAGGTCTTAAATGTCTCAATGAGGTTAAATATAGCTTGAATGTTGCTTAAATTGAAAACACAAGCAAGACTTGAGCCGTGTGATCATTTCTGCTTATATCACACAGAAACACACATGACATTCAGCCAATCGGAAACAGCTGACCAATATATGATCATGTGACCTAACAAGGACAACCAAAACAGGTGATTTTGTAACTGCAACCAATGAAATAATTTCTTTGCATTCCACATTTTCCCTGTAAGTACACAGCTCTGGCACTATGAATCTGAAACACTAAAGCTCTTTCGGTCTGCTGTTCCCAATCCACGAATGGCTTCTGACTCAAACGCATTAAAACTTGACTGTGCCCCACATTTTTCCATTTGCATTTTGATGGCAGTGGTGGGATTCCAAAGAGACAACCGGGGTCCCCCAGGAACATCAAGGAACCAAGCAAAAGGACACTGGTGAACACCATTTGCAGCCCGCCTCTGAGGCCCAAGGTTTTGCTTCCAGAGCCCTCTGAATTCACTCGTGTAGCTCCAGTTCCAGCTGGAACCACAGGTCAAATTGGGTGCTCAACAGGAACTGAGCAGCCCCAGCTGGAGGAGACCTCAGGAGGTAAATTTTAGAAAGATGAGGTATTATGGGTTCATCTGCATTTAAGGAATCTGGGACTCCTCCATCTGGAGCTCCAGCTAACTTTATGTTTAGAAATTATGGAGCCTGTATCCAGGCCTTTCTAGAGAAAGAGATACAGACATCAGAGTGGGAAAATGTACATCAAACTTCATTTGTGGGATATATTGGAAAAGAAGGCATGCCCAATACCTAGGAGACAGAGGGATTTTGTTGTTTTGTTTGGGGTTGGTATTTACATCTAAGAACTCACGTATGCTAAGCATACACCCAACCACTGAGCTTCTTGCCCTGAACCTGCTAATCTTTTTGCTCAAATACCCTTGTGCACCAACGGTAAAAAAAAAAAAAGGTAAATTAGGCCAATGCCTTAGTAAGTTAGGCCCTCAGAACAGCTGGTTCCTGTGAAGACTTTTACTCCTTGGTCAAAAACTGAACTCAGACGCTTAGCAAAGATTTTCCAAATCCCAGAGAAAACCCGCAAAAGCTGACTAAGAAACTCAGAATCCTCACAGCAACCTATGGCCCTGGACTTCCAGGACCTTGCAATCACAGAAATGGATTAACTGGCTGAACAGGATGGAAGATGGGTGAGGACAGCCTCAAGGAAGGGCCCAAAAGATGCCAGAAAAGCAGCTGAAAACCTCTTAAAAGATACACCCATTGTCTTCCCACAAAAGACTCCATGGTCTATTATCCTGCCATGTAAACAGAAAAGATGACTCAGTCTCTCCTTACTGGGCTAGATTGGAAATCTCACTGGATAAACATGCAGGTCTCAACCACAGCAGGGAGCACTGTGTTTCTTACTGGAACTGAAACAGCCCTGATGGTCTTCATTTACCAGTGGGCTCTGGGGCCAGAGGGCAGTGACCTAATTTTTTAAAAAAAGTTAAAATGAATCACATATTCAAACCCAGCCTGGGTAACTTATCAAGACCTTGTCTCAAAATTTTAAAAAATAAAATAAAAATTGCTGGCAGTGTAGCTCAGCACAAAGGCCTTGGATCTAAACCCCAGTGACACACAAAAAATAAAATAAAATAAAAACTAAGACTGAGAAGACCAGAAAAAGATCAAATGCTGAAAGGAAAGAATCTGATGCTTGTGTCTTCACAGCTCAACAACTACAGGGACGCTGACCAGAAGACCTCCTTATCTCTTATACTTAAAAGCAAGAGGTCCTAAACAAAGAAATCCTGTACCTCAGGACGCCTGTCACCACTGTGAAGTTACCTCACCAGGGATGAAGACTGCCTGCTTTTACTCCCGTCTTCTCAGGAGCCTACTCCTTTGGACACACACTGCTCCCCAGGAGATCTGATTCCCAAGGGCTCTATTATAGCGATAAAGACCACTGCTGGCCCGGCTGCCACTGGAACCAGAGGTCACAGCACATGCAAGCTTTCTAAAAGCAATGGCAGTGGCAGCTAAATGGTTAGAAACCTAATCTAGCCTTGTGTTAGAGAATAAACTTTACCCAAAATTTCATAAGCAGTCAAAACTTACTAATCTGTCAACCTACAGGTAGCTAAAAATTAAGCCTTCCTAAGCCAGAGGTAGTGGTGAGCACCTATAATTCCAGCACTCAGGAGGCTGAGGCTGAAGGATCATGAGTTCAAGTCCAGCCTGTAGCTACCAAGGAAGTTCAAGGCCAGCTTCGTCTACATATAGTGTGACCCTGTCTCCCCCCACCCAAAAAAAAGTTTAAAATAATTTTAAAATTGAGTCTTCCCTACAGATGTCACAAAACAGATAGCTTTCCCAAAATGATTGAATAAAGCTCTCTTTGTACCTACCCCATCCAGTGACTAAGATTTGTTTTCATTCTGTATCAATACAAAATGTTCAAACTTACACCTTATTTTTGTTAGGAACTTTTACTACTGTTTGAAGTTTGGCCAATCTCACTGACCAGAGTCATCGCTGGCAATGCAGTCAATCTAGATGAACGAGAAGAGCCACAGCTAATGACAGAAACTGTCCTCATATGGACCTGGGGGAGCCACGCTGCTTTAGCCACGCTAGCTTTACAAAAAGGTTGACACCCTCCCCCTGGCAGGCTTGTTGATACAACAGAAACAAAGGGATGGTCTACACCAGGGATGGTGAACCTTTTAAAGCCTCCAATGATAACCAACAGTGGGCTGGGACACACGTGCCCAGGTTCGCCACCACTGGTCTATACTATCGATTTCACTACTGATAATGTGTATCCATGTATAGTACACTTTAACAGAACTGGCCTAATCTAGACAGTGTTCCAGATTCCCTCTGTAATCAAGCTTGACACGTTTTATAGAGATAGGGCCCCGACAGGCAATGACAGACATAAAATCAGAACACGACCATAATTCCTTCAACCATATCATCAGAAAACTCATTGGAACTAGACATGCGCTCCATGCAACTGCTCTACAGTTCTGTATCATACAGTAAATGACTACATGGATACAGAGTGTATTTGGAAAGGAAACCAATCCCCTTAATCACTAAGGATAAGAGTTACTTTGATCAGGCCGGGGATTTTGCTCAGTGGTTTTGCCCCTTGCCTCACAAGCTCAAGGTCCCAAGTTTGATCCCTGATACCCCCCCAAAAAGTTACTTTTATCAAATACACAGAATTTTTTGTCTCCTCCATCTTAAACCATAGCCACTCAACCTGAATCGATATAGATGCAGGAATCACAAATAAAGAACAAATTTTTTAAATCACTTCAAGACCAGTCATGCATCCTCCAAAAAAAAAGCAAAGGCATTTGAGGAAAGAATAAACTGATTGCTAAGCATGAGAAAAGATGAAGGAGGCATCTTCATCTTCAGGAGGGATAAAGAGAGGTGGTAGAAAACAAGAGTAAGAAAAAGACCAACAGAGATACAAAGAGTCCATCTGCTATGGAGAGGCGTTAAGGGCATAGATGTGGGTACTGACCCAAGAAGCAGAACATCAATGGGAAACGGATTTCAGTTCCATCCAAAATGGATTCTTCGTCTTACTGGGGACTATGTGCTGTGTGTCCTCCTTGTGTTAGAAAGCTGGTCCCCAGTGAGGTAGTGCTGACCTACGGGAGGTGTGTAGGTTATGGGGACAGTGCCCATCTTGAAAGGATTGATGCCATCATTTCAGGAGTGGCCTCTTTACAAAAGGGCAGGCTTGGTCTTCCCTTGTCCTCTCTTGCTCTCTAGTCTCCACCAAAGGATGACACAGCAAGACTCTTACAGATACCGGCTGCTCCATCTCGGGTTTCCCAGCCTCCACACATGTGAAAATAAGTTTCTATTCTTCATGAAAAACAGTCATTGTTCTAAGCTCAACAGTAGTTACATGCAAATTTAGGACAGTGTTCAAGATTCCATCCATTTGTACATTCAGCATCTCCGTGCAGTCTCTTGCATGCTAAAATAGTTTGGGACCATTAGTGTCTTTGAATTACCCAGTAAATTGTAAAATTACAAATTAAAAACTGCAACATTGAAGCCAGGCATGGTGATACACGCCTATAATCCCAGCACTCGGGAAGCTGAGGCAGGAGGATCACTTCGAGTTCAAGACCAGCCTGGGCTACATAGTAAGTTCCACGTCAGTCTCAACTACATAGTGAGACCCTTTCTCAAAAAGAAAACCTGCAACACTTTGAAGACCACTGTCTTGACAAAGTCATTTTAATACTTACCATGGGGAATTAACCTCAACCCTACAAAAAATTCTAAAGTTAATCTAATCAAGCAATATATTTCTAACTACACTTTGATATTTCAGATTAGTATATTCCTTCATACATCTAAAGGCTTTTAAGATGCATTTTATTCCTAATTACATTCTTAAAAAGGAAAGAGAGCCCTAACTGCAGGTCATTTTTTAGAAGTACCACTGTCATCAAAAGCCAAAAGAAACTAAGTTTTACAGTCACTGTTTAAAACTCTACAAAGCTATTAAAGCTTATCTGTCACCATAACTCCAAGCCATTGGGAGTACTGCACAAAGTACATTATTTAGATGTAGATAAAGTCAAATGTAAATATGGCATTGAAAGAAATGTCTTAAAACAACTTTATTGATATCTTTAATATTGCATTCACTGAGTACTTTCAGTTAACAGAATAAAAGCAGACACCATCTGCTAAACATCATCAAGCTGCACTCTACATGCCTAAAAATAATGCAATTAGAATATTCATTTTTATAACTTTTTCATTTTCTAATAAACTCACAATATATATGAATTCCAAAAATGCAATAAAGTTAGTGTGCTTCTGGCTGAAAAAGATGAATTCCATTCTAGTACATGGTAAAAGAATGTTTTGGGCCTCATCTTTCAACACTTGGCTTGCAAATTCTTCCAAGCGTGTGTTGTGTGTGTGTGTGTGTGTGTGTGTGTGTCCTAAATTTTTTGCCTTACTAAGAGTCACTGTAATTATCCTATCAACGTGCTGCCTGGGGCTGGGGGGGTAGCCCAGTGGTACAGCACTCCCCTCACAAACATGAGCCCCTGGGTTCAATTCCCAAGACCACAAAAAATAGTAATAATACTTCTTAAAATACTACCTAACTTCTCTTCAAAGCTGAATACTCTCATTTTTCTTACCTGTCCACAACCATTAAAAGGGTTTGAAAGCTAGTCATATAACAATAGCTGGAATAAATTTTTAAAATCATCCTCAAATAGAAGAATGCTCTACATAAAATAACTACAATGACATCAAATACTTTTTACTATTCTATTTCCCAGAAAAGAACTGAATGTACTAATTGCCCATATTTTCATAACGCAGCAACTTTTCACATTACAAAAGGATGTACCACAGAATTAAAACCTTTTAAAAGTCCTGAAAATAATCTTTTCCACTGGCAAATTTAAAACTATAAAAAAATTAACACACTCCTAATTTCATCAGCTTCTGATTATTCCTTGCTTTTTTTCCAAGGTCGATTTACCTCACTCAGGGATGGCCAACCTACCGCACATGCCGCAGTGGGTTATTTGCATCACTGAAAGCTCTAGAAGGTCCACCCTGCTGCCTTCTGTTGTCACCTGCTACAGTCTGGATCGCCAATGGCCCTCAACATCCCACATGCTACACGGGCCGAGGGCCTGGCTGCTGCCGTGGCACTTTGGTGAGACGGTGGAGCCTTCCAAAGGTGGACCGGAGGGAGACATGCAGGGGACTCTTGCAGGAGACTATGGGACCCCAGACCAGCCCCTGGCACTTCTCCGTCTTCAGCTCGAGGCTGTGACTTGTGCCTTTCTGCTGTGCCACATTATCCCACCAGGGTGCGCTGCTTCCCCACCGCCTCAAAGTAAAGGGCTCAATCCATGAACTCAGACTAGAGTTTCCCAAACTGTGAGCCCTTGTGAAACTTTTCTGCATCTAAATTAGTTACCTTGGGCATTCTGTTACAGTAACAAAAATCCGATTAAGACACCACCTCACATAAGAAAGTAGATAAAAACTATGTAAGTAGGAACTAAGTAACAGTGAAATAATTCTAGTCAGTTAAGAAACATTTAAGATTTACTATGTCCTCATCAAAATGTTTTTCTCCTTTCATCTTTAATGTGAAGAAACACATGCTTGTATGCATCTCTGAAACTTTTATGTAGCCATTCTAATACACTTCCCAGGTCTAATTCTCTCTCCTTTCTTTTTGTACAGGGTTCAAACTCAGGACCTTGCGCTTGTGCGGCAGGCAGCGGCACCACTGAGTTAAATCCCCGGCCCCCCGTTCTAATTCTAAAAATAAGAAGTCAAGACTCTGTCATTACAGATTTTCCATTATTACAGAATTCCAAACGTCTAAGAATGTGTCTGTATTCAAAGACCTGTGTAATTCTGAATGGTTTTGCTTTAAAACTAGATGCCAACAAACAGAGGCCAAAAGTAGAACGACTCATTGTGAAAGTGCTGGCTCCCAACAGCCCCTGTGCAGGTTGCTTAATTGGCATCTGGAATTCAGTCTTCCGCTGAAACAAGGTCACCAATGCTGCCCCTTTTCCCATGCCTCCTTACAAAGGCGCCTAAGCAGTTTTAAAAGAAAATTAACATTAGATACTTTAAAACAAACTACACAAAAAGGCTTATGCAAAAGATACAAAATATGTCTCCTCCTGTCCAATTCTTCCATTGCCTCCATATCTGTGTGGAAGTTCTCCAAGCCTCCTGCTACCTAAAACTAAGTCTCTTGAGAGAAAGTCATTGAATAAACCTGCGTTTCCCACTATTAGACGCTCCTATTGCTGCCAAAACAATGATTTACAGTGAACCCATACGGTGAAACCTGCATTTGGAGCGCTGTATTTATTAGGCACCCTAAGAGTCCTCGATCTCAGGCTGTAGCTCAGGGGTACAGCGCCTGCCTAGTACTCACAAGGACCCAGCTTCCACCCCCAGCACACGGCAAAAACACGAGTTCTGACTCAAATTTGCCACCATGCAAACCACCTTTACTCCTAAAACGACAGTACTGTGTGCATGTGTGTGTGTGTGATTGCAGGCCTACCGTGGGGCAAGCTCTAGGGTGGGTACTAACAGCGCATTAAAACATTTTGTGAGGAAGGCAAGTGTCCAACTGCAAAGGTGACAAATGACAACCGGAAAGCCGTCCATGCTGCGGGTGGAGCAAGAGGAAGAGGGAAGCTGACAGGGTGAGGGGCCCTGGGGAGAGGCCTGAGGATCCCAAGGAGAGAGAAAACTCCCCCTGCCTGGGAAGAGGGAAGCCAGGGAGGCCAGGGAACCGCAGACAGGATGAAGCAGAAAGCTAGGCTGGCAGGGAGCAGCCAGGAGAGGGGGAAACGGAAACCAGCGGGGTGGTCCTGGAGGCTCTGAGCAGGCCGGAGGTGGGCTCACACCAGGGCTTGGAAAAGAATCACCCAGGTCAGTACTGGCACCAACAGAAGCTGACGCAGAGGTTAGGTCACTGGGCGACACCACGAAGGAGCTGGTGACACAGGTGTCGTCGTCTAACAACCCCTCCAGCGCCCACACATCCTCACAAGAGTGCAGACGCAGAAGCAAGGCCTCAGTGTGCAGGTGCACACCTGTGATCCCAGCACTAGAGAGGCTGAGGCAGGACGGTCACCACAAGTTCAAGGCCAGCCTGGGCTACATAGCCAGAAAAACAAACAAACAACAACAACAAAAAACTATCCAAACAACTTGCAAGAATATCATATAATTTTGTTATCACCTAAACACTTTCATTCACCCACCAAAGGAATCAAATATGTATTACTAAAACCAGGATATGATGCGTCACTGTGTCAAATCTAAAATCGACTACGGCTATATAATTTTTCTCTCTTTATATCTCTTTCCAACCCAGCTAAACTGTATTCACAGGGTAGATTGTTCCTCGAATGGCCCAACAGTAGTATTATTTTTCTTTTGATACTGCATTTCTTTGATTTCCATTTTATTTGCTCTCTGAATATTCATTAGCCAGACCAGGGTAGTGGCTAGGTGGTAGCGTTCATGTCTAGCGTATGTGAGATCTTGGGCTCCACACTCAGAACCTCAAACGATGAATGAATAAATTAACAAATAAAGAGTATTCACTAGTATCCTCTAGAAACATTCCAGTTAAACCAAGAGAAGCAATCTGAAAATGCACCTAATCAAAGCAATGAAAGCCCACAATCAATAATTTTGATCTGGCTCTAAAACTGGGCTGAAATGCAAAAACAGTCTTCTAAAGGAGGTGCTCTTTCTTACAAGTTTCTCAGCTCGGCACTGGCTCACACCTGGAATCCCAGCACCAAGGGAGGCTGAAACAGGACCATCACGAGTTCAAGTTCTACCTGGGCAACTTAGCAAGACACTGTCTCAAAACGAACAAACAAACAAACAAACACAAAGATAGGGCATTTGGCTCAGTGCAAAGACACTGGGTTCAATTCCCAGTAGCGGGGAAAAAGAAAAAGAAAAAGATTTTTAGTATGAGCTACCTGGCTGGTACCATCTTCCCCTATTCATATCACATTTCACATTTATCTCTCAGATTCTTAACAGGTTTCTACTGAGTGTTCCATGCCACATCAAGTCTGCCACAGGTTGAACATTTCTAATCCAAACTCTGAAATCAACAGTGCTCGAGAATATAAAACTTTCTGAGGGCCAACAAGATGCCACCAATAAAAAATTTCACATGTGCCCTCATGTGGATGGGTCACAGTCCAAACGCAGGCACACTATAAGTTACCGTGTAAGATTACTTCCAGGCCCTACGTATGGCGTATTTGAAACAAGTGATTTCCACATTCGGACTTGGGTCCCATCCCCAAGATATTTCATTACGTCTTTGAAAATCTTCCGAAATTCAAAATGTATCATACTTCTGGGCCAGAGCACCTTTGGATGAGGGACACTCAACCTATACAGCAGTTAGCTTTTAACTAGAGTAGTTTTTAAAGAAATGGTTGTAATAATCTGCGCCACAAAAGGGACTAAGTAACCAGAAACTGCAGTTTACTCCACCCCAGAGATTTCAGAATCTTCTTTTCCCATCTGATCACTTGTCTCTACTTCTGAAAGTTCCCCCGATAAAGTGAACAAGTGCTTGGAAAGCACTGTCATGCCATCTTGGTCCAGCAGCTTTAGCAGAACTGTTGTTTAAATCTGAATGCTGGGCTGGGAATGTGGCTCCACGGTAGACCACCTGCCTGGCATGCATGGGGTCTCAGTAAAAACAGCATTAAAAAAATGGTACCTTTTTGTTGGTGATCGGAATGGACAGGAAATAGTTGGGTTGATAATCTTTATGGTGTTTTTTCCTCTTGTTTTCTTGCTCACTCTTAATTGACTCCTTTTCTTCACTCTTCTTTGAGTTTATCTGAGGCACATCAGTGTCTAGAAGAAAAACAGCAGCTAACAATGTGTGTGAACGTTTCAACAAAGATGATATAGTCGGAAAAGGAAAGCAGCAGCATATAAGTGCCAATCACTCATAACTGTCATTTTTAAAGCTAAAGCAGGGGTTGGCAAAAACTTCTATAAAGGACACATATTTTTTAGTATTTGCAGATCATATATGGTCTCCATCCCAAATACGCAACTCCAAAAAAACATAAATGAAGTGGTATAGCTTTGTTTCAATAAAACTTTATTTACAAAGCAGCTAGTAAGCCTGCGGGCACAGTGTGCTAGCCCCTGGTCTGAGGTCCAGCTAACAACCATTTCCTCCTATGTGCCACAGCTTTTCCCACCCTGGGAAACATCACTTGTTCATCCACCCCCAATGACCTACCCTTCCCCTGCTAGGGCACACCCCTAAAGTCTCCACCACCCTTAGGGGACCAAGGCTTAACACACTGGTTTTGGGACAGTCAAGACTCAAACTGGAGCACTTACGATCAGGTACAAAGGTGTCCAGAGTCAATTTCAAAGCTTTCCCACTGGTCTAACCTGGGACAATTTGAGCATCAAATCGAGTAACAAATTTAGTGGTATGAAGTACATCACTCAGTGTGATACAATAATAAAAAGAAAATTAAAACTAAAAACTCACAGTCACCTTTGAAGGAGTCCAGAGAACCATGACTAAAAATCTGATGACAAAGGGAATAAAAACAGGACCATCACGAGTTCAAGTTCTACCTGGGCAACTTAGCAAGACACTGTCTCAAAACGAACAAACAAACAAACAAACACAAAGATAGGGCATTTGGCTCAGTGCAAAGACACTGGGTTCAATTCCCAGTAGCGGGGAAAAAGAAAAAGAAAAAGATTTTTAGTATGAGCTACCTGGCTGGTACCATCTTCCCCTATTCATATCACATTTCACATTTATCTCTCAGATTCTTAACAGGTTTCTACTGAGTGTTCCATGCCACATCAAGTCTGCCACAGGTTGAACATTTCTAATCCAAACTCTGAAATCAACAGTGCTCGAGAATATAAAACTTTCTGAGGGCCAACAAGATGCCACCAATAAAAAATTTCACATGTGCCCTCATGTGGATGGGTCACAGTCCAAACGCAGGCACACTATAAGTTACCGTGTAAGATTACTTCCAGGCCCTACGTATGGCGTATTTGAAACAAGTGATTTCCACATTCGGACTTGGGTCCCATCCCCAAGATATTTCATTACGTCTTTGAAAATCTTCCGAAATTCAAAATGTATCATACTTCTGGGCCAGAGCACCTTTGGATGAGGGACACTCAACCTATACAGCAGTTAGCTTTTAACTAGAGTAGTTTTTAAAGAAATGGTTGTAATAATCTGCGCCACAAAAGGGACTAAGTAACCAGAAACTGCAGTTTACTCCACCCCAGAGATTTCAGAATCTTCTTTTCCCATCTGATCACTTGTCTCTACTTCTGAAAGTTCCCCCGATAAAGTGAACAAGTGCTTGGAAAGCACTGTCATGCCATCTTGGTCCAGCAGCTTTAGCAGAACTGTTGTTTAAATCTGAATGCTGGGCTGGGAATGTGGCTCCACGGTAGACCACCTGCCTGGCATGCATGGGGTCTCAGTAAAAACAGCATTAAAAAAATGGTACCTTTTTGTTGGTGATCGGAATGGACAGGAAATAGTTGGGTTGATAATCTTTATGGTGTTTTTTCCTCTTGTTTTCTTGCTCACTCTTAATTGACTCCTTTTCTTCACTCTTCTTTGAGTTTATCTGAGGCACATCAGTGTCTAGAAGAAAAACAGCAGCTAACAATGTGTGTGAACGTTTCAACAAAGATGATATAGTCGGAAAAGGAAAGCAGCAGCATATAAGTGCCAATCACTCATAACTGTCATTTTTAAAGCTAAAGCAGGGGTTGGCAAAAACTTCTATAAAGGACACATATTTTTTAGTATTTGCAGATCATATATGGTCTCCATCCCAAATACGCAACTCCAAAAAAACATAAATGAAGTGGTATAGCTTTGTTTCAATAAAACTTTATTTACAAAGCAGCTAGTAAGCCTGCGGGCACAGTGTGCTAGCCCCTGGTCTGAGGTCCAGCTAACAACCATTTCCTCCTATGTGCCACAGCTTTTCCCACCCTGGGAAACATCACTTGTTCATCCACCCCCAATGACCTACCCTTCCCCTGCTAGGGCACACCCCTAAAGTCTCCACCACCCTTAGGGGACCAAGGCTTAACACACTGGTTTTGGGACAGTCAAGACTCAAACTGGAGCACTTGCGATCAGGTACAAAGGTGTCCAGAGTCAATTTCAAAGCTTTCCCACTGGTCTAACCTGGGACAATTTGAGCATCAAATCGAGTAACAAATTTAGTGGTATGAAGTACATCACTCAGTGTGATACAATAATAAAAAGAAAATTAAAACTAAAAACTCACAGTCACCTTTGAAGGAGTCCAGAGAACCATGACTAAAAATCTGATGACAAAGGGAATAAAATGGGCATGTATCTAGCCTTTTATTATAACCAGATAATTCTATAGTAAATATTCTACAGTAAATAAAATAGCTAAGATAAAGTTCTTTAAATGTCCAGCTAATAAAGGCAAATACACAGAGATAAAATATCCTCATTTTGAAATGCTTAACAAAGCAATAGATCAACCCAGAGATCATCAACAGATGATCCACCAGGTAGAAAGCTGACAGGAAATTTCAGTAATGGAACATGGAGACAGTAAGACCTGGAGCCACTGATCAGTCCTAAAGTCACAAAAAAGAGACAAGCAAACATTGTTCTACTCATATCACACTATGGAAATTCAAAATATCTCTGGTCAGGGGTGGTGGCACACGCCTGTCACTCCAGCACTGAAGGCTGAGGCAGGAGGATCGCTGCAAGTTTGAGGCCAGCCGGAGCTACACAGTGAGCTCAAGGCCAGCCTGAACGACAAAGCAAGACATTGTCTCAAAATCAGAAAAAAAAAAAATTAAGTACTTTTGGAGCATTCTTGTCAATATGCCAAATATAATTAAGCCTCCCTTTCTAACTATTAGTTTACTAGAAATATGAGGAGCAAAAAATATGTAAAATGATCAGGAGAATGTCTATACAGCCTGACTTCCTCAACCACACACCCACACACACACGCACACACACACACACACACAATAAAGGCACTAACTTAGGACAACTCTTCACAAACTTTATAAACTAACCAATTATACCCTCGGTTCCAAACTCTCAGTCCAGTTTCTCCCACCTTATCTTCCTCAGCCCCACTCACACACTTCAGCCATCCTCCCTCCAACAACCACAACCACACACACACACACACGCACACACACACACACACACACACAGAAAACAGATTTATAGAAGGAAACAGAGTCAAGATATGCAGGAATCACAGTGTGACTATGATCAAAGCCTAACATATGTGCTTAGGGAAATGTCACAGTGAAGCCCATTAACTTGTACAACAAATCTGAGAATCTGAGTTAATACTTTGAATGACAATAAAAAGAAATAATAGGCTCTCATTGGCAAAAACCAAAAGTGAATACCTGACTATACCCATCTACAAAAGAAAGAGATTTACCAAGTATGATGCATTGGTTCCTATCGAATAGGTTTTTTAAATCCGTGATACAATCAGAGACTGACTGGATGGATAATTGGTGAGAATAGAAATTACTACTATTTATTGGTACAGGGATGAGTTTGTAGGTACACTTTTCAAAAAAGCTTTCTTGGCCAGGGGAAGTAGCTCAGAGGTAGAGCATTTGTCTAGCATGCACAAAGCCCTGGCACAGCGAAATATAAAATTAAATTTTTAAATGGCTCCTTACTTTTTTTTTGGAAGCTTTGGGGATTAAAGAACAACTTGTGCATATAAGGCAAGTGCTCCTACCACTGAGCCACATCCCGGCCTTTTTGGGTTTTTCTGAGACAGAGTCTAAGTTGTGCAGGTTGATCTCAAATGTGTCATCTTCCTGCCTCGGCCTCCCACACAGCTGGGATTACAGGCATGCACCATCACACCCAGTCAGTCACTCCTTACTTTCTAAAGTCACAAACTAAAGTATTTACAGGTAAAGTAACATCCTTGGGATTTACCTCAAAATAACCCACTAAAGAGCTGGTGTTGACTACCTAAGGCTCACCGTCCCATTTTCTCTACTTGCAAATCTATTCAAGTTTCTATAATGAAATACTTTTTAAAAAACAGGTTATCCAGGCGTCTCCTCTAGCTCTGATTTTCTGTGATCCAGGTTAAAGGTACTGTTAACACCTGCACTAATCAGACACGGTGAAATTAAAGAAAAAAAGGACTTCAAGAGTTTCCTAAAACTGTAGTCTTTTTTTGTTTTTTAAACTGCAAGCATCAACATCTAAGAAAGTAACGAAATTAATTTAAGAGTAAAGGGCAATTTTTAAAAACTGGAATGGAATGGTCCAATTCCTGGAGACAGTACATTACTCACAGACAGTGAGTATTGCTTAACGAAACTTATTATTTCCATTTTTTGTATGCACATGGGAATTGACTAGCGATGTAAAATGTATTCTGTATGTAATTTTTTTTTTCTTTTGGTACCGGAGATTAAACTCAGGACCTTGGGCTTTCGAGGCAGGTGCGGTGCCGCTGAGCTAAATCCCCGGCCCTATAAAATGTATTCTTCACTGAGAACATAAGATCTAATCATTTGTACTGTATTTTATTCAGACTCTAATAAGGGCAATCCTAGAGAAGGACAGACTTAACAGTGCTGGTTCTTTTGGCCTTTTAAGTGGTTTTATACCTTATTTGTTTTACCCCCATCTTGTCTGTAGCAACTGATTTTTGCTCTTTTCAAACATTACAAAATCTAGGACTGGGGATTTTGCTCAATGGTTCTGCCGCTGCCCTTGCAAGCCCAAGATCCGGAGTTCGATCCCCAGTACCAAAAAACAAAAACAAAATCTATTCTGCAGACATCAACAAAGCACAATCACATTCTCTCAAAGTAATGGTTTTAACGTCTCAGTCCTCGAAGAAGGCCACATCATCAGAGTGACTGTGAAATTCCAACTCAGAATACAACTTCCTGGCAAAACTTAAGTAGTACCAGGTCAGTCTAAATGTCTTTAGCTTTCAATCTCACCAATAACAATTTAACTTTGAACCAAATAACATGAAGTACTGTTTTGTTAGGCCTCATAGCACAAAATTCAAAGTTATCAGAGAACTGGTTTTTAAAAAGAATCCTAATGATATTCATTGCTCTAGGAGTTTTATCAACCCTTAATATACTTTTTGTTAATTCAGTGGTTCCTGTGGATTTGTGGTAAGCTTGTTTCACCTGAGCCCATCCCGTCCGCTTGAATAGTCTTTTTCTTTTATTTGTAAAGTTTAATTGTGTAGCCAAAGAACAAAATTCCTCTACTTTTCCTTACTAGATATTTTATTTCTAACTTTGACATTATCGATTTTGAAGATAGATTCTAGAGAAAATTTGCTTTTTTTAAAACTTTCATATGAAAATATCCAGAGCAAAAATATCCACACAATTAATAACCTACTTTACTGATAAAAACATTAAAGGTGAGTGACTGTAGAAATAAAATGCAGAATGCACTGGCCAGGAGCTCCCAATCCTTCACAGTAACTTTATGGTTGGCAAAAGAGTCAGGCGTGAAGCACACCTCATCAATTCACGGCATAAATTTAATTTATTCCCCCTGTCAATTTCCATAATGGTTTTAGGAGCCATTCTAATGTGCTCTGATGACTCCGGTCATGTTAACAAAGGCTACAACTCTCTGATCTCCACATTTATTTTAGTAACTAAAGCACCACATGTCATTTTATGTAAATGAACCAGTTTTCCACAAGTTCTGTTTATTCTCTCAAAAACTACAAAGCAGTGAGGTATGGGAGAAATTAATTTAATTAAGCAATCCATCTGTTATTGTGGGGCGATGCTTTTCACAGTTGCCCTCCATTAAAAGCCTGAAATGAATTAAATCTTTCTACATTTCATAGAATTACTCCTCCTTACTATATAGATAATCTTTGGCAAAGTCCTAAGACATTCTAAAAATATAATTTACTGCCTTCATTTGGTTTCCATGGAGATTAAGTGAGGAAAATATGGCCAAAGGCATTCAGCATTATTCTAAGAACCTGTGTGTGAAGCCAGGCAGGGGGGCACACACCTGTAACCCAGCACCGAGGCAGGAGGATTGAGCAATTAAGGCCACCTTGGGCTACGTGGTGAGTTCAAAGTCAGCCTGGACTGCATGGTGGGACTGCCTCAAAAAAAAACATAAGAAATAGAGGAGATGGGTATGATGAAAATATGTTATATGCATTGAAACTCAATACTGTGTGAAGTTAATAGACACTGATAATAAAAGAAAAATGAATAAAATTGCAAGCTCATCATTTAACATCTTCTGTAAAATACTGTACTCCAGTTTCAGGGGAAAAAGTATTCGTTACATATATGACAAAAGTGTTGTCTTTACAAAGAATTCTTATAACTCAATAAAACAGATAAAGAGCATGAAAAAACTAAGTGATCATTAACATGAAGAATGTCCAGCCTCAGTAACAACCAAATAAATGAAAATGAGACAACATAAAAATTAAAAATAAATAAATATACCACTCTTGATGGGCAAATTATTACATTTAGCAAATATATTTAGGAAAATTTTTGGTACACATCTATAATCAAGCACTCTAGGAGGCTGAGGCAGGAGGATTGCAGATTCAAGCCCAGCCTGGGCAGTTTAGCCTGTCTCAAAATTAAAAAAAAAAAAAAATTTTTTTTTTCAGTACTGCAGATTGAACCCAGCACCTCTGCACTAAGCTGCATCCCCAGCTCTTTTCACATTTGGAGACAGGGTCTCACTAAGGCGACCGGGCTGGCCTTAAACTTGTCAAACTCCTATTCATTTATTGATTGATTTATTATTTATTTATTTTTATTGGTACATTTTAGGCATACATAATGATAACACTTATCATAGGGAATTTGCACCAGTACATGATATATCCCACCTCTTTTTTTTCCCTTTCCCCTCCTCCCCTCAAACCTCTTGCCCTTCCTATGTAAAAAGCTGAATATGACATTTTGTTTCTTGGTCTTTATACTTACTCATGCATTATGAGAAATTTCATATGTGTACCTTTATGAATGACTTCAAAAGTCAGTATATATACATGGTGAAGAATGAAACAAATTTAATATGCATAAAATAAAATAATCTACTATTTTACTAATTAAAACACAATAACAATCTTTTAAAAAAAAACTGCAAAACTGCTCATTCCTGAAGGAACGACTAATCCTGTCTTCAACATCTTCCCTTCCCTCTGACAGCATTATGTGCAGCACCGAGTGTCCAGCCGCCGTGGGCTGGGTGAGTTCTCGCTCCTGTGAAAGTCAGGGCCCCAGCACGAAGGGGAGAAGCTCACCTCAGCCTGTGACCCAGTGACAGAGGTGGCTTAAAAGGCCTTGGCAGAGGGTGAAGGGCTGTACCACACCCCACACCTGGAAGGGTGGCTTCGGAACTGTTTTTGAGTTTATAATCCCAGGCACTAAAGCAAAAGTACTAATCATTTTGGTGTCGACAATTTTTGTCCCTTTTAGTTCTGTTTACAGAGAGCATAAATGGTACAGTCAGTTAGAGAGTCAGTTTAGGCTTAAGATTTCAGCCTTCTCAGAGGTTTCTCAGGAAGAGGTGCCTGTGGGTGACATTTACTCTAGTCTGGGGGTCACTGCTAGTTCCTCAGAGGAACCACAGACCCAGTAGGTCAAAGGAGGTCCCTCCTAATGCCTCCATGCCCGTGACAGCCTAGGGTGGACCTAGTAGCAAGGCCAGCTTTGTCAAAATCTCATCTGATCAAAAACTAGTTAGTAGTTTCTTGTTTGCAAAAAACGTTACTGTTTGTTCCTTAAGAGTTATCGAAAAAGCTATTATAAAAAAGATATAATCATGGGCTGGGGATGTAGCTCAGTGACGCCTTACCTTCCCAGCAAGCACAAAGTCCTGAGTTCAGTCTCTGATACCAAAAAAAAAAAAAGAAAGAAAGAAAGAAAAGATAATCAGATGTCCCCAAATAACTAAGAGATATCTTTCAAAGTTTTTGTAAATAACAGTTATATGCTAATTTACATTTTTAACTGTTTTCTTACATAATTTCCTCTTTTGAAGTTGAGCACAATGATATACTCCTGTAATCCCAGTACCCAGGAGGCTGAAACAGGAGGATCACTATGAGCTCAAGGCCAGCCTGGGCTACAGAGTGAGTTCAAGGCCAGCTTGAACTACATAGTGAGACCCTGTCTCAAAAAACCAACAATTTTAAGGCCAGGGATTTAGCTCAGTGGTGCCACCACCTGCATCACAAGCACAAGGTCCCGAGTTCGATCCCTAGTACAAAAAATAAATAAATAAATAAACATAATTTTAAAATTGAAAAAAAGAAAACAATTTCCAGTTTTGATCTCTACAGCAACACTAGGAGGTAAGCAAGGAGGAATTATAATCCACATTTTATATTTTAAGAAGCCCAGCTCCCATGGTTGGAAGTACTAAAATCACTGAAGTAGAAATCAAATAACACTTAAAACTGAAGTTTTCGGTTTCTCCCATTATCTGTGTGTAAGCTGCACCTTCCAATTTGAAATCCACCTCCCCAGAAAAGTAGTCTTGTATATAGTGGTTTGGAATCTAGACTAACTCACAGAGTTGTAGCTCGTAAGGGTTAAACTCTCACAAAGTGGCGTAAGTGCAGAGTTTGGGGTGGACGTGAGGGGCCCGGCCTCCTTCCCTAATGTCGTAGGAAGGAAATGTACCAATCCTGCGAGAAAATACCGTCTGCCTGAAAGACTGGCCACCTAGCCCAATCCCGATCCTCTTTTCGAATCAGGTACTAGACGCAGGCCACCAATACATCCTCTCCTTCCCTCTGGTCCTGTGGTCACTGTAGGAAAGGCGTGAGGCCGGAGCCCCACAGCTGTGGAAACCGGGGCCAGGGCAAAGACGGGGGGCAGTGCATGTGGGGGACCCCAGCCTGCACTGTTCTCGGTTCTGCAGTTTATCCCCAGCTGGAGAGCAACGAAACCAGAGTGATGTAATCGGTTTACATATAATCATTGTATTTCCTCGAGAAGCACGGAATTGGGAGGAAAACTTTCAATCCTGGCTATTCCACCTCCCATTTCCAGAAGGTTCTTCTACTTAGCCAGAGTGCAGATTCTTGGAATGAAAGTCGCCAAGGGCTGCGAAACTCCAGCGTGTTTCTCTAGGGCCAGCTGGAAAGGAGAGGGGAAACGCACGTCCTGCCAGCAGACAGCTCTTCACGCTTCCTTTTCTCCTGGACCATGGAGTGGGAAAGACTGATCACCAAAATACCGGAGACAGCATGCATTTTAAGTACTCCTCTTCCCTTACCCAAACTGTAACTGCACCCAGAAGGCTGCGAGGTGGAGAGCTACGCACTTTCGGAGAGGGGCTAAGCACCAGAATCACATGGAATGTTTCAAATCACAAAACTCCGATATCAAGTATGGCAGCGCACAACTGTAATCCCAGCACTCGGGAGGCTGAGGCAGGAGGATCGCTTCGAGTTCAAAGCCAGCCTGGGCTACACAGTGACTGTGAGTCCGAGGCTAGCCCAGGTGGCCTTCATTGTATGAAGCTTACTGCTATTGATGTCCTGGCTCCACAAGGACATTGGGAGCCTCCTGAAGATCCAGATGTGGATCTGCCACGTGCTTCGATATTCATGTCTAGCACCACACCTGACAGCATCCAATAAATGTTTACCACGAAAATTAATAACCAATCCAAAGCTCACCGGTTCTATAACTAGTTCTTTTCAAATTTGTAAGTTTTCCCTTCTCTAAGTCTTAGTTTTCTCCTCTCAAAGTACAGACTGAACGAGATAACTTCTTGTTTAATGTAGAATCAATCTCAGCCATTAAAACAAACCACAGAAATCCCCCGTTGTCTGCAGGGGTCCGGTTCCAAACCCCCAGGGCAGACCTGAAAACACAGATGGGTCTGAACCTATGGAGACTGTTTTTCCCTCTCTATACCCATACTCGAGAGACAGAGCACACAGCATAAATTAGGTGCAGGCAGGAGGGAGCCGAGGGAAGGGACAGGCTAGAAGGGCAGGGCAAGAGGGGAACAAAGTTGGTCAAGATGTAACAGTGTGGGGACCGATTCCCCAAGGTGCACATGAGGACGATGCATCACAAACATAGACTGCCTCAAAGAGTTTACAGTTCTATGAGTTCTTTGTGCAGTTACATTAATGGATTAGAAATGAAGATAAAAATAAATGAACGCACAGTAAGGAATTGCAAAAATAACAGAATTATGACTAGAACAGTAAAATGGACCATTACTAAATGAAAAGGGGCCACTCTGACACCTGCGCCATGATTACATCACCGCCCACCTGGTAACCAAGCCGGCCCCTAAGTGCCGAGGCGGCCGAGGAAGTCCCAGCAAGGCTTCCTGTAAGGATGCTCAGTGGACAGCCGACTGCAGAACTGAATGCGCACTGATGCTCGTTAGTCTGTGTCTAGACATCCCTCCGAAGCCCCTGCAGTCCCAGGTGGGGCTTCTTCCAAGGTGGCTGGATCTACGGTGTGTGACACCAGGACTGATTCCCCGGGCAATGCTAGGCTCACGGGCTCTAGGGTTAAGGGTGTGAGCGCTGCCCGCCCTGAGGAGCCTGGGTAAGATGAGAGGCAGAAGGAGCCGTGGTCGTCCCTTGTGTCTTTGCTACCTTCTCCCTGCCAGGAGCTGTTTATCCTCTGCAACGCCCTTCTGCCACCCCACCTTGGGGCCAGCCCGTTATGGACTGAAACCTCTACAAACTGTGAGCTAAATAAATCTTTCCTCTTTTAACTTTGGGTGTCCTGCTTACAAGAAACTTGGATAATAGGCAAATCTCTCAGGCTTTTTTTTGTGGGGGTGGCTCCAAAGGTCAAGTAGGAAATTGTTTCTATAATGACGTGATGTTCAAAGGTAGATATTTCTGTAGTGCCAACAGGATTTCAAGCAAGCAAGCCTTCCTCGAGAGAGTTACTAAGGATTCGATGGGATCAGTACGGGCGTCTTAGTTACAAGTTTAATTATTTTGCATGCTCGCCCCAGGAGGGGCATGGGAACCGCCTGTTGCGGTCCCCCGGGAACCCTCTGGAGGCCGGCGAGGTGCACGCAGATGCCCTCAGATGAGCAGCTACTGCTGGAATGAAGAACTGAAGAGGGGATTACAAACCACAAACTAATCGAGCCCATTCTGTTCACACCCAGTTTACAGAAGGCTCAGGCCCCAAATTATGCTAAACACACCTTCACCCTGTCTGCAGTAGCTTTTTTGTGGTTGTTGTTGTTTTTGCTCCACCAGGGATTGAACTCAGGACCTTGCGCTCAAGGCAGGCGCGGTGCCACTGAGCTGCACCCCCGGCCCTCCAATAGCTCTGATGACACAGTAGCGACAGATACAGCTAACATCAGACATGACGTGTGGTGCCTCCGCACGCCTCGCGAGGACAAGGTCCCGAGTTCATCCCCGGTACCCAAAATAAAACAAAACAAAATGACACGTACTTAAACTAAAACAATTTACTGAGGGAAAATATAACTAACTTACTATACACAGCTTCTAAATACCTGTTTGTTAACAAAGCACCTACCTTCGCGGGCATCACCAATGCCTAAAGTGGCAAACGGCATGCAGCTCAGAGACTCCGCCGCCTCGGCCTCTTCGCTGGACGCTCCGTCACACATGCCGGAACTTCGTCCTCCTTCTGCGCACAGGGGAAAGAATAGCGCAGCACTGAAATCGCCATTTTTAAGAACTCATATCCAAACCAAAACAATTCAGCTCACCAAACTCCATTTTAACACTGAGTGGGCCGAGCACTTCCATACTTACATAAACAGTTCTTGCACCACATTCTCTATTGCCTACCAGCGTGTTTATGTTAACCAACAAGCGTCTAAAACCTTAGTCACGTTCTAGCATGATATCTCGAGGTTAAATGAAGGCAGAGTCAATCCACAACCCTCAACATCTTTCACAGCTACCTTTTCTTAATTCTAAAACTACATTTTTTTGCTGGGTGTGGTGGCATACTCCTGGCCTGTAGGCCCAGCACTGAAGAGGCTGAGGCAGGAGGATTTCTGGGAGTACAAGGCCAGCCTGGACTACACAGCAAGACCCTGTCTGAAAAAAATAAAACTAAATAAATAAATAAAACTACATTTTTCACATATCTTTTGGAAACAAATGAACAAGGCTTAGTCTTTTCACCTTTATTTTTAATTTTTAATAATATTACTTCTGCATTCTCATTTGTATAGGTTCTAACCTTTGTTTTTCTTCCATAACAACTTTTAAGTTGTTTCTCTCCCTTACTACACATAACACTGAAAATACAGTTAAACACAGTATACATACCTCTAAGTATGCATTTTTGGAAATTCAATTGTAAAAACCGAATGGTCTTGTAACAGCTCTCCCGTGATCAAACACTAATATGAAATTCATACTCCACACTGGGTCTGTTTTCTTATCGTGGTAGAGAAATCACACAGATCTTGAGGAGCTGTGGAAACTGATGAAGTCCACTGGCAAGCTCATCAGTCAGTGGCCTCCACAGGCCCCTGCTCCCCCCGCCACTAGTGACAGGCCAGTGTCACTGGACTAAGACTGAACAGCTTCCTGGGATACTCATACATTTTTACTCAGTGAATTTACTAAAAACTAATCTACCTTGAAGTTATTAAAGAAATCATTTTTTGCCTTTTGTTATAATTCTCCATTTTCAAATACAACACCTGCAAAGAAGTATGCGGCTTATAACATACAATAGAATAATTATCAAATTAGGTCACCGTTAACACGTACGCCAAAAATGCAAATGTTTATTGCAACTTGAATCATTTCTACTATTAATATATACACCTCCATTCTGGATGAAAGAAAAGAGCAATAACAAAACCTTTTTTTTTTTCCTTCTGGTACCAAGGATCGAACTTAGGTCCTTGTGCTTGCGAGGCAGGCAGTGGAACCACTGAGCTAAAACCCTGGCCCACAAAGCCTTTTTTAAAAATCAAGCTCAATGTTAAAAAAAAAAAAAAAAATTCTTAATAACACCATTTTGGGGGGTTTGGGGTTTTTTTTGAGACAGCATCTTGCTTTATAGTTCAGGCTGGCCTTGAACTCATTATGGAACCTAGGCTGGCCTCAAACTCGCAATGATTTTTCTGCCTCAGCCTCCCAAGTGTGGGGATCACAGTTCTATGCCACCACACACTGTGGTCACACTATTTATATATTTCAAAATTTAGGCGTATCAGTGCCCAGCACCTAAGTGTCCGACAAATGTTAGTGGACAAGTTCAACATTGCCTTTCCATTTTTAAACTTGTATTTTAGAAACACAAATGCAGTTTAAACTTAAAAAGCTGAAACATGACAATGCATAGCTTGAACCTTCAGGCACAGGTAGCTACCATAAAAGATTATCACTATCTTAGTTACTTTTCTCATTGCTGAGATAAAATACTCGACAGCCCAAGTTAAAGGCGGAAAGGTTTATTTAGCTCACAGTTTGTAAAGGTTTCAGTCCATAACTGGCTGGCTCCAAGGCAGGGTGGCTTGGCAGAGGGGCATCACAGAGGAGAAATAGTTCATGGTGCACACAAGGTAGCAAAGCAACAAGGGACTTTAACCTTGTCTCTCTGCCCTCTTATCTTCCAGGCTACTTAGGGCAGGCAGCACTCACACCCTAATCCTACAGCCCTTGAGCCTAGCACTGTACCATGGATCAATCACATAGTCAAGCTGCAGCCACCTCTGAAAAAGCCCCACCTACACTGCCGGAGGCTTTGGGGGAGGGGACATCTAGACACAAGCCACAACTTTTCACCCCTGCCCCTCCCAAAGACTCAGGCACATCCCTTTATGCAAAAGGCATTTAGTCCATCTCCAAGAATTGCCAAAGTCCTGACAGTTTCAGTACTGCTAAAAAGTCCAAGTCCCAAGTCTCCTCTGAGATTTAAGGCAAACTCTTAGCTGCAAGCCCCTATACCAAGGCAAAGAAAGTTAAACACTTTCAACATTCAACGGCACAAGACAGACATTCCAAAAGAATATATTCCAAAAGATACAAAGGGGGATACAAAGGAATGGGACCAAAACAAGTCCAAAACCCAGCAGGGCAAACATTAAATCCCACAGTTCCATTTCCAGCAACCTCAGCAATCTGTGAAAGTGTGGACTCCAAGGGCCTGGATGGCTCCACCCCCACAGCACTTCTGCTGGTCAGAGCTCCCGTGGCTTCTTTCTTTGGTGGCTTTGCTCACGTCTTGTACCCTTCTTTTGCCAACCCACATCCCTGGCTTCTCCAACCTTCTGGGGTCTCCGCTGCACCTTTGGCTTCACCCTCACAGCTTCACACACTGCCCTCTCAGGGGTGCACTGCGGGGCCTCCCGGGCCTTCGTCTGAACTCTGGGTGTAGGCCTTCCTGACCCCACAACTCCTGTATTCTGTATGGACAGAAAACCAGCAAACATGTAGATGACACCAAGGTCTGCTACCAGCTAGAGCAGCAGCCAGGCTTCCTTCTCTCTTGGCTGTAGGGGTCCAGTGCCTATGAACCAAATCCCATGGAACAATTTCCCTACACTGCTACCATTCTGGAGCATGGTGCTTTGAGGCTCTCTTCTCAAAGCAAAGTCTTTCATTTTTAATATTCTAAGGCTGCAAATAATAGAGTCCTTCTGCTTCCTGTGATAGCCTCAGGTCAACTCTTCTATTCTCCTGTTCCTTCTCAGCAATCAAGATCTCTTTGCTCTATCTTTGCAGTCCACTGCTTTCCCGGAGCTTCCTTTCTGGCCAAACTCAAAATGTTTTAAATCATCCAGCTGGACTCTTTACTCTTGATTCTCAGTATAAACCTGGCTAAAAGCCCCCAACAGTAGATAGTCCATGGCCTCAACACTAGACAGCCTTGAAATTTCTTCTGCAAGATTAGTTGCTACTCTCTATCTGAGCCTCAGGCAAAGTCTCTGGACATGAGCAAAATGCAAACAAACTTCCTGCCAAGCCATACACACATCCTCCGGAATCCAACAGTCAATGCAGTCCTTCTGCCCAGCAGAAACTCTCACGCCCAAGGACATGACATAAGCCTGGCACCATCCCAACCCCACCCCACCCCTACTTGGCCAGGGTCACAGCCAGCAGGAAACTTCACTGCCCCAGGGAAAAACCATTTCGGACAAACTTGGCCATCACGTCCCAGCCCTGGATGCCAAGAAACATCTATACAGCCACCTGAGGAGCACAGACCACCCTATCTTTGCCCCCAGATTCCTCCGGGAAACAAATTATCTGACCAATGCCTGAAAATCGCCTAGCAACCAATTCTCTACTTATATCTATGCTCTGCCCCCATTTTACACTGATTGTCACTCGGAGTCGGCCCACCTGTTTCTGCTTGGGTAAAGAGAAGTTTTGCTTGATCACACAAGGCAAGCCCAGTGGTTCCTCTGCTCTCCATGTCCTTGCTACAGAAACCTCCTGAGCCTGGTCTTTACCAACAGAATTTCTACCAGCATCCTCATCTTCTGGGCTCTGACCAGAATCTCCCATCAAGTACAGTCTCACTGTTCCAGCTCTACTTTTTCTGCCAGCATCTCCAAACCTTTCCTAACTCTTCTCTTTCCCACAAGCCAGCTCCCAAATCACACCGTCAGGTAGTCACAGCAACGACCCCACTCCTGGTACCAAATTCTTATTTACTTTTCTCATTGCTGAGGCAAAATACCTAACACCCAAAGTTAAAGGGGAAAGGTTTATTTAGCTGACAGTTTGTAGAGGTTTCAGTCCATAATAGGCCGGCTCCAAGGCAGGGTAGATGGCAGACAGGCATCGCAAAGAAACAGTTCAAGATACACCCAAGCAACGAGAAACCTTAACAGTGTCTTTCTGCACCTTTTATTTTTTCCAGGCTACTTAGGGTGAGCAGCACTCACACCCTCGATCCTAGGGCCCTTGAGCCTAGATTGCACCATGAATCAATCACACACTCTACTTCCTCAGAAAAAAGCCCCACCTATGCCTGCATGAGGCTTTATGGGTAACATTTAGACACAAGTCATAACAGTAACTAAAAACAAATGCAATTGAAACTGAAAAGTCTTGTGCAATAAAACATAAAGAGGGCAGAATGAAAATCACTATCAAAGGAGGCCAACTGCTTGTTTCCTTATTTAGTGATTGATTGATTTTGCTTTTGAAATAGGGTCTTACTATATATTCCAGGCTGGCCTTGAACCCACTACGTAGCCCAGGCTGGCCTAAAACTTGCGGTGATCCTCCTGCTTCAGCCTCCCAAATGCTGGGATTACAGGCATGAACCCAGGACTCCTCATTCTTAATATCAGAATTGCGTAACATAAAGTGACCTATTTAACGCTGGTGTCTCAGTACCAGCTCTTAAATCCCTTCATCACTTGAAAGTATAGACAGTCCCTGGATCACAATACTTGAATTTAGGGTTTTTAAACTTTATGATAGTATGAAAACAATGTGTGTCCAGTAAAAAAAAAAAACACATTTGGGATTTTGAATTTTGACTTTGTTCTGGGCAGCAGCAAACTACAGCTCTCAGGCAGGAAAAAGCTAAAGGAAATCCCAATGCCCTGGGAGGCCAAGGCAGGAGGATCCTGAGTTCAAGACCAGCCTGGAACATAGCGAGAGTATATCAAAAGGGGGAGAAAGGATACAAAAGTGGATGGTTGCGTGTAGGAACATTCCCCAAGAACCAACAGCAAACGCCAAGACCACCCATTCTAGCCTGGCTAGGCTACTAAAAATAGCAGTATCTTGTGTCTGGATAAATGTAGAGAGCTGTGGAGTAAATAAATAAGGTCACCTGACCTTTAGGCTTCACATAACTAAGGAGAAAGGCAAAATAATCCTCTCTCTGCAAAGGAATGAAAGGAAGCTATAACCTCCACAAACCCCCCTAAACTCTATTAATATGCTGAAGAAGGGCTACAGATAAGCCCACAGCCTGAATTCCAAGGCCATCCTCTTGCAACTGAGGTGAGATTCCTTTAACAATCTCCTGCCTGTAATCGCTACTGAGGCAGGAGACGGGCAAACTGGGATACACAGCAAGTTCAAACCAGCCTGAAGTGAAGTCTCAAAAAGCCCACCCACCCACCCACCAACCGAAAAGCTCCTTCTTCCTCTTTTATGCAAACCTCCGCATGTTCTGTTATACAGGCATCTCCAAAACAACACCCCGGACCCCCCACCCCAGGTCTGGCCTTTCCATTTGCCTAATTAACTGCAAACCTCTTCATAACGCCTATTTATGTGGCACCTTTCAATGTTCTTTTGCTTCTTGCATGTTTAAAATATCAGTATCCTGTAGAAGAGCGGCTTCCCTAACAGCTTCCTGGTTCCTTTACCCGCGGCCTCTAGGGTCCCCCAGCTCGTAGGACCCGCTAAATTCGACTGGGCAAACGCCCGGGCAGAGGGGATGCTGGCGCAGGTGGAGACTTCGCGCCAGATTCAAAGTGGCCGCTTCCGACCCGGTGTCAAATCCTGCAGGAACCAGGACGCGGGAGGCCAAGGGACGTCCGTCCTCGGGAACAAAGGCGAACCGTTCCAAGTCTTGTTTACGACCCAACAGCGCGGGCCGGGAGGTGCCCAGAGGACCGTGCGCCAAGGGTCAGGGATCAGAGACGGGAAACGAAAGTGAAACCTGGGGACGGGCGGGCGCCCCGCTGCCGCCGCTGCGACCGAGAACAGGAGAACGGCGCCCACCGAGT